>NC_090931.1:32905666-33210518 GCF_040938575.1 Ambystoma mexicanum
TTCTAAATCTGCCTGGGAAGAGAAGGGGCGGATGTGTCCCTCAAAGGCAGATCTGCGAACGGTCACTGACAGAGTTTAGGCAGCAGAGGAGCGCATTACAAAACTAGAGGAGAATGAGACCACAATGCAAGTCCCCATCAAGGAGCTCCAGAATACCATTAGACTACTGGAGGAAAGGTTGGAAGATGCAGAGGGAAGGTCGCAAAGATGTAACATCCATATTGAGGGCTGGTCGGAGGGGAGAGGGGGCACTCACCAGACTTTCCTGTGAAGGGAATCCCTGCTGTACTCCATCAACGCAGGTTGACAAAGTTCTTTTCCACTGAGAGAACTCATCGAGTAGCGGTCACACTTCCTCCTCCCAGAGCACTGGTTGCAAAATATTTTAACTAAAGAGACAGGGATGTGATCCTTCAGGCGACCAGAAAGATAGGCATAATTAAACAATGTAATGCAAATATTTCAATTGTTTCCAAATAAACCAGTACAGCGAGCAAGACCATCATTTTAGGGAGCCAAGAGGCAATTGATATTGGTGAACATCAACTATGTTATCTATGATGAAAAGACATGGTTCTTCATAGATCAGCATAAATTCCAGGACTGGCAAGAAAGGCAAGAAGCTGACAACTTCTATAGGCCAAGGAACCAGAGAAGGGATTTTAATTGGTTTACTGGGGTGTGTCGAAAACAGAGAAATAGCCTCAATGTAAAGACAAACAGAAGCCGAGACTATAACACGAGAATAACTGTTATGGAAGATGGCACAATCAGGGTAACAGATCAACCACTTCCAGGAGAATCGCCCGAGGTGAATGTGACTTTGGACTTGATGAGCAGAACCAGAGGGACAATGGGTGACAAGGCGACAGAACACTCGGATGAAACCAGAACCGGAAGCTGCAGCTAATAGGGAAAGAAATAGCTGTATTACGAGGGTTTGTTCTTATCCTTTGGCAGTTCTGTAAAGAGAATATTTACCGACACACCTACTTCTCCTGGTGGTCGATGGAGGAATAATACTTTCGGGTGCAATCTGATTCAGATCGACACTTTTGTATGAGCAAATGGTTTAAATATTGTGAGGAAAGGACACAAGAGCTTACCCTCAAGGGTGGCTTGTGGAGGAGGGAATACAAGACTGGACAGAGTTAAACGTGTTCTTTATGTGCTGGAAAATATGTTTGTGTTTAGGGGAGGGATAAGGCAGACGGCCGAGTAGTTTCAATGAGGTTTAATGATGTGATGCAGTTCTTCAGAGGCTAGAAGCTGAAGCACAGGCAGGCGAAGGTTGAGTTAGTGGCTTGAATTTGATTGATAAGCGGTGAGTGTCAAAAGCAGCTCTTGGTTGGGGGCCTGCAGTGGCTCAAAAAAGACTTGAAAGTGGTGGAGTTGGCTCAAAAACAGATTGAGGTCAGAAACCAAGCCCGGAGATGTTCCTTGACTCATGGGTTGCTGAAGGACCCACTCCAGGGATTCCAGAGCTACTTGGATTCCTTGTTCGACCCCTGTAAACCAGAAGGAGCAGTTCTCAGCAGTCCAGTCTAGCGAGCAGGATCCTGGTTCCAGTGTTCAACCAGCAGTTCTGCATTGTACACACAGTATTCCCCATCAATCCTAATATCCCTATGGTGATGGATGAGGTAAGGGTCTTTCTCTCCTCTTGAAGCCATTATTTTTACTTCTTTGGCAGAGGACATTAGGCAGACTATACCCCGATAGAGGTCCAGGTGATATCCTTCTTCTGAATTCGCAAGATAATTCAATTAAAGAGAGCGTCGCAGGTTCTAATCTATCTCTCTCTCTCTCTATATATATAAAACTGAAAATCTGTTTGTTTGTTCCTCATACATTTCCACATCGTACCAGCAATCTGCACCAAATCCTGCACAGTTACCTGATAGGACCCTCCGGGGTCACTGGCTACATTACATGTGGACAGCACACCCCGTTCCCCGGTTTTCGGCCCCTGCACACATGCGATGGTGGCCTGGAAGCAGTGAAACATCAAGGCGATTGTAGAAGGACCGGTTAGCGCTCATGTGAAGCATCCGGGCGCGAGGAACAGAACTTCAAGACTCAAAAAGCACATTTCAAGGCCCTAGGATGCACAGTATATGAAATATCTTCACCGTAATGTACTGCAACATACTGCTCCACACCAGGGTAAGGCGACATGTGGGGAGAGCACACAGAAGGTGCCATTATGCTGCAGCATGCCAATTCTCCCCTCCCCTCCACGTCTGCTCTGTGATTGTCAACGATTTGCGAGAGTTTTCTGTCTGTCTAAAGAACCTGTGCAATGTATGGGCACTTACCTTATATAGTCAATCTGTCAGAGAAGATTGGTCAATTTCTGGGTCAAATTCTGACTGCTGTGGTCATTGTCTTTACCTGACTTCAGTTCTAGAGTGATTTGACTGCAGGATGTGGGAGGAGGCACAGGACATGTGGGAGTCCTGGGAGAAACCAAGATGGTAGGACCCTAAACTGATCTTTAACCCCTCTCTTGGCTACTATAAGTCTGCCCCCTTTCTGGTTTGCACTGCATCAAAACCATGTTTTGACCTGCCTCTTGCTTGTAGATCTTGTCTTCTCCCTCCCTGCCCCCTGAAGGCAGATCCTTGGAAGATGATAGACAGTAAATACAGAGAAGGCCCTGACAGAATGAATCACTAGAAACCAACCTGACAATAACATGGCACCAAGACGTTCTAGCCAGTATAAGGGAGTAGTTTCTTACCTGTAACTCCATTTCTCCAGCGTTGGTACCTTTCATGGATTCACATGCTGTGAATATTTCCTGTCGCCAGGCTGGGTAACTCGTTCACTTTAACCTAGCGTTTTCCTATGCAAAACGTCGACACTTTAGTGTCCTATCAACATCCTTTTTGGGTGCTTTAGTCCCCACAAATAGGGCGTAGGCTATAAATAGCCCACCCCTGCGGCTTCCTTTCCGATTTTAACCTCCAAGGTAGAGGGAACCAGAACCAGGATTGCCTGCAGAGGCGGCCGGAGAGCGCATGTAAATCCATGAAAGATACCAACGCTGGAGAAATGGAGTTACAAGTAAGAAACTACTCCCTTCTCCAGCATTGGATCTTTCATGGATTCACATGCTGTGAATAGATTACATAGCAGTAACAATCAGGCATGGTGGAGTGTAAAGGCAAACCAATACAGAAACAGAATCACATGACAAATAAACCCATCCAGTGATCAAGTTAAAAAATAAACACCCCGAAGCTGCAGTGCTTACCTTATTGAAATAGGCGTTGCAGGACCGCCCGTCCCACCTGCACATCCTCACCATGCTGCTGCTCCAGAAAGTAATGTCGAGTAAAGGTATGCGGCACCGCCCAGGAGGCCGCCTGGCAAGTGTCCATCAGTGGAATTCCCAACCATAATGCCGCCGACAAAGCCGTAAACCTCGTCGAGTGTGCCTTCGGAGTCCTTCCCAAAGGCTTCCCAGCTTTAGTGTGGCACAACAAGATAGCAGAGGACACCCAACGAGACCGTCCTTGTTTGGAGATTGTCCATCCCTTGATGGATGGCCCAGAAGCCACAAATAGCTGTTTAGATTTTCTGAAATCATGAGTGCGATTCAAATTAAACTTCAACGCCCTCTTTACATCCAGCGAATGCAGAGCCCGTTATGCAGGCGTGGACGCTGAAGCAAAAAACGAGGGCAAAACAATAGAAGAGAGTTTGTGAAATGTTGTTGGCAATTTATGGATAAAGAGCAGATTGGTAGCCAACACAACCTTGTCCTTCAAGAACCTCAAGTATGGGGGATCCACAACCAATGCTTGCAACTCTGATATCCTTCTGGCCGAAGTAATGGCCACCAGAAACGCCACCTTCCATGAAAGAAACTGCAAAGGAGTTGTCGACAGCGGTTCAAACGGCGGTCTCATCAGGCCCGAAAGTGCCACATTAAGGCTCCACACCGGCGCAAACTTCTTGACCTGAGGAAAAGTACGAAACAACCCCTTCAAGAAATGCTTGATTAGGCGATCACTAAACAGAGGAGCCGCATGTCGCTTCCGAGTAAATCTAGAAATCGCTGCCAAATGTACCTTTAGCCAGGCCCCTTTCCGCCAACTGCAACATGTAGGGGAGAACTTGTTCAGGGGAAATGTTCAAAGGGTCCACCCCCGGCTGGCCCTAACACCACACACAAAACCTTTTCCATTTACATGCATAGGAGACATTCGTGGATGGTGCTCTTGCCGCCTCCAAAATTCGGCGACAGTCACTGGAAAGCCTTAGCAGGCCGAACTCGGAGTAGTCAAGAGCCAAGCCGTCAGGCTGAGAGATCCCGGATTGTGGTGCCACACAGCATCCTTGCCTGAGACAGAAGGTCCGGCGTCGCTTCCAACCGAATCGGCTCCGCCACCGACAGGTGAAGGAGATCCGAAAACCACGGCTGCTTTACCCGGAACGGAACCACCAGAATCACATGGAATGGCTATCTGCAAATCCACTGGAGGGTCTGTCGGATGAGCGGAAACGGAGGAAATGCATAAGCAAACTGGCCCGTCCACAGGAACGAGAACGCATCCCCCAGAGACTCGGGGTGAGCCCACCTGCTGGCGAACTCCCTGCACTGATCCTTCTTGTCCAGCTAACTATCGCCCAATTTCCATTACTCCCTTTCTTGGCAAACTCCTGGAAAAGTTGGCCATCTCTCAGCTTAACCTTCATTCCAATTCTGTTGGCTGTCTCCATGACCACCAGTCTGGCTTCAGAGCTGCCAGAAGCACGGAAACTGCTCTCCTGAACATCCGTGAAGATCTGTTCTCCAACCTTGACTCTAACATTCCCTCTGTCCTCATCCTCCTCGATCTCTCTTCTGCCTTCGACACGGTCAACCATACCATCCTGCTCAACCGTCTCCATGAAAACCTGGGTATCACTGATCAGGCTCTGGCCTGGCTGACCTCTTTCCTCTCAGATCGACCCTCCCAGGACCAACTTGGGTCCTTCCTTTCATCTATCTTCCTCTCTACCTGTGGTGTTCCCCAGGGGTCTAACCTCTCGCCCTGGCTTTTCAACAAATACCTGGCAACTCTCGCCCACTGCATTGACACTTTCTGCTCAAATTTCCAGTGCTACGTTGAGGACACTCAACTCATTATCAGGCTGCCGTCTGCCACCTCCTCTCCCTCTCTAATCTCTGATTGCCTAACTGTCATTCAAGATTAGTGTGCCGCCAATGATCTTTGTCTGAATGCCAGCAAGAGGGAGATCCTCCTCATCAGCACACCTTCACCATCCTTTCCCCTCACTCTCTGGCCGGCCTCCCTTGGCCCTCCTCCTACCCCCACCTGCGAGACTAAGAACCTTGGGGTCATCTTTGACTCCACTCTTTCCTTCTCCGCCCACATCTCTGAGGTCTCTAAAAAGTAAAATTTCCGACTGCACCTCCTCAGTGGTACTCTGTCTTTCCTCTCCTTCCCCCAGAAGCTCATGGTATCCCAAGCTCTGGTTCTCTCTAGCTTGGACTATTGTAACAGCCTCTTTCTAAATCTACCTGCCTCTACTCTCCACCCTCTGCAACTAATCCAGAACAGGACTGCGAGACTTGTCCTTGGCCTCAAGCCCTGGGTTGTATCTCTCCAGCTCTGAAATCTCTCCACTGGCTCCCAGTGGATGCAAGGGTTAAATTCAAAACCCTCTGCATTGTCCACAGGGATTTCTGGGGCCAAGGTCCAAAATACCTTCAGCTATCCCTCCGCAAATACTTCCCCTCTCGAGCTCTTTGCTCCTCTACCTCCAACTCCCTCAGGGTCAGTCGTTTTTCAAAGAAATGAGCTGGGGGTAGATCTCTGTCTTCGGCTGGGGCCTCCCTCTGGAACAGCCTATCTGCCACTCTAAAACTCGAGGAGAACCACCTCTGGTTCCGGAAGCACCTCAAGACCTTCCTCTTTTCTTCAGCCTTCCCTCCCCCTCTCCCCTGCTGATCTGTTCTCTCTTGGCACTGTGCACCTGGCCACCCTCTGTCCTTCGGGCCCAGGTACCTGCTCACCCTGCCACCCTCCCGCACTGCCTCCGGGCCACCCCTTGTGCCTGGGGTCTGTATCTGTACCCATACAGCACCCCCCTTTTTCTTCCTGCACTTATCAGACCTACCCTGTCTGCTGCCTTAAACCTAGCACTTGCAAATTTCTGGCTGCATTACCACTCTTTGTTGCCTTTATTATTTATTTATTGTTATATATCTGTTTCTCCTCTGCTTCGCACTTTCCACTTCTCCCCCCTTCCATGCACTTTTCCCCTCCCTCCTCTCCCATGCACTTGTGTGTTCTCACTGTCACTGTGCCTAGTAAGATTGCTGTTTTGTTCTCCCCTATTCCTCTCCTTTGCCTTGTCGCGCTCTGAAACACTTGTGCACGAGCACAATATAAATAAAAATATCAATCGATCACTGTTCTCCATCGTTGCAAAGAGATCCAACAGTCGATGGCCCCACTTCCTGAAGATCATGGACAACTGTTGCTCCTTCAATTGCCATTCGTGCAGCTGACCTACATCCCTGCTGAGCGCATCTGCCTGCACATTTAACACTCTCGGCAGATGAAAGGCCACAACGCCAATGTAGTGCAACAGAGCCCAATGCCAAAGTTCCTGTGCTTCCTTCGACAGCACCCTGGAATGCGTGCCCCCCTGTTTCCTGAGATAAAACATTGTGGTGGTATAGTCTGTCAACACCCTCACCACCGAACTGCGTACGCGCGGCAGAAACAATTTGAGGGCACACTGAACCGCTCTCAACTCGAGCACATTTATGTGGAACCGAGACTCCACCCGAGACCACAGGCCTTGAACTTGTGAGCCGCCGAGATGCGCCCCCCATCCCGTCTGAGAGGCAGCCGCCACAATCGTAAATTGGAACTCCGGCTCCAGCAGTGGCATTCCCTGAACCAGATTGTCAGAGCACTGCCACCAGCGAAGAGCTTCCACCAGAGTGCTGTTCATCACCAACCTGTCTGACCAAGAGCCGCTACTCATGAGGCCGGTCCGCGAGGAACTCTTGCACCGGCCTCATGAAGAGACGACAGTTTGGCAACAGCGGAATGCATGACGCCATGGCCCCCCGCAGCGACATGTATGTCTGGACCGACACCCTTGCACCGATCTTCCACTCTGCTGCCCTTTGCAGGAGCTTCATGACCCACTCGCCCGAGGGCTTCACAAGTCCCAGTTGAGTCCGAAACGCCGCCCCCAGAAACATCAAGTCCTTGGAAGGTGACAGAAAGGATTTCTCGAAGTATGGTAGCACTGAGACTTTCCTGTGTCTCCCCTGGCGACAACCTCGCACCAGCCAGTCGTCCAGGTACGGATATACATGATGACCCTCCGGTCGGAGCCACGCTGCCACTGGCACCAAACATTTCGTAAACGTCCTGGGGGACGACTTTAAACCAAACGGGAATACCCGAAACTGGTAATGATCTTCTCCTACGACAAACCGCAGAAACTTGCGGTGCCGTCAACGCATGGGAATGTGGAAGTATGCGTCCTGTAAATCCAAAGACGCCTGAAACTCGTTCGGCTGTACCGACTGGATGACTTCCTGAAGAGTGAGCATCTTGAACTTCAGACGTTGCAGAGTCTTGTTCAACGTTCAAAGATCCAGGATGGGTCGCCACTTGCCGTTGGGTTTCTTCACTACAAAGTAGCGGGCATAAACCCCTTGGCCTCTCTCTGCCACCGGAACCAGTTCTAGAGCCCCTTTCTGTAGCATAAGAACTACCTCCTGCCGCAGGATGGGAAGGTGGGGTTGCAAGGCATACAACGGAGGAATGGAAACCGGGGAACACTTGAACTCCAGCGAGTGGCCCAGACGCACTGTGTCCAACACCCAACAATCTGACGTAATCTTGCACCACTCGTCCACTTGCATCGCCACCCTGACCCCCAGTAAAGTGCCCTGAAGGCAGTCATTGTTGTGGTTTAGCCTGCCTCCCCTTAGAGGTGGAGGGCTGCGCACACCTTTTCTGCTGGGCCTGAAAGTCCAGACTCTTCTGCGCCGACTGCACTGATCTCCGATACCCTTGGAAGGAATAACCTGACCAACCGTAACCCCGGTCTCTGGTGGAAGCAAACCGGGCATTACTCGATGCCCCCCGGAATGGGCGAAAGGAGCGAAAAGAGCGCCCACTCTGTAAAGCCCACAATGATTTAGCAGTCTCAGTGTCTTCCTTCATCCCTTTGAGAGCCTCATCAATTTTCTCACCAAACAAATGCTCCCCCTCACAGGGCAGGTCGATAACCTTATAATGCACCTCTGGGCAAAAGTCTGTGCACTTAAGCCAGACTTGGCAACGCAGCACTACCCCATTGTTAATCTGCTTAAAGCCGAACTTTGCTAGGTCAACGGCAATATTAATAATGTGATTGGAAGCTTCCTCTCCTTCACGCACTAAGAGCATGGCGGTCTTGCAGTGCTCCTCCGGTAGATGTCCCAAAATAGGTGCTAGCCGATGCCACATCTCACGATCATAGCGTGCCATGATCGCTAAGCAACTGGCCGCTTTCACCGTCGTCGCCCCAACAGTCAAAGCCTTCTTCCCGAAGGCATCCTGTCTCCTGGCTTCACTGTCTGGAGGAGTAACACACTTGTGCTGTCTCCGGGCTTTACGGCTGGCCGCCGCCGACACCATAGACTCAGGAGTGGGCTGCGACACTAAGCACTTCGGGGTAGATTCCAATTCCTTGAACTTTTTTCTCCTGTCTACCCTTGACAGCTGGTTCCGAAAAGGGATGCTGCATCGTGCGCAGGCCCTCCTGCCACAGGTGGTCCAGAATAGGCACGGAGAATACAGCTTTTCGTCCCTTGCCCATGTGATCAAACAGGAAGCACTCCTTCCGCTCTTCCTCAGGTGTCAGCCCAAATTCCACACACGCCTTAGCCATCATGGCTTGGAATGCCCCAACATCATCGGGAGGGGAAGGCCGCTGCGCCAAACACCGAGGCTGTTCCACCTCCCTGTCCGTATCCCACACATCGTCCCTCGTCAGAGACGATGAACCAGTAGACATGGTGTCCCGAGGCACACTGTCCGATTCCGACTCTGGCAGTTTACCCTCCTCAGGGTACGAACGTGGACGATCTTCTCTCACCGGCAGCGGCACCAGCAACCCAGCCGTGGCAGATGAATGCAGAGGAACACCAGCAGCGTCCATGATAGGCCCTACCGGGACCACATTCAGAGGGGGCAAACTCGCATCCAGCTGGCCTAACAATGATTGCAGCGTGGACAGAACCTGGAGCGACAATATAGACTGCAGGTTCACCAGTGGGTAACTAGCAGGACCAGCACCCACACCCACCAACGTCGAAGATCCAACACTCTGCAGTCCCAAGGCCGACGGCCCCAACACCGGCTCCCGGTCGTCGTCCACCTCCGAGGAGACCGAAAAAGCTGCCGTCTCCTGATGTAGAATGGTGTCAGGCAAAAGCGAGTCAAAGGCGGAAGACTGCCAAGCCCCACTTGTTGGCAACAATCCTTCCGTGTCCATTCTCGATGATGAGAAAAGCATTGGGCCTTTATCAAACACTGCCATCGCCGATGACACAACCGTCGACGACGGAACCGTAGATGGAAGAGCAACCATCGACGATGGATGTCGTCGGAACCGCCACCTGCGGTGTAGATTTCCCAGGAGACCCGGCCTGCTTGGCAGCGCTGGACCAGTGCTTAGAGGACTCCCTGCTAGAGGATGACCTGTGATGGTACCCAGAAGCGGAGCGCTTCGACAACGAGCCCTTCTTGGCTTTCTCCTGCTATGCCGACTTCTCGGGCCTACCACCAGACCCTCTGGAATGGTCCAACTGACCATGCTTGGACAAAGAAACACCCTTCGACAGCTGCTTACTCGTAGAGGATCTACTGCTCTTCCCCACCTCCGACACAGGAGCAGGTCGAGGTTTCTTAGCCGGAGGCCCGGCCGACGCCGCCCAGCGATGATCCGCCAACTGCACAGGCCGCTCAGAGGACAGGCTCCGGACCAACCCCACCTCCGAGGCTGGGTAGATGCCCTCATTAAGCCAACAAACCAACCACCGATTGCGGTCCTTAAGAGTCTTTTGCAAAAACCCTCTACAAATCTTGCAAGAGTCTGTTGAGTGATGGGGGTAAAGGCAGTAGAGGCAATCCATATGCCCGTCACCCTCATACACCTTCTTCAACCCACAAGTCGCACAGGGCCGGAACAGAGACTTCTTCGGAGCCCCAGAAGCCATCTCAATACGCAAATAGCAAATGCACGTGCAAAACACAACAAATACAAGGTGATCCCAACAGTTTGGAGACGGTTGAAATCTGAAGGGAAGCTGCGGGGGCGGGGCTATATATAGCCTACGTCCTATTGGTGGGGACTAAAGCACCCAAAAAGGACGTTGATAGGACACTAAAGTGTCAAAGTGTTCCATAGGAAAGCGTTAGGTTAAAGTGACCGAGGTTCCCAGCCTGACGACGGGGAATATTCACAGCATGTGAATACATGAAAGATCCAATGCTGGAGAATTGTAGATTCCCAGAGGCCATCATGTTAAAACTAGACATGGTTCATATTCATTTATTAATCTACCACCAGGCCCTAGGAGCACACAATTATATTATTTAGATTAGGGCTTTGTAATTGCCATGTTGCCAAACTAACAGGTTTTCAGTAGTCTCAGCAGAGTTAAATGCTTGCACTATACTTTTCAGGATAGAGCCTTATACTGTGAGTCTGATTAGCAGATCTCATTTTCAGTGTCAGAATTAGCAGCATCAATTTATATTAAACATTTAAAAAAAGCTCAGACTAGTATGCTTCACATGTGGCATTTCATTACAGGAGGGCTGTGGCTGTGTCATTGTAGAGGAAAAGTAGACAGCAAGTAATGAACAGAGAGCAAGAAGGCAATGGATACTGGCTAAGTGTGACCAAAGTTTGGAGGGTAGATGAAAGTCCAGCGCAGGGGGGAGGGCAGCAAGGGAATTTTTGCAGGCTAGTAGAAGGGTGGGGTCTGGGATTTGCGTTAGCAATGCTGGCCATGACACGTTTGTTTTGAGGGTGGGAATCACAAAGGTGATCTGAGCCCGAGGACGGGGCAGGAAAGTGAGAATGTGCGTGCAGGATAGTGGCGGTCAATCGGAGTCATAAGCATATAGGGCAAGTCGAAAAAGCAAGGTCAATGAAAGAGGCAGGAATAGGGGTAAGAGAATGACAGCGATGTACTCAAATCATCAAGGTACGTTGCACGTGAGTCTGCCTTAATTTTCTCTTAATCAATGAAAAGTGGAGAGGAGGAATGGAGGGGGGAGTGAAATAGGTTCTAAAGTGAACAACTGAGTGATTTGAGGAAGAGGGGTCAATGGAGGGGTTGAGGCAACAATCAAAATAATGAGAAAGACAAAGTCAAGAAATTCCCCTTCAGAGTGTGTGTGCTAGTCATGGAGGGAGTAGAGGATGTGCAGAGAAAGAAGGGAGTTAAGATCAAGGCAGGTGGCTGCAGCAGGCTTGTGAAGGTTAAAGTCCCGCAACTTGGCAATGGAGAAGTCAGTGGAAAATGACTAAAGGAGAGCGTTCCGACCAACAAAGAAGGAGTTGAGAGTAGCAGAGGGTTAATAAAGAGCCAGAACAGTGAGAGGGTTACGAGGGAGGTGTTGAATAGTGGCATATTCAAAAGACGAAGAGGATGACAGAGGGGTGGAGGGGGCAAGAGGACAATGACTAGGGTCTTTTTGACAAGGAACCCCCTTCCACCACCCTGCCCAACGTGTTGGGGTGAGAGTGGGAGAAGGGGCAGAGTCAATGTGGAGAGCTGCTGGTGTTGCAGAGTCATGTGGGGGTGATACAGGTTTCTGTGGTAGCAAGAAGTGAAATTTGAGGGTGATGAAAGTCAAGGTAGTCCGGGAGATCTCTGAAAATGACTGGAGGGAGGCCCTACCATTCCAGAGTGGTGGCTAACAGTACAAGGCTATGTTTAATTCAGTATAAATACCTGCACTGAATCTACTACTCTAAGACAAGTTGATGAAAATAGGCAAAGTATAAATGATACATGTCGTAAATGTCTTAAAAAGGGATCTTTTTTCATGTGAAATCGAACCTGTGGGATTATCCAAACATTTCAGGAACTAACACATATTGGAAAGACCATTAGACAGTAACCTAAAATCAGTCCTACTAGTGATATGGCTCGATATGGACTTTGACCGGTACATTGTGACCTTTTTTAGCGCAAATATGTGAGTCCATGGAGGAGAAGCTCTGAGGGCACCCGCACCCCACCGGAACCCATTGGGCATGTGCCACGTAGGTTAAAAAAACACATTTGGTGTGCAAGAAGGCACAGTTGCTGTTGCAACACTCCCTCCTATCCAAAGCAGAGAAAGGGATTGACGGTTGGGTGGTGCGCACAGAAGAGGTCCCTTGCAGGGCATGTATAGCACATGCCTTCGCAGGAAGATTCTGATTTTATGCTGCTTTGCATCACGCCCTGGTCTTGTCCTCCATTCCTTGGGGACGTCCCAACAGTATGGAGGAAAGAGGGCAGGGCCTAAGAGTATATGAGAACATATGGGGCAGCTGGAAACTTTTTCATCATTAACATCAATGTCATAATGGACTGTGGGGGGAGGAGGGAGCAGCCCACTGTATACTCTTCTAGTTTCATGGTTGGTGTGTTTTCCTCAAAAATGCAATAAAAAGTCTTATTAAAAAAAAGGAAAGCAATGAGCAAACCTGAGACAGTAGGAAAAGCAGCAGAATATCTGGAAGCCACCAACACCATCAGAAACATGAGGTCCGTCATGCAATGAATTGTATAATATGATAGTCAGTCTGCAAACTTTGGAAATACTTGTCTCGCAATGACTTATGCCGATAAAGTATTATTCAAGTAAATTGTTCACTGACACTACATATAATGCTACTAGCAAAAGTATTGTACTCCACACGGGTTCTGTAGATAAACATGAAAACACTCATTCATTGTTGATAATTAATGATCCTTTAGGTAGCTGTTCTGAGTCCCTTATCGCTTGATGTGCTTTGCACTCGGAAGTAAACTGCACTGAGAATGGACGCGTGTGGCTGGCTTACATACCCCGGACCAGACGTGTAGGGGAGGTGAGAGTTGGCATGCTGCAGCATACTTGGACCCACTGTGCGCTCTCCCCACCTGTCGCCTCACCTTGGCACGGTGCTGTGTGTTGCTGTGCAAATATCTCGGAAACGGTGCATCCAAGGGCATTGAAATGTGTTTTTGGAGTTTTATTTCCAGCGTTGCGACCCTTCGCCACCTGTCAACTCACCCTGGAGCGGTGTAGTGTGTTGCAGTCTGTTGTGGTGCCAATATCTCAGAAACGGTGTAATCTAGTGCCTTGAAATGTGGATTTCAGGGCCTTTTAGTTTTGTTTCTTGTGTCAACATGTTAAAAGTGTGCTTTGTCCGGTCCTTCTACGACCATGTAGAGGAGCAGGTGGATGCTTTCTCACTAGTTCCCGCCCCCTCACCGCAGTAATAGTGGAACAGTAGAAGTAGAGCATTAAATGCGATTCCCTGTATACCACATCGAGCGCATGAGAGACGTTATGCACTCAGACAGCCATAAAGGATGTACCCTCGCACTGAAAGTGTGGAAGGATGTCAGCACGCACCTATGGACATCATGGAACGATAAATACAAATCTGACGAGGGCAGAGTGAGGTCATGAAGAGGATATATGAACTTATGCTGAAATGATATGAAAATACTTAAGAGTGACGATGTAACTGAAGCATCAAGTGAAAGATGTATCTAAAGCTAAAGTAATCGTGAATACAAAGAAGATGAAGTAACTTACTGGTCAATAACTGTAAATATGCAGTCACGCAAGGTAGAAAGGAAACATATAGAGGCTTGCTATAGTGGAATATATAACGTGGCAAGGACGGCCATGATAGGGAAATAGACGCTGGCTCATGTCGAATTCAACCAAGGTACCTCAGCGACAGATCAAGGCTGAGGAACCAGGAGATGCTGGACAGCTCTGTGTGCAGAACAACAGAAAGGCTATGTTGGCCTAGGATCAAGGATGCTATTTTAAGGAATAATAACAAGGCACAAGGGGGGTTAACCAGGATAAGCTATGAATGAAGGAGACAGTCCTCTTTGATTAAAGAAGAGGAAAACATCTGCAATGGCCAAAGTATTGGACAATTTAAAGTGAACAAAGTCTATGTAAGGTAGAGCGAGCAAGTCTCTAGAGGACAAGAGGAACAAGAACACCCTGCACAATGGAATCAAATAGCATTAAATAAGCGACTGAAATTGACGCATTCATGGTCTCTTCATATGTGACTTAAAAGTTGAAGACAAGGGCTATTCATTAGAGCCTCAGACGAAGATAATGTTGTGCTCACACTCCCTTGAATGTTTCTGGGACAGTGAGCAGACTACAAGGTCAACTACAGATGGAAGACCTTGGCTTATGGCCGACCGATGAGAGATGATGGACTAATTGGGAAAACAGGGAGTAGTCTGACGGGATTCAAACACCTAAGTTTTGTTTCATGTACGTGCTGCTAAAGAGCCAAAAGTCTAAGGTTGAGATAGCATGCCAAACAATCAGTGGGTTTGAGGGACAACCTAACATACAATGTTGCATAGGCCAATTCCCTGCCATTTTGCCTGCTGTAAGCGGTACTATGCGTACATAGAGGTAGTTCAAGACGTGTCCTACAGATAAGGGCCAGCCAATGATGTATTCATTCTTACATAGTGTATATGTATATATGTATATATGTTCCCTTAACCAATCCCTTCCTTCGGTAGGTTTTATGATTTGCCACGCAGGATTACTTCATAGATTGCGCATATAAGACCTCTATGTAATCAAGCTACTGTGAGTGTGCATGCATCAGTCCGATGCCCGTCAGTTCTCCCTGTTTTATTAAATGAGAATAAAGTAGTACTTTACCATACTTCTTGAGTCTGTCCGTTTATTTGGTCTGAGATCATTATTTGTAATTCCATCAAGCACAAAAGACGCTTCAAGGTGCTAGAGCACAACCACATTGATGTTACGCTGATTTCAGGCAACCGTGTCATGTGGTGAGGTGATGAAATCCACGGCAAGGGGTGTGGTGTGCAAATGTCATGTAGCCAGTAGACGACATGATAACACTGTCATTAATTGTTGAAAATCAATGATCCTGTAGATCCCTGTTCTGAGTCTCTTATCGTTTGATGTGCTCTGCACTATGAAGTAAGCTGCACCGAGAATGGGTGCGTGTGGCTGGCTTACATACCCTGGAGTAGACGTGGAGGGGAAGCAAGAGTTGACATGCTGCAGCATACTGGGGCATTCTGTGCACTCTCCCCACCTGTTGCCTCACCCTGGCGTGGTGCAGTGCGATGCAGTGCAAATATCTCGGAAAAAGGTGCATCCTAGGGCCTTGAAACATGGTTTTCAAAGTTCCAGAGAGTTTTGTTCCTGGCGTTGATATGCTTAAAATGAGCTTTGTCCTGTCCTATGACAACCTTGATGTTTTGCCGCTTACAGGCAACTGTCTTGTGTGTGCAGGGGCTGAAATCCAGGGAAAGGGGTGGGATGTCCACATGTAATGTAGCCAGTAACCTTAGGAGAGTCCTAACAGGTATATGTGCACAATTCGATGCAGATTGGTGGAACGGTGTGGAGTTGTATGAGGCACAAACAAGCAAATAAACAAACATATTTTCGGTTTTACAGATATAGATATTTTGGAAAACATTGCATCACAAGGATAAGGCAGTTAGTGTTTAAATTAAGGTAGCTGGCTTCGAATTGGAGCGTGAATTCTGGAGCAATGTGATGGCGTCATGTAGCTGCACGCAAATGAATGCCGCGTTCACGGGAAATCAAGGAATGCACTACGCATTGTTAAACCTATTGGAATGGGAAAAGCTCCCTGGAGTTGATATCTGCATCGCTTTCAGGGATTGGCGATGACGACAAGAGGGTTGACGAATTGGACTAACTCCCTTCCAGAATGAGGAAATGAAGATCACTGTATGAACAGTGAGATTGTATGGACTTTTTGGGGGAAAGAAGTAACAGGAGGTTACTATATGGGAGTTGAAGGGGGGGGGGGGTGGGGAGATATAGACTCCCCAGAGGCCATACAGAGTAATCATTTGGTCCAAACCGTCCAAAATATTTGCGTAATGGCAAATACAGAATCTTGGGGATTGTTGCAATAAAGTGTAGAAAGCTTGGTTTCATCATCTTCTTAAGATAGACTATAGTATTTTAGAAACATTTAATTCCTCTTACGTTTGTTAATGGCGATGGCTATACATGTCATGACATTTGCATAGGGGGTGGGAAGTTACTATTCACATAGTTTAAAGCTAGCATGGAGATTGAGTGTAGCGTAACAAAACTGATTTTTACTATATAATAATAATAAGTATACATTGTTGAGCTTGTCATTCCCCATCATCCCCACACTTAGCAACCAACCTGCCCAAAGCGATTATCGTAAGTACTGCCCAACCCTCCCAGTCATTCCCCATCATCCCCACACTTAGCAACCAACCTGCCCAAAACCATTATCTCAAGTACTGCCCTATCCTCCCAGTCATTCCCCATCATCCCCACACTTAGCAACAAACCTTCCCAAAGCCATTATCTCGAGGACAGTGACACCCTCCCAGTCATTTCCCATCATCCCCACCACTTAGCAACCAACCTGCCCAAAGCGATTATCTCAAGTACAGCCCAACCCTCCCAGTCATTCCCCATCATCCCCACACTTAGCAACCGGCTTGCCCAAGCCAATAACTCAAGTACTGTCACACCCTCCCAGTCATTCCCCATCATTCCCTCCACTTAGCAACCAACCTGCCCAAAACCATTATCTCAAGTACTGCCCTACCCTCACAGTCATTAGCCTTCATCCCCACTTAGCAACCAACCTGCCCAAAGCGATTATCTTAAGTACTGCCCAACCCTCCCAGTCATTCCCCATCATCCCCACACTTAGCAACCAACCTGCCCAAAACCATTATCTCAAGTACTGCCCTATCCTCCCAGTCATTCCCCATCATCCCCACACTTAGCAACAAACCTTCCCAAAGCCATTATCTCGAGGACAGTGACACCCTCCCAGTCATTTCCCATCATCCCCACCACTTAGCAACCAACCTGCCCAAAGCGATTATCTCAAGTACAGCCCAACCCTCCCAGTCATTCCCCATCATCCCCACACTTAGCAACCGGCTTGCCCAAGCCAATAACTCAAGTACTGTCACACCCTCCCAGTCATTCCCCATCATTCCCTCCACTTAGCAACCAACCTGCCCAAAACCATTATCTCAAGTACTGCCCTACCCTCACAGTCATTAGCCTTCATCCCCACTTAGCAACCAACCTGCCCAAAGCGATTATCTTAAGTACTGCCCAACCCTCCCAGTCATTCCCCATCATCCCCACACTTAGCAACAAACCTTCCCAAAGCCATTATCTCAAGGACAGTGACACCCTCCCAGTCATTTCCCATCATCCCCACCACTTAGCAACCAACCTGCCCAAAGCGATTATCTCAAGTACTGCCCAACCCTCCCAGTCATTCCCCATCATCCCCACACTTAGCAACAAACATTCCCAAAGCCATTATCTCGAGGACAGTGACACCCTCCCAGTCATTTCCCATCATCCCCACCACTTAGCAACCAACCTGCCCAAAGCGATTATCTCAAGTACTGCCCAACTCTCCCAGTCATTCCCCATCATCCCCACACTTAGCAACCGGCTTGCCCAAGCCAATAACTCAAGTACTGTCACACCCTCCCAGTCATTCCCCATCATTCCCTCCACTTAGCAACCAACCTGCCCAAAACCATTATCTCAAGTACTGCCCTACCCTCACAGTCATTAGCCTTCATCCCCACTTAGCAACCGACCTGCCCAAAACCATTGTCTCAAGTACAGTCCCACCCTCCCTGTCATTCCCCATCATTCCCCCACTTAGCAACCGACCTGCCCAAAGCCTTTAGCTCAAGTACTGCCCACCCTCCCGGTCATTCCCCATCACCACCCCCACTTAGCAGCCGACCTGCCTAAAAGCATTAGTGAGCAGGTGTGAGTGGATCTAGATCACGTGGTCTGAGCCCCACCCAGTTGTCAATCAGTGCTAAACTGTTGGTGCCTTCCTGTTTTGCTGCCCTTTTCCCTGCTTGAGCAGCCCTCCAGCCTCTTTTCCTTTGCAGGTGGAGAGCAGGTGCAAGTGGATCTAGGTCACGTGGCCTAAGCCCCGCCCATCTTCTTAGCCCTGCCTCTTCCTTTGTGCTCTTAACTCTTAGGTCAAAGGCATCTCTCGACCAGGCTTCCGAAGTGAAGGGCAGAAAAAGAAAAGGGCGGACGAAGAAAAGGGCGGACGAAGAAAAGGGCAGATGAAGGAAAGGGCAGACAAAGAAAAGGGCAGACAAAGAAAAGGGCAGATGAAGAAAAGGGCGGATGAAGAAAAGGGCGGACGAAGAAAAGGGCAGACGAAGAAAAGGGCAGTCGAAGAAAAGGGCGGACGAAGAAAAGGGCAGACGAAGAAAACGGCAGTTCCTGTTTGGACCTAGAGGTCCCAGGGACCGAACCCCTGCTCAGACAACAGGTAAACATGTGCAGACACGTGTTTTCTCCCTCCGTCCCTGCATGCCATCCCCAACATCATCCGGCAATGCCAACGTCATTGCCCTTCCTCTAAGGCATAGACTCTGCAATACAGCAACCTCACCCACATCAGCCCCAAGCCCATCAGCACCCCCTCACTGTCCACAACACGGAGGTTGATGCTCGCCAAACATTCGTTCAGCTGTTAGCCATGCAGTAGACATTGCTGACCTCATTTCACTACACACGACTTTGATGACGTCTTCATCACCAAGACCTGGATGACACCCACCTCCACCCACATCCTAGACATCCTTGTCCCCAACAACTACAGCATCCAACACAGAGACTGAACAAGACAGGCAGAGGCCTCGCAGTCACCCAAAAGACCTTGTGGCCCTGCACCAAACTTGACGTCAACAACATTAGCTCCTTCAAAGTCCCCTCCTGTCACTTCCCACCCTCCCCAACAGACACAGTCACCTTACATCTCATCTGTAGACCACCCAAACCGAACACTGCCTTAATCAGAGACTTTGCTGACCTGGTCAACACCATGTTCCTCAAGCACGCCAACAACATCCTCATAGGTGACTTCAACCTCCCAGGCAACAAGGCCACCAAACCTTTGAAGGAAGCCCTCCTCTGCCTTCTTGACACCCTCAGCATCACAGAGCACATGAAAGACCCAACGCATGAGAAAGGAAATGTCCTCAACCTAATCATCACTGCACTGTCTTCCCCTCACTACAGCTCTCCTCTCCCGCTTCACTGGTTTGACCACCTGGCTGTGCCTTTCAACATCCAGCACACCACCCCAGTCAAGCACTCCCAGCAGAAACACATCAGACAAACCTTCAGGTCCTTCAAGAACTTCCTGGTTGTAGCCCTAACGGAATACCTTGCCAACCTCCACCTCACATGGATGGAACACCCCCAAACCGAACTGCGACTCATCTGGAAGCACTCAACGCCACCCCCTCAGCCTCCATCTACCGACACGCGGCTCTGAAACAACGCACCTGCAAACTGGAACCGGCAGCCCCCTGGTACACGTAAGAACTCAACCTCAGCAAAACAGTCATCAGAAAACAAGAGAAAACCTGGTGCCGCTCCAGGACCACATCCGACCTAGCACTCCTGAAGGAACTCTGAGCAACCCGCCGACAACTAATCAGCACAGCCAAGGCCTACTAGTATCAGAACACCATAGCAGAAGTCAACAACAAAAGTAGACCCCGCTTCAAAGTGGTCAAGCACTGTGTGAACCCACTAACAGACCCTGCCATTGTCGTAAATCTCCCCCCGTCTCACCTGGGATCGCTTCTTGCTCTGTTCCGCGGGAGGATTCCTCTTGTGGACAGATCGGGTCTTGTATAGGCTCGCTCGAGTCTCGTCCGGCTGCAGAGCGCGTTCAGAGTTCCGGGAAGGTCGCAGTTCCAGGATGTCCAGGAAAAAGGTAGCGGTCGCTAGGGATGAGGATTCCGGGAGCAGAATTAGAGGGAAGGGGTGAAAGGAAGGAAGAAGCAACCAGGAAACTAGGAATAGTGGATTCGCCAAACAGCACACACGTCAAGTCACTACCTAATGATAGCGTTGAGACCCGCGGGGGCGTGGCCAATTTATAGAATGTGTCGTGTGCGACGTGAAGGCTGGTGCGAGGCATGTCACTTGGCACAGCCATGTTGGGAATAACAAGGAATACAACCCCCATCGCGATAAGGACCAGGAAGTTCAGAAGGGGCAAGTTCTATGGGTCATGACAGCATGCCTCCTCCGAAGACCTGTTCCACCAGGTTTGCCCGGGTGTATGAGATGGAATCTTCTAAGCAATCGAGGGGTATTTAAGTTAGAAACTGGTTCCCAGGTTCTCTCGCTAGGAGGATATCCCTTCCATTCAACCAGGTATTTAAGTCGACCCCGTTTATACCTTGAATCGCATTTTCTGGACACTTCATATTCCAGCTGATCGCCCATAACAACAGGACTGGGTCTGCAGGATTTTCGGGTGGATTGGATGTAGGGTTTCAATAGGGAAGTGTGAAAGACTGGGTGTATTTTCTTCCAGGAGTCAGGTAGCTTGAGTCGGAATGAGACAGGATTGATGATTTCCTTTATAGAAAATGGTCCATAGTACCGAGGGGCTAATTTGTTTGGCCCTACATGTCGCAGTAATAGTTTCGAGGACAACCAGACTTGATCACCAACAGAATAAGAAGGCGCTGGTCTTCTTTTGGAGTCCGCATAACGCTTAGTGCGTGACTGGGCCTCTTTCAATTGTTCCTTGGCTTCCTTGTGTATGTTGATGAGAGTCTGAATCCATGAGTCGAGAGTAGGTACTGGCGTAGGATGTGGAAGAACAGAAGGTAAAACGGACAGGTGAAAACCTTGACTGCAATAGAAAGGGCTGACCTTGTGTGCTGAGTGATCGGAATTGTTGTAGGCAAACTCAGCCAGGGGTATGAGGAGAGACCAGTCATCCTGAACCTTGGTGGCAAAACAACGAAGATATTGCTCCAGAGTTTGATTTACATGTTCCGTGGCTCCGTTGGTTTGTGGGTGATAACCTGATGAGAGAGCGCATTGGATCCCTAGAATACGACACAGATGTTTCCAGAATTGTGAGACCTATTGAGGTCTTCGGTCCGATATGATCTTGGAAGGAAGTCCATGAAGACGGAAAATGTGTTCCAGGAAGATTCCAGCAAGTTTTGAGGAGGATGGTAGTTTATACAAAGGTGTAAAATGAGCCATATGAGTGAACAAGTCTATGGTTACCATGATGGTTGTGTATCCCCGGGAAGGTGGTAATTCCATAATGAAGTCTGTAGCAATAATTTCCCATGGTCTTGTTGGCAGCGATGGTTGGAGTAGAAGACCCGCCGGTCTCTTGTTATCATGTTTGTTTTGACCGCAGATAGCACAAGCCTTGATGTACTGTTGTACGTCGGTCTTCATTCCAGGCCACCAAAACTGTCTTTGTATAAGACGGAGGGTGTTAGTTATACCACGATGACCGGAGTGAAGGGTATCATGGCAGAGGTTTATTATCCTTTGTTGTAATTTCTGCGTAGGAATTACCAGTGCATTATCCTTGAATAAATATCCTTCCTTAACTCTTAGATTCCATGGATTCTTCCTTGAAATATCCTTCCAGAGGTCAGAGGACTGGGTTTGCACTCAGATTTCTTCCAGGAGGTTGACTGCTTGAGCTACAAAGATAGTGTGGGGAAACATCTTAGGATAGGCCTTGTCTTCAGTGGCTGCGTAGTCAGGACGTCGAGATAAGGCGTCAGTAATCATGTTTTGTGATCCGGGAACATGAGTGATTTGGAATTGGTACTGGGCAAAGAAGTAGGCCCAACGCGCCTGACGACTGTTCCTGCACTCCAACGACTGTAGAATTTGGAGATTTCGATGGTCTGTGCGGACCTGAACTGGATATTTAGCACCCAGAAGTAGGTGTCGCCATTCAGTGAAGGCTCGGCGGATGGCCAACTGTTGCTTCTCCAGGACGGAATAGTGTGTCTCGCTGGGAGTCAGGGTTCGTGAAAGGTAAGCAACGGGGTGTTCCAGTTTATCCTCAAGTTCCTGTTTCAAGACCGCTCCTATGGCGTAGTTAGAGGCATCCGTTTCCACTAGGAATGGGCGATTTATGTCGGTTTGGGCCAGGATGGGGGCTTGCGTGAACTCTGTCTTCAATCGTTGGAATGCTTTATCTTACGGTGTAGACCAGATAAAGGGGGTGTCTTTCTTCAAGAGAGCAACGATCGGCTGAACGATCTCGGAAAAGGTAGAAATAAACTTCCGGTAAAAGTTGGCGAGCCGCAGGAAGGATTGAACTTGTTTCACAGATGTGGGAGCGGGCTAAGCCAGTATGGCCTTTACCTTTGAAGGGTCCATACCAATTCCATCTGGGCTAAGGATGAATCCTAGGTAGTGAACAGAAGTAACGTGAAACAAGCATTTTTCGGGTTTGGCTAACAGTTTGTGTTCACGGAGTCGTTGTAATACTGCCTTTACATGTTCTTCATGCTTTAGAGGATCCTTGGAAAAAATCAATATGTCATCCAGATAGACAATGACGAAGAGGAACAACATGTCAGAGAACACCCTATCCATAAAACGCTGAAAGACAGCAGGAGCATTAGCGAGTCCAAAGGGCATGACTAGATATTCATAGTGACCAAAGGGTGTTCTAAATGCTGTTTTCCATTCGTCTCCTTCCCGGACACGGATTAAGTGGTAGGCACCCCGGAGATCCAACTTCGTGAATATTACGGCGCCTCTCACAGCTTCCAGGATATCTGAGATCATGGGCAGTGGGTACCGATCTTTGAGGGTGCATTGATTTAAGCCTCGATAGTAGAGGAAAGGTCTGAGTTCCTTGGTATCCTTCTTGGGAACGAAGAACAACGAAGCACCTGCTGGAGATTTCGATGGTTTTATGGTGCCGTTTTCAAGATTGGTGTCTAGGTATTCCCGAAGGGCCTTTTTCTCAGGTTCGGAAAGAATGAACATTCTGCCGAAGGCAATTACTGCTGAGGGATCTGTATCTATGGCACAGTCTCAAGGCCTGTGAGGGGGTAAGGCTTGGACTATAGCAGTAGAAAATACATCAGCATATCCCTGATAGGCCTCTGGAACTTGTATGATATTGGAAACCATGAGTGGTGTTTTTAGGTCTCTTGATGGTTCTTTAGGAGGTGTCGAGGAGGGATCCAGGGATAGACAGTGGGACATACAGAACTCTGAGCCCAGGAATAATGATCCTGCTGTCCAATTGATATACAGATTGTGCTTTTGTAACCAGGGCATACCCAAAACCATGGGGTAATGAGCTGACTTAATGATGTCGAATGTAATCCGCTCTTGATGATGGTTTATGGAAAGTTGGATCTCTTTAGTCTGCAGGCTTATGGGTCCTGAAGAGAGGGGTCCTCAGTCAATTGCTTCCACCGGCTGCATGGTGTTTCGTGTCTCGTACGGAATATGATGACTAACAACCCAGTCTTGATCAATGAAAATTCCCATAGCTCCGCAGTCCACCAAGGCCAGAATGGGATAGGTCTTGTACTTGGAGGGCGAGAGGAAGGCCCGTAGTATCACCAAATTGTTTTGTCCAGGAGAGTTCAAGGATGGAATTGATGTGGAGCAAACATCTCTCTCCCGACACCTTGCTCCATCTAGGATGGGGAGCTGGCGTTTCCTGAACGCCGAGGAGGGGCTAGAGGGCATTCTCTAACAAGGTGTTTATCCGAGGCACAATACATGCACAGGCCTGTGTGGATCCTTCTCATCATTTCTTGTGGGCAAATAGGCCCACGGAAGGCTCTTATTTGCATGGGTTCCGGATCTATGTCAGGGGTTGGGGCAGGATCGGCCTTTACAGAAGTCTCAAGGGAATTCTTTTGAAAGGGTATCTTGGTCTTTCTTCTTTCAGCCTTTCCTTCCTGGATTCGGAAGTCTATTTGCATGGCTAGATCCATAAGAGCCTGGAATGAGCTAGAACGAGCCACCCTGGTTAATCCGTCCTTAATATCCTCATTCAGACCCCTGCGAAACAGAGTGAAACTTGCTTCTGAGGACCAATCCGCTTCCTTGGCCAGTTGTTTGAATCTAGTAATGTACGTTAGCATATCCTGAGATCCCTGTCGGAAATCAAGTAACCGTTCCTGAGCACTAAAAACCTGTTCTGGGCGGTCGAACATAGTCTTGAGTGCCTGAATGAATCCAACATAATCATCCAGGAGGGCATCTCCTGAGTTGACTAAGGGAGTGGCCCAGGTCAACGCGTTCCCTGTGCGATGTGAGATTATGAAGCCCATCTTCGCCCTGGAAGTTGAAAAATAATAGGGCTTAAAAGTAAAATGCACCAAGCAGGAATCCAGGAATCCACGTAAGGATTTTGCTGAGCAATCATATTTGTCTACCACTCCACCCAGTAACACGCTGTCCTTGTTAGCGCGGTCGCGAGACAAAACAAGCTGTTTTAACGCAGCATTCTCAGCTTTTAAGTTATGTACTTCAGTTGTGAGTTCTTGCATGCCACGCATAAGGTCCTGGACTGCTTTCTCCATAGCAGTATCAGTGGCGGTCGTTTGGTGTCTCAAACTGTCTTAAATCTCCTCCCGTCTCACATGGGATCGCTTCTTGCTCTGTTCCACGGGAGGATTCCTCTTGTGGATGGATTGGGTCTTGTATAGGCTCGCTCGAGTCTCATCCGGCTGCAGAGCGCGTTCAGAGTTCCGGGAAGGTCGCAGTTCCAGGATGTCCAGGAAAAAGGTAGCGGTCGCTAGGGATGAGGATTCCGGGAGCAGAATTAGAGGGAAGGGGTGAAAGGAAGGAAGAAGCAACCAGGAAACTAGGAATAGTGGATTCGCCGAACAGCACACACACGTCAAGTCACTACCTAATGATAGCGTTGAGACGCGCGGGGCCGCGGGGCGTGGCCAATTTATAGAACATGCCGTGTGCGACGTGAAGGCTGGTGCGAGGCAAGTCACTTGGCACAGCCATGTTGGGAGTAACAAGGAATACAACCCCCGTCGCGATAAGGACCAGGAGGTCCAGAAGGGGCAAGTTCTATGGGTCATGACAGCCATACCACCCTTCATCGAAAAATCCACTGCCATCAACTCCTTCTTCATCAACAAAAAAGGCAAGATTCGACAGTACATAGACACTTGCTCTGCATCCACAGACCCATCTCACGTCCCTCCTTGTGAAATCTCCACACCCTGGACAACATTGAAGACTCTCTACAGAGGACCTGGTAGAAACCCTGGCCGGCCTCAATGCCACATCGCATACAGACGACATCCTCCGAGCATCCATCCTCAAGACTCTCCCCACAGAAGCTCTCCTTCCCTACATGGAAATCATCAACAGCTCCTTAACTCAAGGCACCTTCCCACCAAGCCTAAACACAGGACAAATCCTCCCTCTACTAAAGAAACCCACTCTGGATCCAGACAACCTAGGTAACTATCGCCCCCTATCATCCATCTTCCCTTCCTAGGGAAGATTATCGAGAAAATGGTAGCCCCGCAATTGCAGCAACACATCGACACCAACTATCTCCTCCAAATCTACCAATATGTGTTCAGTTCCAGATGCAGCACAGAGACGGCAACCACACAGGTGGTCGACAACACCCTCAACATCCTTGATGATGGCCACCCGAGCCTCCTGGTTCTAATTGACCTCTCGGCCGCTTTCGACACAGTACACCACCAAGCACTCACAGACAACCTACATTGGCTCATGTGGATCAACGTCTTTCTCCTACGCTGTTTCAAGTCCTAACTTGCCAACCGCCAGCAGTTTGTTCTGATGGACTCCTCTAGATCGCCAAAGCTACCCATCACCTGTGGAGTCCCACATGGTTCCATCCTCTTCCGAGTGATCTTCAATCTACATATGGAGCCACGGGGAGCCCTCCTAGCCACACACAACATCCACATCCACCAATTCGCGGATGACACACAACCATACTCCAGATCGCCTCCATCAAGGACAACCACAGGCTCATAACTTGTCTCTCACTGACCCAGTGTTAGATGTCCAGTGCATACTTGAAGCTCAACCCCTCCAACACCAAATTCCTACTCCTCACCAACAAGACCGAACATTCAGACATACAGACCTGGCTATCAGGCATGAACCTTGAGGGCTTCAAACCCAAACTCACCTCCTGTACCAAGTCTCTTGGGTTCCATATCGACAAACACCTCTCCTTCAAGACACACATAGCTAAGAAAACTCAGGCAGCTTGGTATTAACTCTACCAAAGGTGGAAAGTCCAGCCCTTCCTCCCACCGGACAACTTTAGTCCCACCATTCAAGCACTGGTCCTATTCCACCTCGATGGGGTCAATGCCCTCCTTGAAGGCCTCTCATTTTCCTGCCTTGTGCCCCTGAGAAATGTCCTCCACATGGCCGTAAGCCTCATCAAGTATCTACGCAGATATGACCACATCACGCCGGTCCCATCAACCTTCACTGGCTCCCACTGCATGCACAAATCACCTTCAAGTCTTCCTGCATTATCTATAAGGTAGTCACCCTCAAGTCACCAGCTATCTCGCGGAGAAACTCAGCATCTATAGAAGACAACGCACCACCAGAAGCCAGGACGTGTTCGCACATGAAATCCACCACTGCAAAATGGAAAGGACCCGAAAACAAGAAAAATGATTGCCAATCCTTACAGCTAAACATACACAGTGAAGGGTAGTATTCATGAAAAAGAAAGAAGTGTTCACAAAATGATATGTCAGGATATTCAGGCCATTGTCCACCCTTCCCCATGTTTTCAGCATGGGACAAGGCGGTTCACTCGAGCAAAGCACACACTTTGGCTTCTTCGGCACGAAGACACAGTTCCATTACCAGCATCAGGGCCTTCTGTGATGTAAGTCTCTGCTTTTCCAAAGTCTCTTGACTCAGAGGGCCTGATGTACAAGAACAAAATAAACACAACGTTCCTCTCCTCTTTCGAGTGTACAATTCAGGTGTCTCACCCTGGATCCCCCTCAGCCGGGCATAGATCCCGTTTTTATATCACAGTATCATGCATCCCCCTCTTTTGGGCTCAGATCCCCCTTTTCCAATGTGTAGAGAATACTCTTTCTCGGGTGACTCACGGTTCACCCTGGACACCCCTCAGCCAGGCTCAGATCCTTTCTCCGTCACAATTAGTCTCTGTCAGCCGGGCTGGGACCAATTGTAGCACGCATTCAACTATCAAAGACTTTCGAATGTGCACAGGATTTAGCTTGACCCGTTGCAGGACCACTTCGATTTCAAATTTCCCCTTACAATAGTTGCCACTGGATCACTCTGTCTATGGTATCTTATTTGGCCTCCCAAAGTTCAATCACTCCTTTGGTTTTCAATTATGTTTGCGTCGTTCGTCACTTATATTTCAAGCGCTATTCTCTTTAGGTTTCTTCATACAATGTTGCCGCTTGAGACCTTGGTTCAAACACAGGCCGGTTTGGTATCAGTCTCTCCGACTCACCGGCTGTGCTGTCTTTACTGGCACTGCTTTGTTGTAGGGGCCAAGGACAGTATCACAGCGGCAGCCGCTCCTCCCCGCCTTAGTTATCGACGTGGGAGAGACCCGGGTACATCTGACACACAATGCAGGTTTGTTCAGCTTTAGTTCCCAGTCTTAGGTTTCTTACTTTCCAAGGTTCACGAAAGTAACGGTCTGAAAAGGTCAAGGGCACTTCCCTCCTTGAAACCCTTTCTGGTCTTGCCATCTTTCTCCTCATATTAAACTGCCATTTTGGAACCGGCGTTTCCTCATGTGCTTAGCCTCCCTCAGAGTGTGCTTTCATGCTCCGCCTTTTATCCGTGTGGGGAAGTGGGATGGAAGTCAGGTGTGTGTAATGATCAGTAATTGCCTGATGTTGCCTGACCATTGTATTGGGACATGTTAGGTATACGGCTCTGGTGTTAGTCCGTTTTCGCTCACAGTGAGTTGTTTGTGAGAAAGTGTTTGTGTCGGGAAAGGAGAGGAGACTTCCTAGGTATGCTACCAGGTAGGATGGGGAAAGGGTGTTACAGGGAAGGGGATACCGCGTCTCACCTTCAGGTGTCCCACTTCCACTCCCCGAAGACCCCTCATCCAGGAGATCCTCCCGCACTGGTCTGCCCCCAGGAACTGGATCCAAAAGCGATGGCTGTGTCCTGGCCAACTGGATAACAGATCCCCAGGGACAAGGGGGTGAGACACTGTAAAATTATCAGGCAGGAGTTGGTTTGCCATAACAAAAGAAAAAATCTTTTATTCAGGATGTGAACACGAAAACACGTTCCTGTGAGAACTTCAAGGGTTTGAAAACAATTAACAGTTTGTTGCAAGGGTCGGGCGTATAGATGCCATCTGTTTCGCTTTCTAGCTGGCTCAATAAACCCAGTGGAAGCCTTCGTCACTCTCTCTCCAGACGTCAGGGTCCCTCTTCGTCTGTCGACCACAGAAAAAGAAGAGCAACCAAAAGTCTTAGAGCTTCTGTGTTTTACCATACGTCCCCTGACCCCTGCCCAATCAGCGGGTTTCCTGTATGCCGCGCTGTGAATGGGTTGGCCGCCATCCCCCTACCACTCCCATCGGCAGTACCCGTATCCAGGCCGCTGTATTTCCTCCCAACTCAGCTCTGACCTCCGGCAACCTCAGGTTTGTTGACCGCTGCAGCCCCGATGTGGGAATATGTGTGGGGCCAGAAGCGTTTCTCCTTCTTTACCCGTGAGTACAGGCCATTGCTTCCATGGCAGTGTCTTGTGGTTCCTGCTCTACGGAACCTGCCGATAGAGTGGGGGGCAGGCCCTGACGGGCAAGAGTGCACTCTGGAGTTAGTAGTGCAGGGTTGGCCTCAGGACTAAGGGGCACGGGACTTCATAAGCAGGATTGCACTCTGGGTGATGTAGTGCAGGGTTGGATTTGGGCACTAGCAGAGGTAACAGGGTGGGGTGGGGTGCGGGACCTGGAAGGCCAGCTCGCCCTCCAGGTAGTGCAATGCAGGGTTGGACTTGGGCACTGGCGAAGGCAACATCAGAGACACCTTCAGGTTTCTCACATACCCCTGCTGTATATCTGTTCGATTAGTTCTCTAATGTGCTCTGTTAATTCTCAAAGCTAGGCCTGCAATCAATAATACAATAATAATAATAATAATAATAATAATAATAATAAATAATAACTCAAGTACTGTCCCACCCTTGCCCATCATAATCCCACTTAGCAACCGACCCCCCCAAAGCCATTATCTCGAGTACTGCACCCCCCTCCCAGTCACTCCCCATCATCCCCCCACTTAGCAACCAACCTCCCCAAAGCCATTATCTCAAGTACCACCCCGCTCACCCAGTCATTACCCATCATTCCTCCACTTAGCAACTGACCTGCCCAAAGCCATTATCTCAAGTACTGCCTCACCCTTGGTCATTCCCCACCATCCACCCACTTAGCAACCAACCTACCCAAAGCCATTACCTGAAGTACTGCCCCACCCTTCCAATCATTCCCCATCATCCCCCACTTAGCAACCAACCAATTAGCTCTCGTCACACGAATAAATAGTCACACCAATAAAAGCCAATGCCTAATGACTCTTTCGGACAAGGCGGAGCAGGAGAACGAGCAGACCTTCCGGGACAAAGACACCCCTACTGGAGCAGAGCAACAGACCAAGGGATGAGAGTAGCGGGCCGAAAAACCCAAGGTTTCCCGATTGAAGGTCTTTGCCTCCGACAGGCCGCAGAAGGCCAGATCCCACAGGTGAAGTTTACATTGTGTTTCAAGGGCACCAGTGACCTTCCCGGGCGAAGGGCAGAGTTGGGGAGGCAAGGTTAAGCCTGTGGTACTAACCTTGACTTGAAAATCGGAAAGCGCCAAACAGGAAAGAAGCACACTCTGCCAATAAGTTGCCAATCGCCCTGAGAGACCGGTGTGTGTTAAAGTGAATTAACTTTAAAGTGAAATACAGCTGCAAGATAAGCGATACTAAGTTACGCAGTGTTCCGGTGAAAGGAACTAAACCATTCAAAAGTATCTATGAAAGCTGCATTGTTTAAAGCTAAAAGGTGAACAAACAGCAAGAGTGAAAGTAAATAGTGAACGTTGTATCGAGTGGTCTTGCAGTGGTCTATAAAAGAAAGCCACGCACATTCGAACGACTTCGACCTCCGAAGTTGACAGGGGGACATTTAGGGCAGTCTAAAACTCAAGCACACATCAGTGGGAAATTCTACTGGCCAGGTATCCATGCTGGCATATAGAACTTTATTCAGACATGTGAAATATGTCAGAAAACCAGTGGACATATTCCCTTACTTGCCCCTCTAAACCCCTTACTGATAATATAAGTCCCTTTCTCCTGAATTGGGATGATATTATTGGGCCGTTGGAAACCTCTAGACTGGGTAATAAATATGCTCTCGTAATCGTTGAGTATGCTAGCCGGTATCCAGAGGCCTTCCGCATATGGATAAACACAACCCAGCATATTTTAAAACACCTACTGCCATTCTCTTCTAGGGTTGGTTTCCCCAAGGAAATTCTAACGGATCAGGGATCCAATTTCATGAGCACACTTATGGGTGAAGTCAAGGAATGACTTCACATTACCACCTTAAGCACCTCTGTTTACCACCCACAAACAGACGTATTGGTAGAGAGAGTTAACAAAACCCTTAAAATTATTTTTAGGAAATTGGTAGATGAAGATGGGAAGGACTGGGATTGCATGATGCCATTGGCCCTATTTGAAGTAAGAAAGACCCCTCAGGCATCCACCAGATTCTCTCCTTTTGAATTACTTTACGGTAGAGAACTAAGAGATGTCTTAGACATGCTCCGGGAGACCTGGGAAGAGAGAGAAGAGGCACCAATTCCCCTCTGACAAATAGCTACCTGATTGCGAAAACACATGAAACTCGTCCGGAGCCTAGTCCACACTCCCACGGAGAAAGATCAAGCCCAACAGAAGTCCACCTGTGACAAGGGGTGAATTTGAGATCGTTTTCAGTAGGTCAGAGGGTATTAGTTCTCTTACCTACCTCTGAAAATGAACTTGTCTCAAAGTGGCATGGGCCATATGAAGTGCTAGAGCAAACAGGAACCTTTGCCTATAAAATAGCCCAACCTGATAGAAAACAAAGTACCCACCTTTACCATGTAAATCCACTAAAGGAGTGAAAAGAAAATCCTTCCACCACCACCTCCTCGATATTGCCTTGTTTGGTACCCAAAGAAATAGACAACTCTGAACATATTCCCAAGAGATGTCTAAGCAAAAGCAAGAAGATTTGAACAACCTTATTATGGCATTCCCTGATGTATTCTGCGAGAAATCAGGGAGAGTACATGGTAATTATCATTATATCAGAACCCCAAAGGGAAAAGTGGTCCATTTGAAACCATATAGACTCCCAGAAACATGAAAACAAATAGTGGTTGAGGAAGGGAAAACAATGCTGAAGGCAAACATTATCAAGCCCTCTTCAACTCCATGGTCCTCCTGCATTGTGTTGGTAACTAAATCCGATAATTCTTGAAGGTTTTGCAGAGACTTCATGCAGGTTAACACCATCTCCGCCTTCAATGCCTATCCTTTGCCATGCAACGAAAGAGTTAACAGATAAACTTGAACACACCTAGATTTAACCAGGGGATATTGGCAGGTCCCAGTACATGGACCCGATAAGGAAAAGACAGCTTTCTCGACACCCATTCCAGTTCAAAGTGCTCTCTTTTGGCCTGCATGGGGCCCCAGCCACTTTCCAATGACTCATGGACAGGATATTACAGCCCTACTCGATTTCTTTTTGTGGGGCTTATATTGACGACATAGTCATTCATAGTAAAACTTGGGAAAATTATCTTTTCCAACCAAGAGAGACCTCAGGGCATTCCTAGGATTGATTGGTTATTATTATAGGTTTATCCCAAATTATTCAGATAGAACAGCCAGATTAACAGACAAACTCAGGAATGCTGGACCCCAGAAGGTTCATTGGACTGATGAAGACGATGCATGTTACAACAACTGAAAATAGACCTTGTGTCTGAACCCCTTCCTAAAAGTAGTAGACTTTTCGAAAGAATTTGTGTTACAAACTGATGCCTCTTTCACAGGGTTAGGAGCAGTATTACCGCAAATATGCAATGGATTGGAATACCCCATCCTATTCACTAGTTGTAAAAGCTTTCCATGCGAGAAGAACTACTCTGTGTTGGAATTGGAGGCTCTTGCCATCAAATGGGCAATTGTCCATCTAGGATACAACCTTCTAAGGAGAATGTTCACACTTGTCACACAGTCCCAAATCGACACACCCAAATCGACACACATCGACATGTCCCGTCAATCAGGGCAGGCAAAGTCAGGCACTTTACACTAAGTGCATACACCTGATACTAGTTAGCTCTCCTCACACAAATAAAAGGCAACACCTAAAGACACACTCTGAGCAAGGCGCAACAAAAGTACAAGGAGAACTTCCAGGATGGAGGCACACCTACTGGAGCAGAGCAACGGACCAAAGGACGAGAGCAGCGGGCCGAAAACCCCAAGGGTTCCCTACTGGAAGTCGTTGCCTCCAGACCCCAAAAGACACATGGAGAAGGCAAGATCCCACAAGTGAAGATTGCATTGTGTTTCAAAGACGCCAGCGCCCCTTCCGGGTGAACAGCAGAGTTCAGGAGGTGAGGACAAGCCTGCGGTACTAGCCTTGACTCACAAAATGGAAATAGCAAAACAAGAAAGAAGCGCACACAGCCGGTGAGGTGGCAAGCGACCCGAGAGACCAAGTGAAGGGTGCACGCGTGTGCATAAAACGCAAAGAAAGACACACCTGTGAATGAACTTTGAAGTAAAAGGCAGCTGTGAGATCAGCAATGCTAAGTAACAGAGTGGTCCGGGGAAAGGAAGTAGCCCATTCAAAAGTCTCTGTGAAAAGTAAGCTGTTTGAAGCTATAAAGCAAAAGTTTATTAAGCAAGAGAAAATGTACATTTTGAGCCAAAGGGGTCCTGCGGTGGTCTGTAAGAGCCACACACATTCGAAGGTCTTTGACATCCAAAAGGGGTCCGAGCCTGATTGAGGGAGACCCGAAGTACAAAAAGCTTGGGGAAGGGAGCCCCCGGCAAGTTTGTGTTGAACTGTGACGTGAGAGGTCAGAGCCCGACAGACGGGGGGACCTCCGTGAACTGTGTGCCTTAAGGTCTGAGCCTGGCAGAGGGAGACCTTTGTGAACTTTACATTGGAATACAATTTTGAAAGTCAAGAAAGAGACTTTAACGTGGAAGGCCAGGCGCGCCTCAATCCACGGTTTGGAGCTGCTTACAGTGTTAGAAACTGAGCCAGACTGTGTCATCCTGCCTACAAGGACAGCCTCACTCCGTGAGGTAGAACGTGAGGAGGAGCGTTGGTTCAACTACCTTTATTCTTTTGAACACTGATTTTTCCTATGCATGCATTTCTCCTTTTTACACTTTTTGTACAAGAGACAGGGCAGGCATTAGATTTTTGTTAGCAAAGGCCATTTTGATGTGACAACTCCAATAGGACTGTTTTGTTTATCGTTTGGTAGTTATGGGGCAAAATAGGGGTTTCTCCGACTCCAACATTTTCAATAAAGGTTTTACAAATTGTATCCTTTGTGTCAGTGTCATTCTTGTGATACCATGCCTTCACTACCTACACCAGCTAGTGAACTACTACTGCAATCAGTGCCAGAGCAACCAACAAAAGAACTGCCACAGCACCCAGTGCTAGGGGTGCCCAGATAGTGAATTACTACTGCACCCTATTCCAGAGCAACCAACAAAGGAACCGCCACACCACCCAGAGTCAGGGGTGTCCAGATAGTGAATCATCCCCCCACTTAGCAACCAACCTGCCCAAAGCCATTATCTCAAGTACTGCCCCATCGTCCCAGTCATTCTCCATCATACCCCCACTTAGCAATGACCTGCCAAAAGCCATTATCTCAAGTACTGCCCCATCGTCCCAGTCATTCTCCATCATACCCCCACTTAGCAATGACCTGCCCAAAGCCATTATCTCAAGTACTGCCCCATCGTCCCAGTAATTCTCCCTCATACCCCCACTTAGCAACTGACCTGTCCAAAACCATTATCTCAAGTACTGCCCAAACCACTGTGAAGAAGCTGAGGGCATCCTCACTTTCTCACCCCCCCAACATCCTCTGCTCAGGTGGCCAGGGAAAGTCCATCACTCTTGGATCCCAACCCTGGGGGTAGATATGCGAGCAAGGGTCACCTGGGTGGAGGAGACTTGGGGAGTGGAGAGAGGATGTCATTGGGTGAGAGATGGTATCAGCCATTCCCTTTTAAGAATGGACCTTCAGTCTCAACAGCCTTTATAGGGTACTGTCAATCCTTCCCCTTTTCTTCCTTTCAAAGTGACCCTCAGAAAGGCCATTGTTATACTAGGAGGAAGAAGAGATCAACTAGGAGGGCACCTCCTTCTTTGGGCAGGTTAAACACACATCAACCTCCTCACGTTAATACAGGGAAATATCAGATCAATACCAAAACAAGGAATTGGGAGTTCATTAACACCACTTTGGTACTGTGATGAGGAAGAGGGCTGTGGAGGAGTACCATTTTAACGGCCAGGCATGTCCAGCTAATAGGTTTAACTATAGTCAGGCAACTGAAGTAAAGGACTTGCAACTTCAACCATTTAACAAGCCACAGGTGTATAAAATGAGAGAACGACCAGCAGAGAGGGGAACGCAGCCTGGAGAGAAGGACGCGGCTTGCAGAAGTGGAGCGGGCTGGATAGAAACCGGCTGAAAGGACGCTGTGCTGAGCAGGAGGTTGCAAGAGACACCAGGGCCAGAGTGGGCTGTGAGAGGGTCTGTGCCCTGTTTCCATAGCAGGAGCTGCGGGACACCAAAGTCTCCCAACGGCTGCAGGCCATTGGTAGCATCTGCTAAGGAAGAACAGAGCTACGTGCAGCGAGATTCGAGGACGGCGAGCGATGCACGCTGGAGCTCCCGTAAGGCAGAAGTGGAAAAGGAAACCCAGAGAAGAGGAACGAGACGCCCGCAGGAGCCACAGCATACCAGTGAGTATAAGGAAGGGAAATCTCATATTGGGGCGCTCCAGAGGCTGGAAGCAGATATACTTAAATGCTGAACGTACTGAAAACTATTACAGTGACTTTGGAAGACCCAATTAAGGGGTTTTGAATGCTGAACAAACTGCAAAGTGTGATGAACAAGTGACTTACCAACTGGTAATGTTCTTTTGATTGGATGTTCCTCCAATGTATTCCTCATTTTAGATGTATTCCATCCAGCTTCAGCTGCTTCAGATTTTTTTCCCCCCTTGGCAGAGGGCGCCGTGCGTCGATGTCGTTGAGTCAAGGTCCATCGAAGGCCTCCATCGAGGGTGACGTCGTCGGGTATACAAGTAGCACGCGTGGCGCCCGTTGGCCTCAGTTCCGTTTTTCCCTCTCCTGCTTTGTTGTCTGGATAGTGCAGGTAGCCTGGTGTCAACCTTGCGAGAGTTGAAGTGGCAATAACCCGGAAAATCTACAGAGGAGTAGGATGGGAGGGCGATGAGGAATACGTTGGAGGAACATCTAGTCGAAAGAACGCTACCAGTTGGTAAGTAACTTGTTCTTCGAATGGATCGTGTCCTCCAACGTATTCCTCATCTTAGATAGACTCCCAAAGCAGTGTAGAAAACTCTGGAGGAGGGAGTAGATTTTAAATATTATTATTATATGGTTATTGAAAGCAAGCTCTTTAGACTGGGAACCATCCAGACTATAGAATTTAGAAAACGTGTGCAGCGATGACCAAGTTGCTGCTTCACAAATAGATTTTATGGGAACACCTCTTTGAAGGGCTGTGGAAGAGGCTATGACTCTGGTGGAATGGGCCCTTAAGCCTTCTGGTGGGTCTTTGCCCGCCAATCTGTAGCATTCAGAAATGCAAAGCACAATCCAACGTGATATGGTTTGTTTTGAAACTGACTGACCCAATTTCCTTCCGGTGTAGCCAATGAAAAGTTGATTATCCACTCTAAGCTAGGAAAGCCTAGAAATGTAAAAGCTTACAGCCCTTCTTGGATCCAGTCTATGTAATCTTTCCTCCTCCTTACTGGGATGAGGTGGAAGGTAGAATGCGGGCAGAATCATTTTCTGATTTAAATGGAAATCAGACACAACTTTAGGCAAGAACGAGGGTTTAACCCTCAATACCACTCTGTCCCTATGGAACACAGTATAGGGTGGCCCGGAAGACAGTGCCTGGAATTCGCTCACTCTTCTTGCAGATGTTAAAGCAATCAGGAAAACTGTTTTCAATGTTAACAACCTTAATGGACAAGTGTGAAAGGGATCAAAGAGGCCACACATTAAAAACTTTAAAACCAGGTTAAACTGTGACTTGGAAAGGATAAGGAGGGAACACATTAGTGAGTCCCTTTAAGAATTGTGCTATCAAAGGAATTTTAAAGTAGGAAAATTCTTCTGAAGAGCGCTTGAAAATGGAAGCGCTGCAAGATAACCTTTAATGGTCCCAACATTTAGGCCTCCATGTGCCAGGGACAAGAGAAAGGACAAGACTTCCGGGATAGAACATAGAAAAGGATCAACATTCTTTTCTCTGAACCAGTTGCAAAACGTTTTCCAACAGCAATGGTATAGAGATTTTGTTGCTGGCCTTCTTGCCGAAAGCAACACCTCCATGACGTCATCTGGAAGGTCTCAATCATTGTATCTCAGCCTTTCAGATACCAAGCATGAAGGTTGAGAGTCTTGACCTCTGGATGGAGAACCTGGCCCTCCATTTGTGAGAGAAGGTCCTCTCTCTGAGGAACATGTAACGCAGGACAGATGGACATGTCTAGAAGGTCCAGGTACCACGTTCTCCTGGCCCAATCCAGTGCAATTAGGATCATGCGGTTTCAGAACCGTCTCAATCTCCTGATGACCTGAGGAATGACGGGGATCGGAGGGAACGCGTATAATAGTGGGAAGTTCCACTCCACCACAAACGCATCCCATGGGGCTCCTCTCGGGGGAAATTCCCTTGAGGTTTTACAAATTGTATCCTTTGTGTCAGTGTCATTCTTGTGATACCATGCCTTCCCTACCTACTCCAGCTAGTGAACTACTACTGCAATCAGTGCCAGAGCAACCAACAAAAGAACTGCCACAGCACCCATACCTTTCTCAGTTTTGGTTAATTCCGGTCGCAAACAGGTCTACTTGAGGGGTTCACCAAAGGGAGAAGATCTCTTGAAAGACTTCCTGAGTCAGATCCCACTCGCGGGACACCATGCTCTGCCTGCCCAGAGCGTCCGCCGTCATATTCTCCTCCCCGGCTAGATGAACTGCCGTTAAGGAGATTCCTTCTTGAATTGCCCAATACCAGAGCCGCAATGCCTCGCTACAGATGTAGCGACCCTACACCTCCTCTTTTATTTAGATAATGCATGGCCACTGTGTTGTCTGTCATTATCCGATGGAGACCGATGACCGCTGATTGTCAGATCGTTGGCATGAGCTCCCCACCCCACGAGTGAGGCGTCCCTCACTACTGTAAACTCTGGCCATGGTTGCCAAAAATGTCTCCTTTTAGGATATTCTCTGTGAAAGTCCACCACAGAAGATCCTGCCGAACCTTGTTAGGAATATGAAGAAGATCTGTCATTTGACCTGAGAACTGGGACCATTGAGTATTTAGAGCCCATTGAAGGGATCTCATCTTCAGGCGTGCCTCTGGCACTAGGAAGATGCAGGATGTCATGAGGCCGAACAATCTTAAAAAGTCGTAGGCCTGGAGATTTTGGGCATTTTGGAATTTGGAAACCATCTGAAGAATGTCTTGTGCCCTTGACTTGGGAGGCAAGCTCTTTCCCAAGGATGTGTCTAATACAGCCCCTATGTACTGGAGCTGTTGGGAAGGTGTCATTTGTGACTTCTTGAAATTGAGGGAGAAGCCCAGTCTGTGGAGGAAGTGGCAGGTGACTTTCAGATGATCCAGTGCTTGTTCGGCAGAACGTGCCCTGATCAACTAATCGTCCAGGTAGGGGTAGATGTGAATCCCCCCTCTCCCGACGTGCGCTGCCACCACTACCATTAACTTGGTGAAGAACCTCAGGGCGGAGGTCTTCCTGAATGGCAGGACTCGAAACTGATAGTGTGAGTGGCCAATTACGAACCTCAGATATTTTCTGTGCTTGAGATGAATTGGCACATGAAACTAAGCATCCTGGAGGTCCAATGACACCAACCAATCCTGAAGTTGAAGGGCCTGAAGGATCTGAGAAAGAGTGACCATCTTGAACCTGTCCTTCCTGAGGAGCTTGTTCAAGCCTCTTAAGTCCAAGATGGATCTCAGTCCTCCGTCCTTTTTGGGAATCAAAAAATATGGGGAGTACCATGCCTTGTTCCTCTCCGCTACAGGTACTGGTTCTATAGCAGGCAGGGTTAAGACTTGCAGATGTTGTGACAGCCTGCCTCCCACAGGTGTCATGTGATGTAAGTCCTGAAAGTGGTTTTGTGGCGGTTGATGTGGCCACTGATGGTAAAGAGGCTACAGCTGGGGCTGGCTTAGCACGTTTTCCTCGTCCACCACGAGTGGCCTTTTTCTGGCCTCTTTGAATGGCCATTCTTCATGTCTTTCTATATGAGGAGTAGTAACAATAGGATCATCCCCTCCAAGGTTGTCCTGATGCACAAAAAAGCTGATGTTGCCTAATAGCAGCTCCTAAAGACTTGGCACCCACTTTTGAGGTCTGCAACCTCTCAAGGCTCTCGTCAGCCTTGTTGTCAAAAAGGTGAGACCCATCAAAGGGCATGTTCAGAAGATGGTTTTGCACATCTGGTGCGAAAGCCGACTTCCGTAACCATGCAAATCTGCGCATTACTATGCTAGTGTCCATGGACCTGCTCACGCTATCTGCAGTGTCCAATCCAGACTGAAGGGATTCCTGTATGGCCTCCTTTACATCTTTAAAAATGGCTAGGAATCCTTCCCTTTCATCCCCTTCTGGTATGTGCTCCGCCGCCATTGCAATGCACTCCCACAGAGTGTACGAAAATATTGCCAAGGCACATGGGGAGTTGGCCGATTTTAACGCCATAGTCCCAGCTGAAAATACCTTGCGTGCCCAACCATCCACACGCTTGTCGTCCCTATCCGGAAGGGATAGGAGGGTACGCCACCTTACTTGAAGCTGTGGCTGCCTGGATCACCAGACTCTTGGGAGTAGGGTGCTTGACAGATAGCCGGAGTCGCTACTGGAAGAGCAGTATTTTGAAGTAAGGGACTTATTCACCGGAGGAATAGAGTCTGGGGTCTCGCAATTTTTGGCCACCCTATTTTGTAAGGCTACATGGAAGGGTAAGATCGAATCTTCGGTGGGACCATGATCCAATATATCGGTCAGATTATCCTGGATGAACTGAGTCAGTGGTCTAGCCCATCCTAAATATTCAACAACTTTTGTCATTAGCTGACGGTATGAGGGGCTGGCATGTTCCCCTGGTTCTGGCCTGGCAAAATCTGTTTCAGGTGAAGTATCAATTCCACTTACATTATGCAAGGTTTCCACCAGATCCCTCATCCTGCTTTCCTCAGAATTCAGGCATTCTGGGACATTTGGGGTTGTCGTATTCCAGTCCAAAAGGAACATTCTCCTCATCAGACCTCTACTGTTCTTCAAAAATTGAAGTCAAAAATTGAAGTCAAGGATTTGAAAAATTCTTTCCTTGGAAGAGGTTTAAAAACCTTTTCTGGGAGAGGTTGGAGAGGTGTATCAGTGGAACCTGAAGGTATTACAGCCTTTGCAGCCTTCCCTTTGCTGTTATTTTGACAACTTCTGGCTGAGTTGGCGCCTTTGTAATCATTGGCGCTGAGGGCTTCGGGGTCGACGTCAACCAAGGTGTCGATGGCGCCGACAAAATAGTGGTCGTCGACGGAGCTGGCTTCGAGGGCGTCGAGGCGCTCTTTGAAGACTTACCCTTCGAGGTGTGTCGGGTTCCAGACGGCGTCGGTGACCTCGAAAGGTCGACTCGACTCGAGCTGTCTTTTTCGCTCGGCGTCCTGGAGGTTCCTGATCCTTTCTCCTTCGAACACCCGGGCTCGAGGGCTCGCGAGTGTCAGAACGGTAACGCTCCCAGCCGGCTTCCGAAGAAGGCGCGGACTGAGACTTAGCCTTTTCAAACACCTCCATCATTTTTATTCTGAATGCTTCCCATTCTTCGGAGGAAGAATGTTTTGTGGGGCATTTCATTCTTTTTGGGGATTCATCCGGGGGCTAGGTGGAAGGGGACCAGCGGCGTCTTTTTTTGGACTTTATCGTCGAAGACAAAGAGTGGTGTGAACCACTTTGGAACCTAGACCGATGGTTTTACCTTTCGCATTGAGGAGATTTCTCCTCACGGGACCTCGACTCGACGCTAGAGGCTTTTCGGTTGGGTTTTCGACCTACCTGCAGTTTTCCCTTCCTCTCTCGCAAGGCCTTCCCCGTCATTGCCTGACACCTCGTACAGGCCTCCATGTCATGGCCTTCACCGAGACACCACAGACATTCTTGGTGCGGGTCCGTGATGGACATTTTTGAACCGCAGGATCTACACTTTTTGGATCCCGAACGTGGGGTCGTAGTCGGGGGCGACGACAAGGAAATATCGAATCTTCAGTAAACTGGTTCACAGAACTACTCGAGGCGCGCCGAGTCTCCGAAGCAACATGTACTGCGGAAAAACGGAACTGAGGCCAACGGGCGCCGTGCGTGCTACTTGTATACCCGATGACGTCACCCTCGACGGAGGCCTTCGAGGGACCTCGACTCGACACCATCAACGCACGGCGCCCTCTGCCAAGGGGAAAAAAAAATTCCGAAGCAGCTGAAGCTGGATGGAATACATCTAAAATGAGGAATACGTTGGAGGATACAATCCATTCGAAATTTATTATTGAAAATACAACAAGCAATTTTGAATACCAAACTAAAAGAAAGATATGATAAACACATTTTGAATATGGCATAAGATGAAAGCATGTAACGGGCACGTATGAATAAAGTGGAATGCAAGTGATGTGCACATATGAATAATGTGATAGCAAGGTGATGGAAAAGACTAAACAAAACAGAGTGAGTTGTATGAAGATACCAGTCATGGCGAAGTCAAAAGATTACCAATGAGAGTTGGGTTGTGTGAAGTACCAGTTATGGCAAAATCAAAAGACTGCCCAGAGGTATCTGGTTGTATATGTTCTGGCAAAGCCAAGAGACTACCAAGAAGAATCTGGTTGGATAAGGAGATTCTGAAGTGAATGTTGACCAATGACTCAGGCCAGGAGAGAGAGATAAATCCTGTGTTGACAAAAAGCCTGAAGAAATGCAGAAGCGTAATAAAGTGCCAAGGGTTATTGGTTGTATGACCTGTGATGGGTGGACCGTGTGGTCCGACAAATTCGCCTAGACCAGTGACCCCTGCGTGAAATGAGCCAAGGAAATTAAAGATAAACAAGCTGTATTTTATAACAGTTACTGAAGTAAATGAGAAAGAGAGCCATCTATGTGCAATATTGAAAAGCCTGAGTGATTAAGAAGGTGCACTGGAACTGTTTTTGAAAGCCAAGAGATTTGAGCTGATTGTAGTTATGAAGCTGGAAGAGTTGGCATCTTGGGGAAGGGAACCCCGAACCTTTGTGAACTGTGTTGAACTCTTGGGGAAGGGAACTCTGAGGGTGTTTTGGAACTGTGTTGAACGCTTGGGGAAGGGAACCCTGAGGTTCTTTTGGAACTGTGTTGAAATCTTGGGGAATGGAACCCCAAGGCCTTTTTTGAACTGTGTTGAATTCTTGGGGAAGGGAACCCCGAGGACTTTTTGGAACTTTGTTGAATTCTTCAGCAAGGGAACCCTGAGGCCTTTTTGGAACTGTGTGGAATTCTTGGGGAGGGGAAACCCAGAGAGCCTTTATGCAACTGTTTTGAACTTTTGGATGGGGAAGCTGAAAATAAGCCAGGAACTGGAAGACGCTTGGAATGTTATTTGGAACACTGTTTCTTTTGGTTGCTGACCTCCCTACACATTGTATGTATTTAGTTGTGAGGGCAAGTATAGGATTTGGACACAGACAGACATTTGGATTGAACTTACTGACACATACTATCCTTTGTTTTCTTTAGGTAGGGAAATTCCACCTTAGTACACAGGGCAAGTTAGGCCTTACTCCATCCTGACATTTAAGAGAAATAAACAATTTATTTAGAAAATTGAATCTGTTGTCTGTGTCTTACTTCATTATGCCTTCACATCTCCCAGTCATTCCCTCATCATCCCCTCAATTAGCAACAAACCTGCCCAAAGCCATTATCCCAAGTACTGCCCTATCCTCCCAGTCATTACCTATCATCGCCCACTTAGCAACCAACCTGCCCAAAGCCATTAACTCAAGTACTGCCTGCACCCTCCTAGTCATTCCATCATCCCCCCTCTTAGCAACCAACCTGTCCAAAACCACTATCTCAAGTACTGCCCCACCCTCCCAGTCATTCCCCATCATCCCCCACTTAGCAACCAAACTGCCCAAAGCCAATATTTCCAGTACTGCCCTCCCTCCCAGTCATTCCCCATCATCCCCCCACTTAACAACCGACCTGTCCAAAGCCATTAGCTCAAATACTGACCCACCTTCCCAGTCATTCCGCGTCAACCCTGCCACTTAGTAACTGGCCTGCGCAAAACCATTAACTCATGTACTGCCCCACCTTCCCAGTCATTCCCCATCATCCCTGCCACTTAGCAACTGATCTGCTTAAAGTAATTCTCTCAAGTACCGACCCATCCTTCCAGTCATTCCCCCATCATCTCCCACTTAACACCAACCTCCCCAAGGCCATTATCTCAAGTACTGCCCTACCCTTCCAGTCATTCCCCATCATCCCCCCACTTAGCAACCGACCTGCCCAACGCCATGAGCTCAAATACTGCCCCACACTCCCAGTCATTCCCCATCACGCCCCACCTAGCAACCAACCAGCCCAAAGCCATTAACTCCAGTACTGCCCCACCCTCCCAGTCATTCCTCATCAAACTCCCAATTCCATTACTTTTTTGTTCCACTTTGGCATCTGCCAAATATCTAAGTCCAAACTCCAGGTGAACATGGGTCAGACGATTTGAGAACAAGAAGAGCATGCGCGAGAGCTGGTGCGAGGAAGAGCAAGAGAGAAAGTGTGTGTGAAAGCTACGGGTATTCATGCCTCTACTGCATATCACAGTCTTACCTCATTGCTTCCAGGGCGAAGCCATGTTCCTGGTACGAAGAGAGTTTCCTGGGGTCCAATGTCCCAGTAGCGTCCGAGGTTCTGCCCATTGACAAAGACAACACCCTTTTTCCATCCCTGTAAAGATGAGAAGATGTCAACAACACTCAAAGGCACTGATGAATGGATTACTTACATCCAGGGAAAAAACTCTGATTCATCCAGGAACAATTCTAACCTCATTAAAAAGAGACAAACACACTGTATGACATCATAGTAAGAATTTTACAAAAGTGAGATGCATCCGGCCTCCAGTCTATTAACAACAGGAACATGCGGGCCCTTGAGTGAGCCCCACCTACTGCTTCTGTATCATGTGGCATCTAGTTAACCCACACTGCATGTCATTGCTCAGGAACCGCCAAATGGATCCCCAACAATGAGAGCCAGGGGTGACCAGAGAGTGAACTACTAATGCATCCAGTTCCGGAGCACCCAACAAATAAACCACCACTGCACCCAGAGACAGGGGGACCCAGAGAGTGAACTACTAATGCACACAGTTCCAGAGCACCCAACAAAGAAAGCACCACTGCACCCAGAGACAGGGGTGCCCATATAGTGAATTACTACTGCATCCAGTTCCGAAGCACCCAACAAAGAAAGTGCCACTGCACCCAGAGACAGGGGTGCCCAGAGAGTGAACTACTAATACACCCAGTTCCAGAGCACCCAACAAAGGAAGCGCCACACCATCCAGAGCCAGGGATGCCCAGATAGTGAATTACTACTGCACCTAGTTCCTGAGCATCGAACAAAGGAAACGCCATAGCACCCACAGCCAGGGGTGCACAGATAGTGAATCACTACTCTAACCTATTCCAGAGCACCCAACAAAAGAGCCTCCACAGCACCCAGAGCCAAGGGTGCCCAGATAGTGAATTACTACTGCACCAAGTTCCAGAGCACCCAACAAAGAAAGCACCACTGCACCCAGAGACAGGGGTGCCCAGAGACTGAACTACTAATGCACCCAGTTCCAGAGCACCCAACAAAGAAAGCACCACTGCACCCAGAGACAGGGGTGCCCAGAGAGTGAACTACTAATGCGCCCAGTTCCAGAGCACCCAGCAAAGAAACCACCAAGAGCCAGGGGTGCCCAGATAGTGAATTACTACTGCACCCAGTTTCAGAGCACCCAACAAAGGAAGCGCCACAGCATTCAGAGCAAGAAGTGCCGAGATAGTGAATTACTGCTGTACCCAGTTCCAGAGCGCCCAACAAAGGAACAGCCACAGCACCCAGAGCCAGTGGTTCCCAGATAGTGAATTACTACTCCACCCAGTTCCTGAGCATCGAACAAAGGAAACGCCATAGCACCCACAGCCAGGGGTGCACAGATAGTGAATCACTACTCTACCCTGTTCCAGAGCACCCAACAAAAGAGCCGCCATTCCACTCAGGGCTAGGGGTGACCAGAGAGTGAATTACTGCACCCATATTCAGAGCACCCAACAAAGAAAGCACCACTGCACCCAGAGACAGGGGTGCCCAGAGAGTGAACTACTAATGCACCCAGTTCCAGAGCACCCAACAAAGAAAGCACCACTGCACCCAGAGACAGGGGTGCCCAGAGAGTGAACTACTAATGCGCCTAGTTCCAGAGCACCCAGCAAAGAAACCACCAAGAGCCAGGGGTGCCCAGATAGTGAATTACTACTGCACCCAGTTTCAGAGCACCCAACAAAGGAAGCGCCACAGCATTCAGAGCAAGAAGTGCCGAGATAGTGAATTACTGCTGTACCCAGTTCCAGAGCGCCCAACAAAGGAACAGCCACAGCACCCAGAGCCAGTGGTTCCCAGATAGTGAATTACTACTCCACCCAGTTCCTGAGCATCGAACAAAGGAAACGCCATAGCACCCACAGCCAGGGGTGCACAGATAGTGAATCACTACTCTACCCTGTTCCAGAGCACCCAACAAAAGAGCCGCCACAGCACCCAGAGCCAGGGGTGCCCAGATAGTGAATTACTGCACCCATATTCAGAGCACCCAACAAAGGAACCGCCATTCCACTCAGGGCTAGGGGTGACCAGAGAGTGAACTACTACTGCACCCAGTTCCAGAGCACCAAACAAAGGAAGCGCCACAGCACCCAGAGCAAGGGAGACCCAGACAGTGAATGACTATTGCGCCCAGTTCCAGAGCACCCTAGAAAGGAATCATCACTGCACCCAGAACCAGGGGGGCCTAGATAGTGAATCACTACTGTTCCCAGTTCCAGAGCGCCCAAGAAAGGGAACGCCACAGCTTCCAGAGCCAGGGGTGTCCATTTAGGGAATCACAACTTACACCCAGTTCCAGAGCGCCCAACAAAGGAACTGCCACTGCATCCAGACCCAGGTGGCCAGGGTAATGATGTCGATATTGGATCCACACCTTGGGGGTGGTTATGCAAGGGAGGATCACCTGGGTGGAGGAGACTTGGGGATTGGGGATGAGGCAACCTTGTGTGAGACACAGTATTCCCCATTTCCCTTTTCTGATGAATCCAACATCGCCCAGGCCTTTATAGGTTGTTCGCAGTCCCTTCCCTATCTTTGGCATGACGTGTTTCCCAGTCAACACCACTTTGGTACTGGGAAAAGGAAGAGACACCCTAGAGCCATACATTACATACACAAACACCACTTTGGTACTGGGATGAGGAAGATGCAACAAAGACTGACAACAGACTCCAGAACTCACTCTGCGCAGTCTAGTTGTCAAGAGCCTGTTTCAGCTGGTGAAATATTTAAAAGCCAGTGCTGGAACTGTGAGAAGCACGTGAAGGAGAGGGACTTGTATGCGGAGGCAGTCGTGTGGAACCACCATGAGAGGTCCAGAGAAACCAGAGAGGGATACAGAGCCAGCACAGCAGGAAGCCAACAGGAAAGAAGGCCGACAGGAGACAGCTCTGCAGAGGAAAGCTGTAGCCTCCCACTGAACCACAGAAGCAGCTGGAGAGACCAGTTAGAAACCACAGGAGCACCGCTGAGTGAACCGCTGCGTAGCAGAGGCTGGCAGTGTCACGGAAGCAGTAAGGAGCATCGAGGAAACAGGCAGGTGAGAAGGAAGCTGTCCGTGGAGCCGCAGGAGGACTGGCAGGCCAGAGAACGCTTCCAAAAGGCATGGCAAGCGTTACAGTCCTAAACCCCTCGTTGGACTAGTCAAGCAATACCGGTGAGTCTGCTCAGGAGCACCGGGCATACCGGGGCGTACTGACACAGGCTAGATGGGGATTTTTACAATATATAGCAAGCGGCTGAACTTAAGAGACTGTAATTATGTGAAATCCCTAACTGAAGTACATTGCAAACAAATATTGAATAAGTGCAAAAAGCAAGTAAATAAACTGTGATAAAAACAGAGAAAAGATTACTACCACTAAAGCGAATTGGAGGAAGCTGAGATGGAAAAGTTATGTTAATAAGCAAAGTGTGCAAATAAGACAGAAGTGAATGTTTGGACTAAGCAATGCTAAGAGTCAAGTGAACATGGCCAAGAGTGAAGCAGATATTGTTGTTCATTATTGGAAGAAGTGAAAGACTGAGAACAGTGAACCTGTATATAAGGAAAAGCTGACAACCAAAGCCTCCAAGGTTTTGGTCAAAGAAGCCGAAACAGTGCATACGTTTCCTAGCAGGCGAGTATACTGGAAAGCCTATACTGGCTTGGGCAAAAAAGGACTTGAAACTGGGGATCCCAGCAGGAGAGTGTACTGGGAAGCTTGTGTTGGTTATAGCAAGTGGGAGCTAACAAAACAGTGAATGGTGACGGAAGAGGAAACAATAAAGTTTCAAGGGCAAGTGAAAGGAATAGGTCAAGCCTTATTATGAAGCTGGAATTGTGGCAACATAACTATACATCAAGGAAGGTGTGTTGGTTGCGTGACCAGTAATGGGTGGACTATGTGGTCCAAGAACTGCGCCAAGGCCAAATACACCCTGCTAAAGGCAAGCCACTTGGTGACTGAATGAAACTGAGGAACTGACTTTTTAAACTGGTGAAAGGTAACCAAACTGAAGAGCTGGGAAGTGTCCCAAGGAATTCTGTTATTTTGAAACAATAAACATCCTGGAGAACTGTGTTATTTTGGAACTGTTTGAAGCTTGGGGAAGGCAATCCCCCCATTCCATAGAAGGGCTGGAAGAAGCTATGAACTTTAATTTGAGCACTTTTTATTTGATGCTGACATCCCTACACATTGTATGCAATTAGATGTTAAGGCAGGTAGCGGTTGTGTAGGGGGCACTGTTCAGCAGCCTGCATAATGGCTGCTCTTCTCTGAGCTCCGCAGCACCCATGACCACTGACAGAGCCATAGACCCGCAAGCAGGACACACAGCGGGTGCAGAGTGGATTGGAGGGTGTCTAGAGAGCTGGCGCACACCCAGGCCAGCTTGGAGACTGAGAACCAGGTTACAACACTGAAAATGGCAGCCGGACTGGAAACGGCCTGTGCGCCTCCCCGGAGCGGTGTGCGGGCAGCGTTGAGCCTGTAGAGCGCGCTGCTATCGGGGAGGGCGGGGCGGAGCATACTTGCGAGGATACCAACCCCAGCGAATCCGCTGCAGGATCCAGCCTGCCACCACACAGCCTTGCAGAGCCCGTGCCGCGGCGCAGAGGTTGGCGGCCCGTGGGCGCACAACGGGGACTGTGGTGCTGAGTCCCGTCTCCCCGCCCAGCTGGGAAACCGCCTGCTGTGCACCCGGTCCCTCGGCCCTGCACAGCGTGGGCTGACTGACAGCAGATTTATTTATTTATTTAAATGTATATAGCGCACAGCGGCCCTGGGGCATCGTGGCGCTTGTTATAGAAGGCTTAAAGATTGCAATTTATACATACAGCAATTGGTCACATTTCCAGGAATACAGATAAGGTGTACGTTCCTTGGTTACAGTGGAACATTGAAATTGAAGAGCATGCAGTCAGCCAGTTTGGGCATAGATCCTCATCGAGCTGCCTGCAGAGAGACCACAGCACCCCGCACACTAGAGGTCGGATCAATACGCTGAGTCTGATAACGGAGATCAGCCGAAAGAGGAGACCAGCACCGCAATAACAGCTGACCCACCTAGGGGAGAGAGGCCATTCTGGTGGCTGTGTGTAGGGAGGTCAGAGCCTTGCCATACCCCTGCCCCCTACAGAACAATTGAGGTGCACCGAGTGCCGGAAAAAGAGAAGGACACAACACAATGTGTGAAAGACTCTTCGGCCTCCCTCCTCTGTCTTCAAAAGTACCACGTCCTGGTGGTGGCCAGCCTTGCATAAGGGGCCACCGCGCTGGGCGCCACCCCGATACTAGCTAAGCATCTCAGGGACTGGAGGCGGCTGGGCCTGCCCAAGTGAGCAATTGGGCTTGGACTGGGAGTGGTGGGGATCCCCCCACTGTGACCATGACGAAGGGGAGTGGGACACACAAGAAGCAAGGCAACATTGAATCCTTCACAAGGCAGGTTGCAAAATCTGCAGAGGACACCAACAAAGTCTCAGGTGACAACATTGAGGCAGCAGCCCCAGACATGCCAGACCTGCGCCAAATAGTGGACAGCATGCAGACAGGCTTTGCAACTATGAGTGGCAAGCTCAACGACATTGACAACAAGGTCGCAACCCTAAGTGCCAAAATAGAGCGAGAAAGTGCTAGAGTGACGGAAGCGCGGACTCGAAACAGGACAGCGGAAGATTACATTGTGGAACTGAAAACCCAGTAAGCTCCATGTACACGCGCACTGCAAAGATGCAATGTCCTTGAATCCCGCTCAAGGCGTAACATCCGCATAGTGGGCCTGCCAGAGGGGTTTGTCAGGGGCTCCATGGAGGTCACAATCAAAACTCACTTGAAGGAACTCCTTCTCTACATCATTTGTGGTGGTGCGCGCCCACAGATCACTAGCGGTGAGACCAAAGCTGGGGGTGCCGCCCAGGCCCGTGATGTTCCATCTGCTGAACTATCGCGAGCGGGACCTCGTCTTTCGACTGGTCAGGGAAAGGAGCCCCCTTCGATATGAATCAGCTAACATTCACATTTACCCGGAATTCTCCACAGCAGTCCAGCACGAACGCAAAACATTCACAGGTGTAAAGAAACTTTTGAGGGACAGGTCAGTGCAATATGCAATGCTATTCCCAGCACGGCTGATATTCTAACATCAGGGGAAGACACTATTCTTTACGTTGCCCTTGGAGGCTGTTGCCTATATTGAAGCAAATATAAGCCTACCCCTCCCTCGTAGCAATAACGAGAATGATGAGGCGGCCCCGGGAAAACATACCTAGTCAAGGAAACCCAACATCCTAAAGGGTCCATGGTGTACCAATTTAACATGATATCCTGTTAGTTATGGGTGCTAGCAATGCGAGTGTAAGAGAGACTAAGCAACGGCTCCCCCATGCAGTTCTGCATTGTTCATTTGGTATGTTGTTGCCTGGATCGCCCAGTTCTAAGGCTGACCCGCGTTGGCTGGGGAGCGGGGGGGTGAGGGTGGGATCTGTTGGGCGTTAAACATGTAAAAAGTGTTTGGGCAGACAAAAGCAGGCAAGAAAGAGATGCTTGCTAGACCCGGGCATTCGAGATGTCTGCCGTTGTGTGTGGGTCAGTCACTGCTTGTCAGGTTTCTCAGGTTTCATGTCCCTGTTATAAGTTCCCTGTCAGTGATTTCTTTGATTAATTATTAATTTTCATTGATAATTTTGTTTATGTTTAATTTTTTCCTTCATTCCCCTTAACTATCATACTATCAGGAGAAGTGTGTCCCAATCCAGCATGGTGGGAAAGAAGAAGGGAATCAATCAGGTATCTGATTGGTAGTCAGGATGTAGACTGGTGATTGGATGTCCAGGAGTCTTGGGAGCAGTTTGGATGTCCAGGAGTCTTGGGAGCAGTTTCAAAGTTCTAAATTGTCTTTCCTGAAGCAGGAAGGTCCTGTTTCCTTTGATCTGTGTATTTAGACTTTATTTTGAGACTTGAAAACAGATTTTGAACTAAAATCCATGTTTAATGAACTTTCTTCGTTGGACAAGACAAGCGGATTCATTGGTGGGAGCGTTGCTTTCTAAAGCCTTTCTTTTTGAAGATTGTGAAGATCCTTTATTTCAAAAAATATACTTCTGTGAAGAAAGTATTAATGACTTTAATGAGAAGAATATTTATTCGTGTTTAGTTATTTAGTTAAGGAGTAACTTGAATTCTGCTCATTAGTGACTGTATGTTTAAAGTGGAGTAAGAAGCTCTTCCCTCACGCAACTTTATAATTTTGACTTTAAATTTATGCTTTGTATGTAACATTTCCAAGTTATCTGGTAACTCTATTTGGATTGGGTTTCTTATTCTAATGAAATGCCATTTGGATTTCATTCTTAATGATTCTATCATTTAGGTTTTTTTTAAAAAAAAAGATGCGAGACAGTTTGTAACACGTCTCGCGCTTTGAAATGTTTACTGGCTTATGTGCATGCGCGTATGACGGGGTTGTAGGAATTGGTAAATTCCTGTCATCGCGCATGTTATGATTCTGGTTCCTTACTTGCTTACATCTGCGCAGTGGACGGTTGGTTAAGAGAAGTGTTCTCGTCTATTGCGCATGTATTTTATTTTATTTTGGACGCGCATGAGCGTAATAGGTTCACTTTTGAATGAACGCTATTTACTTGCGCATGCGCATCTAATGTATTTGTTCAAAGGCCTTTGAATACTGTTTACTCGCGCATGCGAGTTTTGGTGTTTCATGTAATTTCAGTCCACTAGTTACTAGCGCATGCGCGAAAGAGGTTTTTAAGTTTGAATGAACACTTTTGCTCGCGCTAGCGAGTTAGGAGTTTAATGCTATTTTCTGATTACATTTTACTCGCACACACGCTTGAGAAATTAACAGTTTGTATGAACACTTTGTTTAAACTTGCATGCAGAAGTTAAATGGAAAACTGTTTCTGAACTTGTGAACAATTTATCTGTGTTGGAAAGGTTTACCCTTCAACAGATTATTTATATGTTAAGAGAGTGTTCAGTTTGTTAAAGAAGTTCTATTTGACTTCCAATAGAATGTGTATAGCATTCTCTGAGAACTAAATGAGAGAACATTTGCTTCAATTCAATTTACTAGAGAAAATAGATTTCTTTATTGAGATTTGTGAAAAGACTTATAAAACTGAGTTTCTTAAGGAACCATATTTGGTATATATTTCCATAAGGAAATCTTATGGACTTTGTTTAAGAGTCATGGACTACAAGATTTATCTGTAATACTTTTAAAGAAATCTTCAATTTTCATCAAAAAAACTATTTAAGCATCAACACTTCAAGTCTCTCAGCTCTTCAGGGAGACTTTACAGGTATTTCTTTACACAAAGTGGGAACAGTGGAGAAAGGTTTTAGTTAATGAGATTTTAATGTTGTTTGTTTATTTATTTCTACAGGTTCTCGACTACAAGAGGAGTTACCTGTGTCTTTTGTTATTTTCTCCACTTCCCCCTTTCCCTTGAAGCTGTGGAGATTTCTGCTGTTTTTAACCGGTAGTTGACTTCACGGTTTCAGGGGATTGTGGGGGCTCAGCAGCTTCCGCAGACACAGGTACAGGACCTGACAGAATGAAAGGCCAATAAATTGGGTCCGCCTGAGCTGCTGAGTCCATTGGAAATTATGGCTGACTTAGGGGATTTGATTAAGGAGTTGAGGGATGAACTTTGTATCTCCCATCAAGAAAATGAAAGAATTAGTAAAAAGGTTGACGAGTTGGGGGAGGCAGTTTCTCAAATGCAAGAGTCTCTTAGATTAAGAGATGAGTCTGTTGATTTAAGAGCTCAACCTCCGATTTTGACTAGGGAAGGTTCTGGGAATGGTCAGAGAGTTACAGGTGGAACAGAGTACTTGGGGGTGCCAGTGCCTTTGGCTCCTCCAGAGCGATTTGGTGGAGATCCTAAAAAATTTCAAACATTTTTAACACAATGTGAACTGCATTTTCTATGTAGACCAGGGAGTTTCCCGACTGAAGAAGCAAGAGTTGCCTTTGTGTTATCATATCTCACGGGGGAGGCAGCAGCGTGGTCTGTTTTGCTAGTAAGTCAGGGAAATCCGATTTTGAAAAGGTTTGGTCAGTTTCAAGATGAATTTAAGAAGATGTTTGGAAGAAAACAGCTTTCCATGGAAGTTGAAGGGGAATTGTTAGAATTAGGACAAGGGAATAGAGAGTTGACTAGTTATATTACTCATTTTAAATCTTTGGTTTTGGAAAGTAGATGGCCTGAAGAAAAAAGAGCTACACTCTTTTATCAGGGTTTAAGAGATGATTTAAAGGATACACTGGCCACTATAGTAGATAGACCTACTTCGTGTGAGGCTTTAATAGATTTAGTTTTGCAAGTTGATTTCAGACTTAGCGAAAGAAGGAGTGAGAGAAGAAAGGGCTTGGGAGAAGTAAAGTTAGTTCAACGTTTGGAAAAAACTAAGGATTTGTCCAGCAGAGAAGAAAGAGCTAAAACAGTGGTTCAAGGAGTTAGTAAGAGGGGTCCTTTAACTAAAGAAGAAAAAGAAAGAAGGAGACAACATAACTTATGTTTATATTGTGGAAGAAGCGGACATTTTTTGAGTAATTGTCCTTTTACGCCCAAGAAATCAAGATCTTCGAGTTTTAATTCTCAAGTAGCTGCTAACACTCTTCAAGCTGCAGTACCTCACATTACAATCAACGTATCCTTGTTTTTTGAGGGAATTCTTAAGGGTTCAGGTCCAGCAATGATTGACTCTGGGGCAACAGGCAATTTTATGGACAAAGGTTTGGCTAAATCATTAAAGATTCCTTTGGTAGTTAAAGAGAAGTTGGAACAGGTTAGAGCGGTTGATGGGTCCTATTTGACATCTGGTCCAATTACAAATGACACAGTTCCCTTACATATGGTTATAATGGAAAATCATGAGGAAGAGATCATTTTTGAACTTATTGATGCCCCTCAACCAAAAATAATCTTAGAGATGCCGTGGCTAACTTCACACAATCCATTTATTGATTGGGGAAGGAGAGTAGAGGTATTTAATTCAGAATTTTGTAAGGAGAATTGTCAAAAATTTGAGAAAGTTGAAACATGAGAAAGTGAAGAAAGATTGAATATTTTGAGTTTAGCTAATTGTGGTGGAGTGAGTCATTCAATTGGAGCTGTTATGGGAACACTTCCTGAGTGTTATTCTGATTTTATAGATGTATTTGATGAGATTGAAGCTGGAGAGTTACCATCACATCGGTCTTACGATTGTAAGATAGATGTAGAAGATGGAGCATTATTACCCAACAGTAGAGTACATGCTCTTACAGAAAAAGAAAATGAGTATTTGAAAGAGTATTTACAGGAAAATCTTGCAAAAGGTTTTATCAGAAATTCCCAATCTCCTTCTGCTTCTCTGCTGTTTTTTGTGCCCAAAAAGAATGGGGAGTTGAGAACTTGTATTGATTATCGCTCTTTGAATAAAGTTACCATCAAGAATAAGTATCCCTTACCATTGATTTCGGAAATGTTAGATCGTATTCAAGCAGCAAATATTTTTTCTGTATTGGATCTCAGAGGAGCATACCATCTAGTTAGAGTTAGACAGGGAGATGAATGGAAAACCGCCTTTAAGACACGATTTGGCTTGTATGAATATTTAGTCATGCCATTTGGGTTGTGTAACGCTCCTGCAGCTTTCCAATTTTTTATGAATGATATTCTTAGAGAATACTTGGACATCTTTGTGATTGTTTATATAGATGATATCCTGATATTTTCTTCTGATTTAGAACAACATCAAAAACACGTTTGATTGGTTCTCGATAAACTGAGAGAAAATCATATTTTTGCCAAGCTTGAAAAAAGTCAATTTCATTCTGAAATAGTTGAGTTTCTTGGGTTTGTGGTCTCTCCATCGGGTTTGGAAATGGACGACAAGAAGGTTCAAGCTGTTAGAAATTGGCCAACCCCAACTCGCGTAAATGAGGTCCAAAGCTTTTTGGGTTTTGCCTATTTTTATAGAAGATTTATTGAAGGTTTTTCTCAGATAATCCCACCAATTACGAAGTTACTAAAGAAAGGAGTTACATTTTCTTGGAGCAAAGAAGCTGAAGAGGCTTTTCAGGAGTTGAAAGAAAGATTCATCTCAGGCCCAATATTAGTGCATCCGGATCCTTCCAAGCCTTTATTTGTGGAAGCTGATGCTTACAATTTAGCAATGGTAGCGATTTTATCTCAGAGACATGAAAATACTGGGCAGTTACATCCGGTGGCTTTCTCTTCTAGAACATTTTCTGAAGCAGAAAAGAACTATACTATTATGGATCGTGAATTGTTAGCAATTAAATCTGCATTTGTTGAATGGAGACATTATTTAATGGGTGCTAGACATGTAGTTACAGTTCTCACAGATCATAGAAATCTTCTTTTCTTGAAGTCAGCCAAGACCTTGACACCTAGACAGTTACGTTGGTCCCTGTTTTTTGCAGATTTTGATTTTATTGTGACATTCAGACCAGGGAAGTTGAATGGTAAGGCAGATGCTTTGTCTAGGCAATTCGCAGGTTGTGATCAAGAATTGGATAACTTGGTTAAACCTATAATTTCTGAGGATCACTTTATCTCAGCCAACATTTCTGTTACTAATGAGTTTAAACAGGAAATTCTAAATGCTACGAATGAACAAGAGAAGGAAAGTTGGGTTTGTCAAGACTCAGCAAGATCAATTCATGAAGGTTTACCATTTGTGGGAGATAGATTATATTTACCTAGTGAAAAGTTAAGAGAAGAAATCTTGCATGAATGCCATGATTTAAGTCTGGTAGGACATCCTGGATTTCGAAAAACTTTAGATCTTATTCAGAGACAGTTTCGGTGGAAAACTATGAGAGTTGATACTTTAAATTACATCAAAACGTGTGAAGTATGTGCTAGAGTTAAAGTTTCTTGCAATCGACCAGTTGGTTTGTTAGAACCTTTACCAGTTCCTCCACATCCCTGGCACACTATTTCAGTAGATTTCATAGTTGATTTACCAGTAGACCAGGGTTGTTCTGTCATTTTAGTAGTCGTGGATTGTTTGACTAAAGAAGCTCATTTTATTCCTGTTAAGGGTCAGGCTACTGCACCAGTTCTTGCTCAGAAATTTCTTCAAGAGATTGTTCGATTGCACGGTTTACCCAGTAGTATTATTTCTGATCGAGGTTCACAATTTGTTTCCAAGTTTTGGAATGCCTTTTGTAAAGAATTAGGGATGAAGATTCATTTAACATCAGGTTATCATCCTGAATCTAATGGACAGGTGGAGCGTGTGAATCAAGAGTTGGAGAAGTATTTGAGATGTTTCTGGCATGAAGACCAAGGTTGGGTAGACCTTCTTTGGATGGCTGAGTTTGCTTACAACAATACTTTTAAAGATTCAACTTCTATGTCTCCTTTCTTTTGTAGCAGAGGATTTCATCCACAATTTTTACGTGAACTGACACAAGTAGAGTCGTCCAGTCCGGCTGTGGAGGAGAGACTGCAAACCATGCGTGAGGGATTGGAAAAGGCAACTAGGATTTTATTGTCTAGCAAAGAAAAATACAGGAAATTTGCTGATAGAAAACGTAGTCCTTGTCCTAAGTATGAAATCGGGGATTTAGTTTGGCTCTTTACTAAATATTTGAAGTTGAAGGGTAGAAATAAATTCAGTTCTCGTTTTGTTGGTCCTTTTGAAATTGAAAAAATTATCAATCCAGTATCTGTTAAATTATGTTTACCTGCGGATATAAAGGTCCATCCAACATTTCACATCAGTCTACTTAAACCAGTGATTAAAGGTACTAGATTGAGTTCTACTCCTCAGCGGATCGTTTTGGAAGATGATTCAATGAAATTTGAAGTTAAGACAATTCTTGATTCCAGATTGAGTAGAGGGAGATTACAATATTTGATTGACTGGGAAGGTTATGGTCCTGAGGAGAGATCCTGGGAGATGGCTGAACATGTTCATGCACCCGATTTGATTAGAAAGTTTCATTGTAAATTCCCGACTAAAGTAGGCCCTGAGGTCAGGGCTTGAGAAGGGGGTACTGTCAGGTTTCTCAGGTTTCATGTCCCTGTTATAAGTTCCCTGTCAGTGATTTCTTTGATTAATGATTAATTTTCATTGATAATTGTGTTTATGTTTAATTTTTTCCTTCATTCTCCTTAACTATCATACTATCAGGAGAAGTGTGTCCCAATCCAGCATGGTGGGAAAGAAGAAGGGAATCAATCAGGTATCTGATTGGTAGTCAGGATGTAAACTGGTGGTTGGATGTCCAGGAGTCTTGGGAGCAGTTTCAAAGTTCTAAACTGCCTTTCATTGTCTTTCCTGAAGCAGGAAGGTCCTGTTTCCTTTGATCTGTGTATTTAGACTTTATTTTGAGACTTGAAAACAGATTTTGAACTAAAATCCATGTTTAATGAACTTTCTTCGTTGGACAAGACAGGCGGATTCATTGGTGGGAGCGTTGCTTTCTAAAGCCTTTCTTTTTTGAAGATTGTGAAGATCCTTTATTTCAAAAAATATACTTCTGTGAAGAAAGTATTAATGACTTTAATGAGAAGAATATTTATTCTAGTTTAGGTATTTAGTTAAGGAGTAACTTGGATTCTGCTCATTAGTGACTGTATGTTTAAAGTGGAGTAAGAAGCTCTTCCCTCACGCAACTTTATAATTTTGACTTTAAATGTATGCTTTGCATGTAACGTTTCCAAGTTATCTGGTAACTCGTATTTGGATTGGGTTTCTTATTCTAATGAAATGCCATTTCGATTTCATTCTTAATGATTCTATCATTTAAGTTTTTTTTTAAAAAAAGATGCGAGACGGTTTGTAACACGTCTCGCGCTTTGAAATGTTTACTGGCTTATGTGCATGCGCGCATGACGGGGTTGTAGGAATTGGTAAATTCCTGTCATCGCGCATGTTATGATTCTGGTTCCTTACTTGCTTACATCTGCTCAGTAGACGGTTGGTTAAGGGAAGTGTTCTCGTCTATTGCGCATGTATTTTATTTTATTTTGGACGCGCATGAGCGTAATAGGTTCACTTTTGAATGAACGCTATTTACTCGCGCATGCGCATCTAATGTATTTGTTCAAAGGCCTTTGAATACTGTCTACTCGCGCATGCGAGTTTTGGTGTTTCATGTAATTTCAGTCCACTAGTTACTAGCGCATGCGCGAAAGAGGTTTTTAAGTTTCAATGAACACTTTTGCTCGCGCTAGCGAGTTAGGAGTTTAATGCTATTTTCTGATTACATTTTACTCGCACACACGCTTGAGAAATTAACAGTTTGTATGAACACTTTGTTTCAACTTGCATGCAGAAGTTAAATGGAAAACTGTTTCTGAACTTGTGAGCAATTTATCTGTGTTGGAAAGGTTTACCCTTCAACAGATTATTTATATGTTAAGAGAGTGTTCAGTTTGTTAAAGAAGTTCTATTTGACTTCCAATAGAATGTGTATAGCATTCTCTGAGAACTAAATGAGAGAACATTTGCTTCAATTCAATTTACTAGAGAAAATAGATTTCTTTATTGAGATTTGTGAAAAGACTTATAAAACTGAGTTTCTTAAGGAACCATATTTGGTATATATTTCCATAAGGAAATCTTATGGACTTTGTTTAAGAGTCATGGACTACAAGATTTATCTGTAATACTTTTAAAGAAATCTTCAATTTTCATCAAAAAAACTATTTAAGCATCAACACTTCAAGTCTCTCAGCTCTTCAGGGAGACTTTACAGGTATTTCTTTACACAAAGTGGGAACAGTGGAGAAAGGTTTTAGTTAATGAGATTTTAATGTTGTTTGTTTATTTATTTCTACAGGTTCTCGACTAGAGTTACCTGTGTCTTTGGTTATTTTCTCCACTTCCCCCTTTCCCTTGAAGCTGTGGAGATTTCTGCTGTTTTTAACCGGTAGTTGACTTCACGGTTTCGGGGGATTGTGGGGGCTCAGCAGCTTCCGCAGACACAGGTACAGGACCTGACACTGCTACGCAATTCAATTGGGGTGATGGATCTGATGAGTTGGAATATCAGGGGCCTGGGAAACCAGACGAAAGCCTGTCAGGTGATGTTTTACGGTAAAAGACATAGGGTCAATATCCTCTTCCTTCAAGAGACACACACTACTGCAGCTATCAACCACCAGATTGCACCCTTGTGGGGTCCCAACAGGTTTTTCACAACATACTCGACTCAATCCAGAGGTGTTGCAATATTGATAAATAAGATGCTCAAATTCGTACTTAAAGGGACCCACATCGACCCGCAGGGCAGATATGTGATGGTGCACGGGGTACAGAAGGTTGTAGAATTGATGCTTGTTAATACATATGGGTCTAATGTGGATTCATATGATTTCTACGAGGCCATTGCTGACACCATCTGCGCACACCCACAGCACATCCCGGTGCTATGGGTGGGGGATATGAATTGTATATTGGACCAGGACCTAGATCTTACGGGGACAGCCCCTAAGCCACTAGCTAAGAGTAGCGGCAGTCTTGTCGATCAGAAGGAAAGCTAGACCTGAGGGACATTTGGAGGGTACTACACTTGCACGACCACCAATAAACATTCTACTCATCCATCCACGACATGGCCTCCCGTATAGATCTGATACCAATCCGAAAATACTGGGTGGGGAGGGTTTCCAGTTGTACTATCCTGCCTCGCACGCTCTCTGACCATTCCCCCGTTGTCCTATCATTCTCAATGAGAGGCGAACACAACACCACTCCACGTTGGCGGTTCAAGTCGGAGGCCCTTCAGGATGTGGAGTTTAAAGCTGATACTGGGGAGACATACGCACTTACTTTCACCATAATATGCTTGAGGAAACATCACACAGCATGCTATGGCAAGCATTTAAGGCCTACATTGGGGGGATGGCGATAGCTAAAGAATATGGGGTCCTTAAAGCCAAAAGGCGGGAGTTGACCAACTGTGAGCTCTGACTCAAAAAACTGGAAAACATCTATGCAGCTGGTCCAAACCCCACGATTATGGCTGGCATAAACACTGAACTAGAACAATTAAAGACCCTCGCACACAGAGAGATTAAACATTGCATGAGACTGACAGCAGCGCAGCGCTATGGGGAGGGCAAACGACCCAGCAGTATGCTAGCCAGATTGGTGTGGGCAGAGAGGGACCCCCCCATATGTGGATGGAGGAGATACTGACTGAACAAGGAGAAAGTAAACACTCGGATCAAGAGATCCTAGAAGTCTTTAAGCGATTCTATGCAACGTTATACAAGGTAGTGCCGCAGCGTGGGCCGCAAGTCATTGAATCACTATTGGAAGGGATACCTTTGTCTAGCCCGCCCAGGAATGCTAGGGAAAAAATGTATGTCCTGTTCACCGTAGACCAAATTGGCATGGTAACAGGCAAACTCCCAAAGAGCAAGGCCCCTGGTGCGGACAGCCTGACGGCCAAGTTCTATATACCTTACAGTCCTATACTGGCTACCCCCTTATTGAAAGTGTGGACAGAGGCACTGATGTGCTCGGTCCTGCCTGACACACTCTGGGAAGCAACCATAGCAAATATTCTAAAGCATGGCAAGCCGGCCAATGAGTGTGGGTCATACTGGCCTCTGTCGCTAATTAACATAGACTCCAAAATCTTTACCAAAATCATTGCAAACAGACTCCTTACTCTTATGCCGCATTTAGTGAATAACGATCAGGCGAGATTTATACCGGGCAGATCCACAGCTTTGAATTTTCGCCGCCTGTTCAATATCATGGCACGCATCAAACCTGACACTGCGCACAAAAGACCTTAGACATGGTCTCTTGGGAATACATGTTCATCGTCCTAGACAAATGTGGCCTAGGTCAGAATATGGTCAAATTCATCAAGCTCTTATACACAAGCCCAATGGCCAGAGTGCTGGTGAACTCAAAACTTTCCAAGGTGTTACGGCTAGAGAGGGGCATGTGCCAGGGCTGCTCCCTATCCCCTTTCATATTCGCGCTGGTAATCGAGCCGATGGCAGACATGGTCCCTGAGTGGCATAGAAACTGGGGAATCAGTCTGCTTGGTCCTCCGGACATTATTTCGCTCTATGCTGATTATGTTCTGCTGTGCATAAGAGAGCCCAGTGTAAACCTCAACCCGATAATATGGTACATAACAGAGTTTGGGTCCTCCTCTGGCTTTACGATCAACAACACCAAATCAGAAAGTCTCCCCCTTACTGTACAGACAAGTAAGCCTGCTGGGGTGTACCCGCTAAAATAGTCACCAGACGGGATTCGCTACTTGGGGATCCAGACAAGGGATAAAGCATCCTTTATTTCAATGTACATGAGACGTATGTGGCAGGCAGGATCTCCCATTGCCGATCTGCCCCATCTCACATGGTACAAATTATACTCCTACCCAAATTACTATATCTGTTTGCGAATGTGCACATATGGCCGGGTAAGGAATACTTTACAAGACTTCACAGTGGACTCCCACAGTTCCTGTGGCATGCAGGGGCAGTCCGCAAGAAATGGGTCGACATGGCCCTCCTGTATGAGAAGGGGGATTTACTGCACCCAATCTGGAAATATACTGGCTGGTGGCCCAAGCACAATTCTCGACATATTGGTACGGAACAAAGAAGGTGCCCCTGCATGTCCGTTTGGAGTGTAGGGCAGCCGGCAAGTCCGATATTCAAACCCTGCTGTTGGATGGGAAGTACACTGACGAATGACCATTCGACCCAGTAAAAGTACACTGCGCGCATGGCAAGGCTTATTTCTACGCACAGGGGCCCCCTCCCATACTACAAATGGCTCCCACTAGCGAAGTTTCCAGGGCTGGAACCCACATGAGACACCACACTTATGGGGAGATGGGAAGCGTTGGGATATCCGGTGGTGCGAGATCATTTCCCAGAGGGCAGGTTCATCACAATGCAGACAATGCAGACATGGAAGCAGGGGAACAGAAGCACCACGATTGACACCTTGCAATTGTATAGAATGCGCGCAGCAGTGGCCAGATGGTGGGACACTTACCCGGTGGAACCAGCAGAGAATGTGTTTCTTGCATACATATATAATTCAGTTGGATGCCGCAGCGTCTTAGCAACATTGTACAGGATGATCATAGACAAATCTGGTGAGCAAGTGCCCCCTGCTAGAGCTAAATGGGCAGATGAGCTAAATGTTGAAATCACAGATATGCAATGGCGTAGAATGTGCTGACGGACTAAAACTGTGTCCCTTAACTCTAGGTTCAAACTTATTCAGTATAAGTTACTTCATAGCTTGTACTACACCCCCAACAAGCTCAGGAAGATGCATCCGGATCAAACCGGTAGATGCCCAAAATGTAAAAACGAAGAGGCTGGTCACTTACATATGCTGTGGAGCTGTGCCAAACTCAAAAACTTTTGGAAACAGGTACTTGACACACTTACAGAGCTAGTGCAGCGCCCGCTTTCATACTCCCCCAATGAGGCAATGTTTGGACTGTGGGAGACCACCCGGGAAAAACACACCCAAGCATTTCTAAACACGAGGTGTGCAATAGCCAAACGCTGCATACGGCAAAGCTGGAAAAAGGCTGGCCCACCCATGCAACGGGAATGGTTTTCCATATGATTTGGGCTGATGAGTGTGAGGAGCTATACATATCCACCATGCCAGGTACATCCAGGCCCAGAGACAAATCGTGCCAATTTCGTCCCTACCTTGGTACCTTGCAGAAAGATCCGCTGGCTTCTGGAGATGGCGAAATGTAGTGTCAATGGGGTGGACTGTTGATGTGGCGAGGTGAAATTAGTATTTCACATATATGTTGAAATGCTGCCTGTTTTGCCTTTACTTCTAAGGATTGTACTCCAACACTGACATATGTTATTCTGTATTACCAAGGCATGTTGTATTCTCTCTTGCCTGAACTATTATTCAATATTATTATTTTTCTGTCTTTCCTTTTTCTCTACCAAGCACAAATAAAATAAAGTGAAAACATATATATATATATATATATTCAGTAAAAAAACTTTGTTAAAGGGACGTTATGGTTAAGTTGCGTGACTAAAAACCTATGAAATTCAGTGAAAAAACTTTGTTAAAGGGACGTTACGGTTCAAAGTAAAACTGAAAAACCCCTGAAATTCGGCAGTTATGGTAAGATAAGCAACCATAACTCGCGCCACCACCGTGCACTGCTAAGACCAACACCCAGGACATCAAAGATGACATCACAAATGTCACTTCATTCATGTTGGTGGCTCTGTTCTCTGTTCTCATCCAAGCTGTCTGCCACGTTGTCTTGTTTCGTGGGGGGAAGGAGGTAATTTTCCCGTTGCCTCCAATCCACTCCCCCACCCACTACCTGCCCATCCGTCTACGCACAACACCCGCTCTGTGCTTCCGGTGTAACGTCAGAAAATGCTTTTCGTCGGAAAATGCTTTCCCTGCTTACTGCACATGGTTTAAATGCAAGCGCTAGTAAAATCTGACGGTACATGTAACGTCAGATTTTGCTACCCGTCAGAAAATGCTTCTGATAGCATTTTTTGACAGTGTGCTTTTCGAAGCCAACCATATGTTATACGGGGCAGTGCTTCATTAACCCTATGTTAGCAATGTTTACCCAATTTTTGTATTAACACCATGTTATCAATTTTAACCCTATGTTGTGCAGGGCAGTGCAGCGCAGCATCAACCCTATGTTGGCAATTTTTACCCAATTTATTTACTAACCCCATGTTATCAATTTTACTAGCCCCATGTTATCAATTTTAACCCTGTGTTGTACAGGACAGTGCAGCATTAACCCTATGCTGGCAATTGTAACCCTATGTTGCGTCATTTATGTAGCAATAGCAAAATCTGACGGCACGTAATGAAGATAACTCTCAGAGCTTACCCTGACCAATCATAGCAGACATGCAATACTTTGGTCCATCTTGGGCAGTGCCTAGCCTACACTCTTTCAAATGGAATTTGCAGAGAAAATCACTGTATCCCAGTCACATACATACGCAGAAGTTCCAATCACTCACTGCGCGTGAGACACTGTGGTGCAGACACCTTTCTGGACCAAGCCTAGCTCCAGCAAGCAACAACTGCAATAATGCCTTACCTTCATGCTTAAGAATGTGTCCAGATTTGTGAAGTGCACATTCAAGGTTCCTCGAAAGAATGCAGGGCCCTCGTGGTCATCGGGTGGGGAGCTCCACTGAGCAGTGTTCAAACTTCACAAAGAGAGAAACAAGAGACTATTGGTCAAGGAAGGCTGGCAAGAAGAAGCTGCAAACAGAAAGCACTGAACCCCAATCAAAGGCAGACACCACTACATTCATAAGCATATAAAAGGATGGTGGGGTATGCCGGAGCCTACTGCGCTTAGGGGTTATTATATCTTATGCGGACTGCTGCTCTGGTAGGTGCCTGAAGGTATTCAAACAACCTTTCACCTTTAAAATGCAATGGTATAGCACGTCCTATTGGCGCTGGTCATCTAAGTTTCAAAACCCTGAGGTTTTTATATTAAGGAGTTCAGTTGGTGGTGAGAACTCACAGTTTCAATCGTTTTGTATTTCCTCTCATTAAAGGAGAGTTCCGGGACTTTTTTTTTATTGTCCCTACGGGTCGGCCATGTGTTTGTAAGCATAAATCGGTAGATCGTAGGAAACTTTCCTATGGACCTTACCCGACTTTTCGCCCCTTATCGCACTCGAAATCAGCCTCCATTTTGTGATAATCCTATCATTCCGCCGCATCGACCTGGCTCACCTGCCTTTGCGGCACTAAATCAAATCCCCCGCCCCTGAAACAGACTTTATCAAAACATTCATATTCCCCGCCTCTATCCGTGACGTGACTGTGCTGCGTAGGCAAACGCGCCCAGGCGTCTTCTACGCGACTCCACACAGACCCCGGAAATCAACACAGATCAGCTCACAATACAGCGCACCACAATTCGGAATATGAAACTGTACTTTGAAATCAAACCGCAAGATTGTAAATGTGGTAAAGTACATTTATTTGACATCAAATGTTTAGAGAATATTCAGCGATTTGCATTTTTATTTGCTCATGTTCCAAAAAGTTCGTATTGAGGAACGCGATGGTCCTTTGCTGTACACAGGGTCTTAGAGCATCTCACAATACAGCACCACAATTCGGAATGTGAAACCGTGGTTTAAAAGCAAACGGCAAGATTGTACATTTGGCAAAGTACGTTTATTGGACATCAAATGTTTAGAGAATATTCAGCGATTTGCATTTTTCTTTGCTCTCGATCCAAATTAGTTCGTCTTGAGGGAAGCGATGTTCGTGTGCAGTACACAGGGTGTTGGTTTACGATAAAAATAAGCTCTTCTGTCGCACTGATAATCGCATGGCTGTTCCAACAACGAGGCGCTAGGCCACCACAATGGTAGGTATGTTGCATCTAACCGTTAGTACCGCGTAAGGGCATACTTGTACTTGGCGATCGTCCCATAAAATGGTCAGGGTGGTAACGTTGTTCACGCGGAGAAGCAACTGGCGGCTGTAGAAGCCGTCCGCCGGTGTCTGGTACTCGTGACACAGACAGTAGTGAATGATGTACCTAAAAACATAAAAAATGAAATTAGTCTCACCATCAGATCCTTATTAAAATTATTCATTTCATAGCGAGGACAGCGCTACTGGGTGTACACAAGTGTTTAAAGGCGTGGCGAGGCATGGAGGGGGGGGGGAGTGCAGGTGGAGAGTGGAAGGGCCCAGGACTGAGGTCGCAGACAGTGGACCAGTTGTAGCAGGGGAGAGGGAGAGAGAAAGCAGAAGCAAAGAGGAAGGTTTTGAGGTGCTTCAGTAAAAGCAGATGTTTCTCCTCAAGATAGTGCGCGGTAGAAAACAATATGCCACATAGAACGAACAAGTACAACTGAACCCGTCTTTAAAGCCACTGTATAGTAATGAAATTGCGGTATAAACTCATCAAAAGTTACTTACATTATATTTGCATTTTCCATTGTGTCTCTGTGTAGGGCAGACCCGAAACACCACTCCTTCTTTGCCGACGTTACTTCTTCTAATGAACGTGGCTCATCGTTTCGTTTCTGAAATTTTATTCATTATCTTTTCTTAGTCTTTCAGGATGGTCCCGGCCTGTCAAGGTCAAATCACAATAGAACCTTATATTGGGTCGTGGGCCGTTCCGCCACCCGAGCAAAACATCAAAGCAGCTGACCTTCACTTTGAGCGAGCACACATTTCTAGTTAGCTGCAGTTAGTTTTAGGGACATCTTGTCTGCGTGCCTTTTTTTTTATTGTCCCTATGGGTCGGCCATGTTTTTGCAATACGGAAACATTCTATAATTTTTGTAAAAATGATTTATATTACTGTTTGGTTTAATTGCAATGGGCCTGCAACATGAGGAGACTCGAGAGAACAGACAATCAAATTACAATCATTTAAACCGTGATGTGTATTTCTCAATGAGCTCTGCTTTAGGTGGACATGGAACAGAGGCAATGTTGGGTGGCAATGCAGTTGTCCCCTGCATAGGTTCGTTCACCACTCCATGTATGTGCCTATCGAGGACATCTACGATAAGTCTCTCAATAAACTCATATTGCATATCCTCAAACACTGGTTTGATCACCCATTGTTTACTTCTTTTAGTGAAGGCCTTATTGTAGCGAAGCGTCCCTAAAGTTCCGGTCGTCCTACTTTGTTGACGGCCAACATTATGGTTATGTGCCAAGACCGCTAAAAGAGTCCGATTTATCATGCCTTCCATGCCAAAATGCAATCTTTTGGGCCTGTACTTGAGGCACATATTGTGGAACACCTCCAAATCTCCTGTGTGGCAGAATTCCGTGAGTCCCCTCAAAGCTTTTGTTATAGTTTTATCAAATACAATCTTTTCAATGGCTTTGTGAGTGGGTGATGAAGGAATCAACCACTTCTTCTTCCGTGCCTCCTCTGTGGACAAATGGCCATGTTCACATTTGTGGAAATGCTCATTTGTCGACCATCGATGTACGTTGCTACAGTGCAACATTACTGACCGCCATTTTTCCAGTAGAATTTCCAACGACCCTTCACATGTTTTTGAGCTCCACCAAAGATGGTTGCTGATTGACTTGGACCACTGTGAAATACCTTGCAATTCTTTTTTTTTACCTGCAGCAGACAATTTTTTATTGATTGATTTTGCAAGATGCCAAACGTCAAATTGGTGATTTATATTTTTGTACTGTTCTCTCATTGTCTTGGCAATTGAAACGTGTCTGTCCGTGGCTATCAGGTCGATCACCATTCCCCGCGATTGTAGTTCTTGCAATGATGCTACAAAGCCAACTTTCTCCATGGCCACTGAGGATGTACTTTGTGACACCTGCACGACCACCGAACTCACAATTTTCTTACTTTCCATGTCCTGAAAGTGGTAGGTGCAGTACTTGGCTGAAAATCCTGGGCTGTCGCACTGTCCATCACCGGCTAGCCTGAAGCGTTTGCCCGCGAATGTACTTTCCATTGACATTTTTTCCATTCTCCAAGCTTCGCTGATGGCTGGAAATAGATAATCGGTTTGGTATTTGTAGAACTGACTTTTCGCAATGAAATGGATTCCCACAAACTGAAAGAAATACTGTAACTTTTTAAAACTTGAACCACTAAAAAGTGCGGCCGCTGCACAAAGTAGATTGCCTGCTGGCAGTTGCCCCAGCATGGGTTGTGCAGACCATGCGAACGGATGATATTGTGTACAGGTGGCATGTATTTTAAGGTTAGTGCCTCGAATTGCACGAGTCACATTAATCAATGGCTCCCCACATACTTCCCCACCAACCGAATGCCCACATTTCATCATCATAATAATATCCATCAAACAGCTATCGAATACAATGAATTTGGCCTCTTTCCTTATACTTTCACTCTGCATCCCAGCTGGTTCGGCCTGTAACGTTGAGGACATGTCACTCGCATGAAAGGTACAATCTCTGATATCGTCTTCCGCTATGCTGAGTGATATTGATGGTGTTTCATTGTCGTCCACGTCATTCTCTTCCATTGCAACATCTGTTCCTTGTCCGGAGATGGGAGAAAAAAACAATGTCTTCAACTTTCGCGCGCTCTTATTTTTTGCGGGTGTGGATTCTGTGAATTGATCTCCGACTGCATCCAAACTACCAGGAGGACATTCACTATCAATGGCTGGTGGTGGTATAGCTCCGTTGTCAATCACTTCATATTCTTCCCATTGGCACGATGCATCTCCAGTCTCAAGTCCCTGCCAAAAGGTTTGACAAGCAACATCTCTCGTTCGCTTCACTGTCTGTGTAGATTTAGTTCTTACACCCACTCGCAACTAGAGGACAGATTAGAAAAGGGATGTTCAGTTTAAACACAACTTACAGTATTGAACTATTGACAGTGAAAGACAACATAATATAGTGAACAGGACACTAACCTTCTTTTGCTTTCTTTTCTTTGAAACTTTCTTGCCTCGAACTTCAACATCTGGACGCTGTTGCTCCGACTCGTGTGTGCATGTCTCCACTTCCTCTCGCGCTGCAACGACTATATTTTCATGATAAGCACATCCATCACTCACTGAGGCTCCATCGACTCCCTGAAACATAGAACTTTCATTAGTATGTATAATAATATTGAAAACACAAAATGTACTTGGGGACCAATACCCATACGTACATCTCAATAGCAAAACACGAATGAACGCATTGTGTAGAACATTCAAACGACAATAGTTCACGCATTGTTGATCTAGTTAGATTGAACTGTCAAGATCCATACCTCGGGCTCCGCATAGACTTCCATTGATGATATTATTGAAGATGACGCTTCAGCAACTCCCTGAAACACAGTAATTGCATTAGTATGCTTTTCTATTTTGTTAAAAAGAACATAAACTTTGAGCAGGCGTCAACGGCTCATCTAAATAGACCTGCACAAATGATCAGTTGTCTAAAATAAATAATGGATATGTAAATATGATTCGATTTGCTCGATCGTTGGAAGTGTCACCACCCAGAGATCTGCATCAACTACTAGGGGTGATGTTCTTGTAGAAGAAGCTCCGTCATCTCCCTGAAACATAGTACTTGCGTTAATAAAGAAGGAAGTATAGCGGATGTAATCACGTCATATGATTTCGCTTGATCGAACTGTCAGTATCCATACCTCGAAATGCATAAGAACATCAAGGGACGATGTAACTGCGGTGCACACTTCTGCAAGCTGTTGCGCCGACCCGTAACTGCATGCTCCCCCTTCTACTTGGACTAATGCTCCATCGACTCCCTGAAACATAGGACTTTCATTAGTAATGAACACAATATTGAAAAAAGAAGACAAATAGGAGGGCGACGACAGAAGGACATATCAATGGCTAAAAACGAAAGAAACGTACCTCGAGCATCTGAGTGACATCTACGGTTGTCGTCAATGCGTTGGACTCCTCAGCATCTCCCTGAAAGACAGTACTTGCATTATTTTGGATAACAATAATTATAACTGAAAACAAAGACTAGAGGACGAGTACAAGGGTGTACCATTAGGTAAAATAATTACACGATCAATTAAAACTATTGATTTACATGCCTAAAACAAGTCAGTGTCAGAATAGCTAAGTAAGATTACCCGATAGGCGCTTGAAGTGGCTGATGACTGCAATAACGACACGGATGGAGAATCTTCCGCCTTCATATTGAGTGGATACATAAATGGGGAAATTATTGTTAGCTACTGCTACACACTACCGCAAGGCCGAGAACTAGATCCGTAAACTTGACTCACCAGTGGAGGCATGTGGACGAATAGAGTGGGAATAGCGGTTGAGAGCAATTTTCGCCTCGCTCGCGGTGTTTTCTTCTTTATTAGCAATGATGTGGAGTACATGTCTGGGCTAAAGTGCCTGCTGCAGATGCGGTATCGATCACCCCTCTTGTCCGCAAAGACTTCTAGGACTCTACTTTCTAGCTCAGAGGCTGGATATCCGCAATATCGGACCCATCCTCTTATCTGATCTATTGTCTTAGGGAAAACATGCATTATAGTACCTTCAGATTTGTTATGGGTCTTCGAAGGGCAACCGCCAATGGAACAGGCAGGCATTATGGAAAGTTCTGAAAAGTAAAGATCAACAATTCTCTATGAATACCAATGTGTTAAAACAGTAAATGACACATAAAAGGTTCAATGCAAGGTCCGTTTTGGTTCTTGGAACTATACACGTTATTCACATGCGGATAAGTATTTCAATAACTTTCAAAAAATAGAAAAAGTAATTTGACTAAACTCAGAACATGTGACTAGTTCCTTGCATGTACTGTCGTGAACGAAAAGAAAACATGGATGCAATTTGATGACTACTAGCAAATAGATATAAATTAAAAAATTGGACGCAAAATGATTATGGTACATGGACTTACCTTGACGAACAAACAGTTAGATGCAGGGATCAGAGTAGTTTCTTGTCGTAGAACAGGGAGCAGTTCACAGGTTGCAAACTGACGAGTTTGCTCAAAGTGGTCACGGAAGTTCACAGAGACGAAGAGCAGATAACCAGCACCTTCACGGGTTGACTAGCAAAGCGCAAAGAAGTTCTCATTAGAAATATGAGGTGGGTTATAAAGAATTCGAACCAGGGGTGTGTTTGTGAATGAATGACGTGTATATGTCGTGGCATTATGTGGATTGCAGGGGGCCGTCCAGCGTGAGGGGGATGCTTGGCAGGAGACACGGGGTCTGGAGGTAGACATGGGAACAACAAACCCATGCTCTATAGACCACTTTGAAGTGTACATGGTCTTTGGCACCTCTTGGCCTTTATCGCTCCCTGACAGCTCCACTTGCCAGCAGCTCAAGTACCCCGGTGCGAACTGCCTTTGATAGGGCGGGGGGTGGATCGGGGCGGTGGTCGTGCAGACAAGACACAGGAAGACTCGTGAATGGAGACACACTTATGTGGATTGCAGGGGGCCGTCCAGCGTGAGGGGGATGCTTGGCAGGAGACACGGGGTCTGGAGGTAGACATGGGAACAACAAACCCATGCTCTATAGACCACTTTGAAGTGTACATGGTCTTTGGCACCTCTTGGCCTTTATCGCTCCCTGACAGCTCCACTTGCCAGCAGCTCAAGTACCCCGGTGCGAACTGCCTTTGATAGGGCGGGGGGTGGATCGGGGCGGTGGTCGTGCAGACAAGACCCGTTTGCCGCAGGGCCTCACCAAGGAGAGGCCATCTAACTGAATGTAAGAGGATGGCTGCAGGATCTACTACATGGAAGGCAGGGGGGTGAGTTTATAAATACCTCACCCTCCCAGGAGAATATACACTAGATTCATTTAAAAAATCAAAACAACCATTGTTAAAATATATGTTGGGCTTTATTTTAGATTTTAATTAAACATAAATAATAAACATTACACATTGTAAAGTTGAGGTTGCAGCACATCGAGGGAAAATCCGCGGTATTGTCCACTGTCACTGGGGAAATGTTGTCTAATGGCAAGACCGCACAGGCAGGTATTACTCTCCGAACGCGGTGTCCGAGCCTCCCGTGAAGCCACCAAGTGAAGCAACGATAGGCCACCAGCCTGTACCACCTGTGAAAAAAAAAGATGCAAACTGTATTAAACTGACCAAACTTTCTTATCAATGTCGATTCAGGTAACACATGTCATTTTTCTTAGAAAAAAATTATATCTAGAAAATGCACTATATGGAACCAATTTACATGCGTTCCAATGATATGTAAATGTAATTTTATATGTGGGAGACGACCATGAAATAGTGGTGGCATCACTGACATCACAAACAGAGTATACTTACTCGTTACTCGGATTACGCGGACGAACAGTGCCACGAAGTTCGTGCATAAGCACCATCATCATCCTCAACACTGTCCGTGAGAGGCAGGCTTCCCTGAACTCTGGCAGCTCGGTGATGCATTGCGGACTTTGCTCGCCTTCCTGCTGACTTTGCTCGCTTTCCGAAATGTAGGCCAAGCACCCGGAATTTTCACGGCAGCAGCAGTTCTCCTCCTCAGTTGGCATTAGCTCGCACCGATTGCACGTGCACCAGGTGGAGACGCCGTCCATGCGACATGGTCCAGGCTCTTCATCCGTTGACTGGTCCTCCCAACTGCCGTCCGAATCCCCATCGTTTTCGCGTGCTTGCCTTTCCAGTAGTTCTTCCTCGGTGTACTCGGGCTCGTACATATACGGCATTATTGTGGCCATTGTGCGGTAAAGATAGTAAAATAATTTATAGCGGTGGTACTGGTATCTGTTCACACGGGCTACAAGCGGCGAAGGTAGCTGACCAGAGCACTGAAACGAGTCACAGAATACTCAAAGTAACACAGAGAGAGGAATGGAATCGAAAATCTGCTGCTGTATGTTGTGAAACGGTCTGTTTATACTTATTGGGGAAAGAGGCGTCCTGCCATTTCCATGGCAACACGTCAATAGCTGAGGCGCAGCGATTGTTGACACGAGACGTGCTTGAAATGGGCAGTACGCGTCTGCTGATGTCAGGCTCAGGGGCGGGGGATTTGATTTAGTGCCGCAAAGGCAGGTGAGCCAGGTCGATGCGGCGGAATGATAGGATTATCACAAAATGGAGGCTGATTTCGAGTGCGATAAGGGGCGAAAAGTCGGGTAAGGTCCATAGGAAAGTTTCCTACGATCTACCGATTTATGCTTACAAACACATGGCCGACCCGTAGGGACAATAAAAAAAAAGTCCCGGAACTCTCCTTTAATACGAATCAGTCATTATTTTGTTTCCATGACATTGGGTCTCATCATGACCCCGGCGGTAGCCGTGCCGGTAAACACGGCGCAGCTGCCACCGGAGTCGTGTTTTTTTCCTGCACCTGGCTTTGAGAAATTACCGGGGCATTACAGCCCCGGCGGTCCTGGAAGCCAGACGCCAGAAAAAGTAACTGCCCATTCCTACTCGAGTCCCATAGGACCCAATGGCAATGGGGAGGACGGTAGCACCGGCACCGGTCTTAACGGGGCCGGTGCTACCGTCAAAGTCTGCAAGAGGGTGCTGTTCTGCCCGCAGGTCAGACCTGGCGTGCGGGAGGGCATCCGGTCCCGTAACAACGGTGCCGGTAGGTCTACCGGCACCGTTGTTACCGGACCGGCAGGGTTGTAATGACCCCCATTGTTTATTCCCCAAAAGCAAATTTCCAACTGCACAAATGCCAGCAGGTGGGTTCTGAAGGCGAGACCCCCAACTAAGATTTGTTTCGGTAGAGTAGGGTGTAGGGTGTACCCTCAATCAGCCCCACACCTCTAGTACACCAGAAGGGATCCGAACAGCTTGGAATACAAGTAAATTATAAGACCTCCTTGTCCAATTTTGGTAACGTTAACAGCAGGTTTATCTCCGCAAGGTCATGGATTGTTGGTTAGTTGCAACACAGCAAAAATACAATTATTGCACAATGATAAAAGAGACTGTCCAGTCAAAGTTGTATACAAATATCTACTTTATTATTAACACAACAGACAGTTCTAGCAACACTACGAAATACAACCCACCCTGTAAAGGAATGCAAAGGACAGACAGTTTCAAGAAGGAAAGGGATGCACTCTGGATATTGACAGGAGGGTACGGTATGGTTAATAACCACAGGAGCAATGGGTCTTAAGAATGTCTCTAGGCACCTTCTGGGAACGACCAGGGGGGACAGAACCACAATGTACCTTGTGCTGTAGGGGTTCTTGGTGCTCCACAGGGTCGAGTCGGCTTCAGGGCACTTTGCAGGATTATGGGACAGGGTTCAAGACGGGAGTCAGCTGCAGGTATCAGGCGGCAAGAAGGTTTGGCAAGCAAAGCTGGACAAACGGCTGCCGGCTGGCCTACACAGCGGCTCAGGATCAGGAATCATCGTCTCAGTGCTGACCAGGGGTTCTGAAGCACTGGTCGAGATATCGTGGATGCCGTTAAGCGACTGCGGCTTGACGATGGTCAGCGTTGGAGTCGGTTGCAGCTCAAGGAATTCGATTGGCATGAAAATGTCCTTTAAGGCAGACGTTGGTAGATGCTCGTCGAGGCACTTCTCCAAGCTTCTTCAATGGGCTTGTGACGTCCTTTAAGGCAGACGGCCCAAAGCTGATTTCGGGTTCAGAGACCTTCCGGACTTCCTACCTGATGCAGAGCTTAGCATGGCATGCTGTGTGCTGGCTGGGTACCAGTTCTGGAGCTTATGGAGGGTTCTCTGGATTCGGTATCTCCCTCTGTTTCCTGGGAGATGTTCATGGGAGGGATCCTGCTTCCCTCTTGGAACTCCTGGTCTTCCTTCACTGGTGGAAGATCTAATGCAGACTATACCTTCAGCCAGAGTACAATGCTGAGTTCTGCAACGAGACCAGACTTTCTAGATCCTGCAAATCACATTCTCGTAACTCATTAATAGGGTCCCCCTGTGGGGTGGACTACTGTAAACATGCAGTCCCAGACATGACAGTTCACTGCGATCGATACTGAGGGCGAGAGCTGGTTTCAGGTTGACACAGTTGCATACGAAAGGTTGTTGGAGTTTCCCGTCTCCTTTGTTAACCTCTGAAGCCAGGCCCCAGGTGGGACTGTTTGAAGTAAACCCTATTTGTATGATAATCGATGCCACCAGCCGCAGGGCCCCACAAAAGAGCAGGGCAGATCCATGGAGCCTTTGTTAGTTAAACAGGCCTGCCACGGCAGGGGCAAAGTTTGGTTCTCCCCCTCCTGGAGATGCATCGTGCACATCTGGCTGTCATACCACAAGTAAATATGACAGGGTGCCTTTATGCTGTGTCCACCCAGAGTACACAGGTCTATGCGTTTGTTGTGCTGTGAACATAGGAAAAGGTTTGTGGATTAGCCCCACACATTTTCTTGAGGTTGGTCTGCCATCATTCCATTTAATTAAACATTTCAAAAGGTTCAGGCGAGCGCGCAACCACCGCATGGATGGTTGAATTCTGCACAGTATCATAGGATATTTGATATCTGAAGTCCCCGTTTTAATGAGGACATCTTGCAGCATTGACGTCCCGCGTGCAATGACTGATTCGTATCAATGAGAGGAACTGTGAGTTCTCACCACCAACTGAACTCCTTAATATAAAAATCTCAGGGTTTTGAAACTTAGAGGACTAGCGCCGATAGGAGGTGCTATTCTGTTGTAAATGAATAACCACTCGAGAGCGCGCTGTGACCGCACCAGAGGTCCCTCTGCAAGCCTACACAACCACTTATTCTAGGAAACTGGCCTGAGAAGCACACATCCAGATGCTACTGCAAGACGTTCTAGGGGTCACCCTCGAGACAGACCCCAGCACGTGGGTAGGCACCACATGTGAGCATCGGCCAGTGATACAAAGGACACTAGCGGATACTCACTGTCGTTTCTCTGCTGGTGACTAGCACTCGGGTTAGCAGTCAGGGTGGGGTGCTGCCAACTGTCATTTATTGGAAAAGGCAAGGTGTCCGTTGCAACTTTCTGGTTTCAGTCACAATCTGTCTCCTTAACTAATTTCCGGCAATACCATTATTGCTACTTATACTCTATCCCTTACCTTTGACTTTCGTCTTCGGTCTTTCTTTATCTCTTCCCGCTGGAACTCTTCCCCTGCTGAGTCTGCCTCTTCCCCCTTTCATCCCTTCTAAATTTCCTCTCTGGCTTCCAAACTCCTTTTCTTTGTGTTATCCACTTTAGGATATACATTTCCACTGAAGTATCCTAGTATTCTAATTCCGGGCTATACCGGTCCTTGCTTCAACTGGCTGCTGCTATCCCAGACAACGAATTCGCCACTTCATCTTACAATATTCTAAACCACTTCCTTCCTGCACACTTGGTCATCAGGGTTTTTTCTGCCTCTCGGCTTTTTCCCTGAATTTGGGGCTGGCTCCCTGGGGTCCGCCGAGGGCAGATTCCCATCTCTGCCAAGGTGGCCTCTGGGGGAGCCAGACCCTATTTACACGATCGGAAGGACCAAAAGCCTAAGGAAAGGCTGTCATCAGACAAGAAGAAGAACTGCAAGACGTCTTTTACAATTACCAAGGACATATCATCTGAAGATTCAGGTGAGGAGGATTGGGAGGGTGACCAGAAGCCTGACAGCATACAGCGCCCAATTATTTCTATGGCGTCCTTGGAGCAGTATCAGGAGTTGGTGGCAGCGATGCAGAACCTCACAGTAGAGGTACAAGCTTTACGGACCGAGAACGTTGCACTACGACAACAGGTTGTGTTACATCGCGATGACCGCGGTGACTTACCACCCATGACGCTATCCTATGGCAAGTATGATGGACATCCAGGTGGACTTAAGGATTTTCTAGATGCTTGCAAAGTATATTTCACATTCAGACCCCATGCTTATGAAACGGCACGATCCAGAGTTGGATTCATCATCGCAAACCTTACCAGAAATGCTTTGTCTTGGGCCACTCCTTTGGTCACTGGTAATGATCCTTCCTTAAACGATTATGACCGCTTTGTGGATGCACTTAAGGAGCGATTTGACCGACCAGAATTTCTCATTTCGTGTATACTTCGCTGGAAGCGATATTAGATGCAAGTCAGGGAACCACAGACGTACAGACGTATATCTCCCGCTTTTTGAGACTGGCGGCGAAGGCTGATTGGCCAGACTCTGCCAAACAGACCATTTTCAGACGTGGACTCCATGACGATGTTAAGGATGAGCTGGCGAGGGTGACACGACCTGCATCCTTTCAAGAATTAATGACATTGTCCTTACAGATTGAGTTCAGATCGCAGGAACGCCGCCAAGAAAGGAGAAGAAACCGAAGCACTCCTCAGGCTATCAGCTTACCTTCCCTGTCTCCATCTCCCAAGAACACTCACACAACAGACAAAACCAAATCGGAGCTACACGAGGACCTTTAACCCAGGAAAAGCGAAAGCAACGTCGTGATGCAGGACTGTGCATGTATTGTGGTTCCTCCAAGCACCTATTAAGGAATTGCCCAGAAGTTTCACCCAGAAGGAAGGAAAACTCCAGCCCCCGATCTTATGCAAGGGAAGTATCGGGGGAACTACCTACACCCCTTGCTACTACTCAAGACCTATAGAGAATACAGAAGACAGTCGTCTAATGGTAGTCCGAGTCCTACTTTGGCTGTCGGATTCTGAACCTACAGAAGTACTGGCGATGCTGGATTGTGGTGCTGCAGGCAATTTTATAGATTTAAACTGGGCCAGAGAGAATCTGGTGCCTTCAAAACCCAAGCTGAGACCCATACCAGTGGAAGGAGTCGATAGGACACCGCTGTCGTCAGGTCCTATAATAAGGGAGACAATGTTGGCCCTCATTCCGAGTTTGGAGGTAAGTACCGTCCATTACCGGCATGGCCCAAATAGCGTGTCCTTGCTGGCAATAGACCGCTAAAAGCGCACTATTACGAGTTTGCGGGCACGAGCTTTGCGCCATGCCGGTAATGAACGTATCGGCATGCCGCAAAAATGCCCGAAAAACACCTTACCGGCATGAACCGCACCGGAGCGAACACTACCGCCTTAGAGCAACGCGGCATTAACGGTGACCGTAAATAGCAGTCACCGGAAATAGTGTCATCGCACAGGAACTGGAAGGAGCACGGCGGCCATCTTTAAAAACACAATCCATTGCCAACATCACCAGACAGGACCCCTGGCACACTGTTGACCTACCGGAAAGTTACCACTACTACCAAGGAATGCCCAAAGCACCAAAAAAGGGAGCTGCCCGCCTCTGAAAGGAGCGGTTCAGCCCAGATGAGCTGCAAATGCTCGTGGATACCCTCCACGAGCATGCTGGAACTGTTTTCAGCATCGACATGCAGAGGGTGGTGATGCTGAAAAAAAAAAGACATCTGGAAGATGGCCGCCGGGATGAAGAGACACGAGTGACTGCGCTCTTCGACCAGGCCGCCAAAATAAAGCACTACATGTAAGGAATCTCAAACGGAGGAGAGCGGATATACATCGTCCCGTTGTGGGGAGCCCCCGGTGTGTGCAGCGGTGAGCGGACCAGTACGTGGAATTGCGGGAGGAAGGCAGCAGGCGGAGGAGGGGTAACCGCCCATCCCCCATTGTGGCACGTAATGGCTCTTGCTGACCGGCGCTTCGGGGAGGGAGAGAGGAGCTCTCACCCGGGCTGCACGTGACGGGAGAGGCAGGCGCACTAGACCCCCAGGGAAGTACGACCTCAGGGCTGATTGGACAGCGCGGCCCAGTGACAGGCTCCAACGGATAACCCCAGCTTGGGGAGCGAGGAGAGGGTATCGTGCGGCCTGGAGTGTGGAGCGGGAGGCAGACAAAGGTGAGCTCCCGTAGCACTGGAACCAAGTTAGGGGCGGCCAGACTCGGCGCGGAAAGCAGTGAAGGGGGGGTGAGGCCGCTTCTCCCCTCTCCTCCCCCCCCCTCCCCTACAGGGAGGGGGATGACAACGGGACTCAGGGGGTGAGTGATGGAGCTGCAGCATGGACTGGACGGACCCCAGCCCCTCCCGGAATAAATAGTGGAGGACTATACATGCAACAAGGGATCCCTGAGCCCGCAACCCAAGGGAGCTAAAACAGAAAGAGGCGCATCCCCGGGGCCCCACTCCTCCTGCCACCAATGGATTCAGAAGGAAGCCATAGCCGGCGGAAGGACTCTGAGATAGAGGGGAGCCTCAAAGGAGGAGAGTAGGAGGCCCCCCCTCCACGTTGGTGCAATCAGCTGTGTCCCCAGGGGCACCGGCCTCGGGGCGCCTCAGCAACCACCCTCCCACACCGCACGGTGCAGGCCAAGGCTGTGGTGGAGGCTCCCCGGGACGAACCGAGCGAGGGGTCATACACCATCTTAAATAGGAGCCACCCCTGCTCCCCGCCCCAGACACTATGTCCAAGGCTAAGGGGAAAGGGAGCTCTGCGCAGCAGACCTCACTGAATCCGAAACAGGATGCAAACATTCTCCAGATGTGGTCCACGGACTCTTCAATGCCAACCAGAGGAAAGGGTCAAGAAGAGCTGCCTCATGGCGAAAACAACGCGCAAGAGCCTCACGGCCAGATGTCGTTGAGAGAAGATATGCAGAGGTGGTTTGGAGAACTCCAGGAGAAATTTCTGTCCACAGTGCAGGAACAATTCGCAACAATGAAAGATGATCTGAAACAGGTGGTGCAGGAATTGAAGTGGGACGTGGCCAATCTGGAAGAGAGAACGGACTCCCTTGAACGGATGGTCCAAGGGATGGAGGAGGAAACCCAACAAGCCAGTGAAACTCAGGAACAGTTGGTGAGGCTCACCCATAATCTGGAGATACAATGCGAGGACCTTGAGAAACGCTCGCGAAGATCCAACATTCACATTAAGAATATGGCAGAGTCAGTCCAAGACAATAATCTTAAAAAGGCGGTAAAAGAGGTCTTCAGGGATATCCTGGAAGCACAAGACGCGGAGGAGATCTGGATTGAGTCCATAGGGTGGGTCTGAAAAGATCTGGAGCGCCGGGGGAGAGACCACGGGATGTGCTGGTGGCCCTATCGCCCTACCCACAAAAGGAGCACATTTTGAGAAGAGCAAGGGAGATGGATCACATTCATATGAATGGGGAGGACATCCAACTGTATCAGGACCTGGCACTTGTGACGCTGCAAAAAAGAAGGGTGATGGCCCCCTTGGTTAAGGCCTTGCTGGAGAGACAAGAACGATATAAATGGACCTTCCGTTTTGGATTGTTGTTCACATGGGAGGGTAAGCAGAGAAGAGCCACGACTTGGGAGGAAGGTCTTAGCATGATGGGGCTACAGGCAGAAGAGGAGCAAGGTGGAGGCCCTAGTACGAGGAGAGACCCTCAAAGAAGGCCAAGAGGATGGGAAACTGTCAGACAAAGTAAGAAAAACAGAGGGAAGGACAGCCGCTAGAAGGCACAGCTAATGAACCAAAGGGGAAGCATGCGAAGGTGAAGTCTAAAGAGCTACAGCCCGGGCAGGTCAGGCCTCACGGGGCCAACACGGTGGGGACTTGGACGATATGAGAACAATCTGAAGAGGCGGCCCGGGGCGTGATGAGGACCACTGAATCCGGTAAGGACACGTGAAATGCAGGGTTTAGGATCCCCTGCGATGATTTTCCTGAGTTCATGGAGGGCAGGGGGCAAGGGGTGCAACGCCCAAGCATCCATAGGAACCAGTGCCCCACTCGGGAAACAGTTATCTGGTTTACAAGTTTTAATTGGGGTAGGGGAGTTTGAGAGGGAGGGTGGGGGGGCAAGTAAAGGGGCTGGCATTGAAAGTAGGTGGACTGTGGGACAAAGGACATGAACGGATCAAATGGGGAAAATCAGGATCCTAACATATAACATCAGGGGCATCAACCACCCGGTGAAGAGAAAGAAATTGGAGTACTTGCTTAAGAGGGAGAAAGCCGAGATTCTCCTGCTCCAAGAAACACATATCAGAGCCAGAGATAAGGCGAAAGTACGCATAAGGGGTTATAGAATCTGGGTGCAGGCAAATGCTCCAGAAAAGAAGGCAGGTGTGCTAATAGCGACTAAAGAGGGGTGGAACGTTAATATAGTAGACACGCTTACAGATAAGGAAGGAAGGTATGTCTTCGCCAATGTGATACTGGAGGGCTTTCACTTTACCTTGGCCTCCATCTACGCCCCTAATGCGGGCTAGGATGGCTTTCTCAGGGACATCTTACGGAAGCTGGAAGCCTATGCGAAGGGAGAGGTAATTTTGGGGGGAGACCTCAATTTGGCATGGCACCCTCAGACAGATAGAAGTTCAGAGGGTACCCAAGGGATAAGGGCACCTTCGAAAGACCTTAAGCAACAGATGGAGAATTTTGCCCTTTGTGATGAGTGGAAGGAGCTCAGGGGGGAACAGCAGGGTTTCACATATTATTCCCATGTTCACAACTCCATGTCAAGAATCGATTACTTTTGGATCTCGTGGGCATATTGGGTAGGATTGTGGGGATTGAAAAAGGGACAATATCATTTTCTGATCATGCCCCGGTATGGATGGAACTCCACCTCCCGGGGGGGAAAAAAGGGTTGTGGAAATGGAGACTGCCCCATGACCTTCTAATGGACCCCGTGATGGGTGAGACAGTGAGAGAGATGGTGGAGGAATATTTCGAGCAAAACGACACAGGGGAGGTCTCCCTGGGAACGGCGTGGGAGGTATTTAAAGCGGTGATCCGCGGGAAGCTCATAGCCCTAAAGGTAACAAAGGACAAACAGAGGTATGGATGGGAAAAACAGCTGGAAGCTGTTGTGGAGGCAATACATGAAAAACTAGTGAGCCAACCCACACGTTCATTGCAAAAATCCTTGCAACACGTACAGGGACAGTTGGACGTGCTTTGCACCAGGGGGGCGGAGAGATCTCTTTTGTACCTAAAGCAGAGGCTCTATATTAAGGCCAACAAAGCGGATAAGCTATTAGCTATGCAACTCCGGGCAAAGCAAAAGGATAGTACGATCAAATGTATTAGGAACGAGAGGGGGGAGCCTATGACGGGCACTAAAGACATGGGAGAGGAGTTTAGGGGGTTCTATCAGGGGCTTTACTCTTCGAGCGCCCCAGATGGGAACGCTCAGGACACCTAATTGCAGACCCTCCAGTTCCCCCAAATCTCGCAATGATGACAAGGTGGCACTCGAGAGCCCGATTAGGGAAGAGGAAGTGAAAAAGGCAATTGCAGATATCCCGCTAAATAAAGCACCCGGCCCTGATGGGTTTACGGCACACTTCTATAAAAAATACGCAGACGCATTAGCCCCTTTTCTTGCAAGGCTCATGAACTCCTTTAAGGAGGTCGGGAACCTTACACCAACAATGAATGAGGCCAAGGTGTTAGTTTTTCACAAGTCAGGCAAGGATCCGACATATCCAGCGTCGTACCGGCCTATATCGCTGATAAATTTAGACGCTAAAATATACACCAAAATATTAGCAGCTAGGCTGTCTCCACTCCTCCCAAATCTGATACACTTAGACCAATCAGGCTTTATTCCAGGAAGGCAAACACATGACAATATTAGGCGGATCTCCCATTTAGTGGAAAAAATAGGCATTACTCACACACCGGCGGTATTATTAGCGATTGATGCTGAAAAAGCATTTGACCGGGTGGAATGGTCACTACTATTTAATATCCTAAAATGCATGGGGTTTGGGGAACACTTCATTGCTATGATCAAGGCTAACTACAACTCCCCGTCCTGCAGGATAGCGTTGAATGCGGAGCTCACAGAGAGTGTAAAGATCTCAAGGGGAACCAAGCAGGGCTGCCCATTGTCACCACTTTATATGCCATCTTCCTGGAACCACTCCTAATAAGAATAAGGGAGTCCCAGCAGATAAAGGGGATAGACATGGCGGGAATGCAACACAAAGTGGTGGCGTACGCGGACGATATGTTATTGGCACTGGAGGACCCGTGGAGGTCGCTAGTAGCAGTTATGGGGGAACTGGAAAGCTACGGGGACATTTCAGGACTCAAAGTGAACAGGGGGAAGTCGGTAATTATGATACTGGCGGGAGATGGCGAGAAAATAGGTGGAGTTGCCTCGGAGTTGGGCCTAAAAGTAGCAGATGAAGGGATAAAATATTTGGGAATCACGCTGACACATAGGGTGGGATTGCTGTATGACAGGAATTTCCCCCAACTCATGGCCCAGATAAGGAGGGACCTGGAGAGATGGAGCCCATTACGGATATCATGGTGGGGCAGAATTCAATTGATCAAGATGACCATTCTACCGAGGATCCTTTACTATTTTCAAGCACTCCCTATTAGGGTTCCACGTTCCTTTTTTGAAAGACTCAACAAGGCGGTCACATCCTATATATGGAGAGGGAAACCCTCGAGAATAGCGAGCGGAGCCATGACAGCCTCGTACCGGGAAGGGGGGATGGCATTGCCACATTTCCAGAAATATTATCAGGCGGCGCAGCTTAGGGTGCTACGGGAGAGGATGGGGGAAGATCCAGCTAAGCAAGACAGAGCGGTTGCTAGAACCCCACTTGGGGAACTGCTATGGAAAGTGAAACAGCATAGACACCCCAATCTCCGCATAAGCGAAATAATGAGGGCCACCCTGAAGGCTTGGGATACTCAGACCCAGAAAGGTAGTATGTCTTCGGTAGAGGGCCCCTTTACACCAATATGTCGAAACCCGTAGTTCCCCCCAGTGATGGAACGAGGGGCGTTTGAGAAATGGGAAGTGGCGGGCTACACGAAAATAGGGGAGATGTTTGTGAAAAAAACAATTAGATCATTTGCGGAGTGTACACCATTGCTGCGACTCACAGTGGGTGACAAATTGAAATCTGATCAACTTAGACACTGGATCTCACCCCATTTGAATTATATGTCACGAATAACACAGGGGCGAAGAAATGGGTATCGATATTGTACTCGTTTATAAACTTCCATGATGAAGATATAAAATGGACTTATATGATAAGGTGGGGAAATACTCTGGGGGAGGCCCCAACGAAACAGCAATGGGTTGAGCTGTGGACACAAATCCCAAAATAACTTGCTCGGCACAATCAAGAGAAATGTGGGTTAAAATTGTTGCCCAGTGGCGCTTCACCCCTGACAGACTGCATAAAATGTTCCCACAGATGTCGTATCAGTGCTGGAGAGGGTGTGCGGAGGTGGGAACGTGGAGGTATATCTGGTGGGAGTGCAAGGGGATTAAGGCCTTTTGGGATGAAGTTAAAGTGGAGATGGGGAAAATATTCCAGGGGGCGAGCCAATGGGGCGAGAGGGTATGGCTTTTGGGAATGAAAGATGGAATAGCCAGGAAATATACAAAGCCACAATGGAGAAGCATAGTGGGGATGATCATAGCGGCATGGTCCACAATCGCCAAATGCTGGAAGAAGAAAGAGACCCTGTTGAAATTTACATGGCTACAGAAGGTGTGGTGCAAATTGCAGTGGAGAAGGTGACTCACACAATTCAAGGCACGGGAGATTCATTCGCGAAGGAGTGGGGAATGGTACAGGACTATCTTCAGTCAGACTATATGGAACAGTGGTGTCCACATAATATTAAAGTTACGGACATATTCCGAGGATGAGCGGTTCACCTACAAAAGGAAGCTAACGCCCCAGGGGTTGGGGGGGACGGGGGTGGGGGGGAGTTGTAAGAGTTTGTTTTCGGTATTATGTTTGAATACAATAAATACATATATAAAAACAACAAAAAAAAGACATCTGGGCACTAGTGGCGCAGAAGGTGAGCGCTGTGGGCAACACCCCCCGCACCACAAAGGACTGCCGCAAAAGGTGTGACGACCTGCGGCTGAGGGTGTGGAGCATCCTCTCTGCGAATAGAAGCCAGGTCTTGGAGACTGGAGGAGACCCAGGTTCGCCCATGAAACTCATGCCGTGGGAGGAGACATGTGCGGCCATGATAGGCTCCGAATCCATTGAAGGGGTCGAGAAATGGAGTGTGGTGGAACGTAATCCGCTGATGGAGGTGAGTGTCCAAAGTCAATACTGCCAACGCCAATGTTATGAAAGTCACTGCTAAGATCTGGCCAAGGAGTTACGTCATGGACGGCCACACCCCCCACCCCTGTAAATCATGCCAAAGCATGTGAGACCCAAGCTAGTGCCAGGTGCAAGGCCGTAACCTATATGACACATACCACAAAAAGTGGCCCATTCCATGGTGCACACAGGGCAGTTGATGTAAACAGTGTGCATGTTAGACAGCACAGTACCCGGCCAACATGAGTGACACCGACATGTGCATGCATTTACCACCCAAGTTTTGACTGATGTGCCGTTCCCTACCCAAATGCTGATAACCCACAAATATCTGAATGTGCTATTGTAGCCATGTGTAAATGCTGGCTCTCAAACCATCACGCATGCCGTCCCTCTCTTCCACCCCCACAGGCAGTGAGCATGACAGCGAGGAGCAGGAGAGCAACCGCCCCAGCACTTCCAGGGGCTAAGGCAGGGGCTGCAGTCTCCCAGCGAGGAAGACAACACCTGGACGAACACCATCGGCTCCAGCAAGGCCCGTGGAGGGTGCACCACCCCAACCCCTCCCTGCACTGGCTGCAGACACATGCCCAATGCTGCAGTCTGAGGAGTCGAGTGAGGCTGGGGAGGTGGCATCCACGGCCCCCCTTGAAGTTGCCGACAGCCCCAATTCCAGCTGTGGAGCGATAGAGGACGACACATTTGAAGTCATGCACACCCCTGAAGCCTACTCTAACCCCCAGGTCTCCTTTAGTGACTCGGGTGAGACCAACACACCTGAGCAATCTGGCCAAGGACCAACACAGGGACATGCCAGTCCTGTGCCCAGTTCCCTTGAGGAAGCGCCGGTAGGACATTTCAGCCCAATCCCCAGCAGGGCCACTACATCAGCCGCAGATGCACAGCGGGCTGAGCAGCTCACAGCCCTGATCACAGATTTTGTGCAGGACAATCGGTAGGACAGGGAGGAGTGGCGGATGAATTGAGGGCACTGGGCCAGGTAATAAAAAACAGCACTAACCGGCTCTGTGAGGTCCTCGGCCGCATAGCTGATGCTCTGAAGGCTGCACATCCTGCCCAACAGCCCCAGCATTAGGACACCCCTTCAACCAGCAACTCGAGCCAGACCAGCCCACTTCCTCAGTCGATCTGTGGCCAGCGCTGCCGGTACATGCCTCCCCCTGGCTCCGGGAGCACAGTGACATTACTGCCAGCCACATGTGGGATACGTGGACCCAATGGGACTAGTGTTGGGAAGTTGGGGGGGGATGGGCAGGGGGTGAGGGTGTGTGGGGGAGTTGGGAGGAGGAGGAAGAGGGTGAGGGTGTGTGGGGGAGTTGGGGAGGGGGAAGGGGGTGAGGGTGTGTGGGGGAGTTGGGGGGGAAGGGGGTGAGGGTGTGTGGGGGAGTTGGGGGGAGGGGGAGGGGAGTGAGGGTGGAGGAGGGTTTGTTTTTCACTTACACATTTTCACTTTTAATACACTGGTTGGGTTGCAAAGAAAAACCAGAGTGGACATTCATCATTGCGTAAGTGTCATTTAATATCTAACAGTGCATAGTCTACATGTATCCCCACACCCAGTGCCCTATGTCCTCAAATTATGACACCCTCTGCTGACTTGTGTGTCAGAAATATTGTCCAATCAATGACTGGCGCACGGCATGTCCCTCCTGTGCATCAGCACCCTGATGATGTCCTGCCACATCTTCCTCCTCCCTTTCATCATCATCTGGTGGTAGCAGTTCCATGTCAGGGGGCAGGGGCACATTCCGACGGATGCACATATTGTGCAGCATTACACATGCCATGGTGATCTTGGCTACCTTCTCATGGCTGTAGAGGAGTGCCCCACCCGAGCGGCTGAGGCAGTGAAATCGCGCCTTCAACAGGCCAAAGGTCTGCTCAATCACCACACGTGTACGGGCATGGGAACGATTGTAGTCCTCCTCGTGCCTGTTCTGTGGGTTTCGGACAGGGGTCATGAGCCACGGCTTCAAGGGATAGCCACCATCACCTGCATGAGAGGGGAATGAAGGTAAGTGTTCGTACATTCATGGTGGACAACTATACTAGTCTCACATGGCAGCAGGTAATTTCTGCCCACACGGACATGTCCCAGGATGCATTTACCCCATTTCTGGCCACGCTATGTGTCCCGTGCAATGGACTGATGGAGTGGGTTGCATCTTCGAGATGGGTCATGGTGTGCACTGGCATCTTGTTGCACGCACATCGTATATACATGCAGCAGTGTTGGAGTAAAATCATCCATGTGTTGTGTCCTGTGAGATTTTGTAGTCGGGAGTGGTGGCTGTAGTCACTACCATATTCGTCATTCTGCACTGATCAGTTCCATGGTGACTTGCAGCGCTCCTATGGGTGTGCGGAACCAGGGACACACTGTGGTATCCCTGGTTGGCTCAATTCAAAGCAGTCCCAGCGATGACTGTCATGTGTGGTAATATGCTGGATACAGCAACATAGTGCATATGCAGTGCATAGTGCAGGATGGCCTTACGGGGTGTGAGGGCTGCCGATGAGTGGTGCATGTGTTGTGGGATGTGGGCTGGTTAACTGTTAATCATGTAGTGATAGGTGTCGGACTTACTTCATCACTATGGAATTTGGTTGTGATGTGCCGTTTCAGTTGCTTTGGGGCACAGTGTTCGGTGCTGTGCAAGTCGTGCACTGACGTCAACATTCCCACCAAGGTGGAGTATGCATCCCCCCCTTCCCACCCAGGTGGAGTATGCATCCCCCCTTCCCACCCAGGTGGAGTATGCATCCCACCCCGTTCCCACCCAGGTGGAGTATGCATCCCCCCCGTTCCCACCCAGGTGGAGTATGCAGCCACCCGCCTCACAACCCTGATGCACTGCCATGGGCCAGTCAGGCAACTCACCAAGCAGCCAGGCACGTTGTCCAGCATGTCGCTCCATGAAGCGTGGTAGCGTGGAGTTCTGCAGGACCAAAGAGTCATGAGTTGATCCAGGATATTGGGCACAGAAATGTGTGATGATTTTGCTGGTGTTGCATACCATCTGCACATTGATGGAGTGGTATTGCTTGCGGTTGCGATACACCATCTTCATGGCATGCGGTACTACCAACTCCACGTGGGTGCAGTCAAGGGCACCTACACAATTTGGCATGCCTGTCAGTGCATGGAAGGCAACTTTTGTATCGAATATCTCTTGGGGAGTCCGTGGCAGGGATATTTAGTCCCTTGTGTGCTTGAGGAGGGCATCCAGCACTTGGGTCAGTATCCGGGAAAATAAGGGTTGTGATATGCCATGCATGTGCCCCACTGTGTGCTGGTAGGTGCCTGTGGCAAGGAAGTGCAGCACAGACACTACCTTCAGTAGAGGGGAGATGGCAGTGCGTATTTCTATGAGGCTCACTATGTCGTCGTGTATCAGGCGTTGGTGATGGTGTCACGGTCAAGCCGGTACAGGGTGTGGATCTGCTCAGGTGTTAGGTTGAAGGGGGTGGCTCTGATGCGAGGGATTGGGGGCTGCCGACGTGGTTAACGGTGGCTGCACTGGTGGGGCATGCTGGGCCTGTCTCACCCTGCTTCTCCTCCTGTGTCTCCTCTGTGGTGGGGGCTGTTGTTGTTGTTTTTGTTGTTGTTGTTGAGGCCTTGCAAGCAGGGCCTCCAGCTCCAGTAATGCTACTACTATTGGTATCATCTTGGTGTGGGAGGGGGTGTGGTGTGTGGGTATGCTCCTTTTGTACTGGCCCTCACTCCATTGCCTCCACCTGTGTTGATTGTGTCCAACTGTGTCACTTCTAAACACTGCTCAGGGTTCTTTACACCTTCTCGGAGATGCCAGTATTTACTCCATGCCGGGAAGCTCTTTTTCGGCCTTCGGGAGGCCGTTATTTGCATGTCCGCATTACTTGGGATCAGCTCCGGTTTACGGCATGCCGCTAATGCCGGCATGGTGTGTCGCGCGCGCACGCATAGACCGCTATTTACGGCATCATAAAGTACAATGCCGTAAATAGTGGTCTGGTTGGTCAGAATAGCCTGTAGCGGTAAGCGATGCCGGTAATCCTTTACCAGCATCGTTTTTACCTTACCTCCAACCTCGGAATGACCCCCAATACCCATGAAGATGAAGTTGGGACAACATCAAGAATACCTGATATTTGATCTGATCAGAGCAGCTCACTTCCCTCTGGTAATTGGTATACCGTGGTTGAGGAAGCATAACCCTCACATTGACTGGTCATCTAATAGGGTGAGCTTTAACTCGCAGTATTTCGGATCTAACTGCATGAACCATCCGGTCAAGGAATGTAATGAAGAAGAGACTAATGTCATCGGAACCATGAACATATCTTCAGTTCCACTCCAGTATCAGGAATATTCAGAAGTATTCCAGGATATCTTACCCAGGCTGTTACCACCTCACAGGGTGGAAGATTGCGCCATAGACCTAATACCAGAAACTTTTGTACCTTTTGGATGCATGTACCCACTATCTCTACCAGAAAGACGTGCATCAAGAGACTACTTAGATGCCAATCTACAAAATGGTCTCATCCAGGAGTCCAAATCATCTTGTGGCGCTTCTTTGTTCTTTATTCCAAAGAAAGACTCCTCTGAACTACGACCATGTATCGATTATAGGGGTCTTAATCAAATCACCATCCGAGATCGATACCCAATGCCATTAATACGAGACATTCTGGAGGCAGTTCAAGGAGCGGTTTATTTCACCAAACTAGATCTTCAAGGTGCCTACCCATCTTTTGAGAATAAAGAAGGGTGATGAGTGGAAAACGGCCTTTCGTACCCCCTTGGGTCTGTTTGAATACAAGGTGATGCCATTTGGTCTGGTCAATGCGCCAGCCATATTCCAGAGGTTCATGGACAAGGTCTTTGCTGACATGTTGTTTTTGTCGGTAGTAGTCTACCTGGACGACATCCTGATATTTTCCCAAACCTTACAAGATCACTGTCAGCAAGGGAAGAAGGTATTACATCGTCTACAATCCCACCGACTGCTGGTTAAACCAGAAAAGTGTCAGTTCGATGCTACATCCGTATCATACCTAGGATTCATCCTGTCGAAGGAAGGCATTGAGATGGATCCGAATAAGATCAAGGCTATTTTGGAATGGAAGGAACCTACTAACATCAAGGAGGTACAGAGATTTCTGGGTTTGGCGAACTTCTATAGACAATTTATCCCCAATTTCTCCAATATGGTGTTACCCATCACATCTCTTCTAAAAAAGGGAGTCAAATTCACCCTTGACAAGGAACCCAGAGAAGCCTTTCAACATCTCAAGAAACTGTTCACCTCAGCCCCTGTTTTGGTACAACCAGATTAGACCAAGCTGTTTATTCTAAAGACGGACGCATCGATAGGAGCAGTGCGAGTCATCTTGCTACAGAGAACTGCCGATGGAAGAGAACATCCTGTTGCATACTATTCTAAGACATTGACCAGCAGTGAGCTCAATTATTCATTTCTTGAAAGAGAACTATTAGCCAGCAAGTTAGCCTGCCAAGAGTGGCGCCATCTTCTGCAAGGTGCGGCTCACAGCTTCATTATCCGCACTGACCATTGCAACCTTCGAGTACTGCAGCAGATGGAATGCACCAATGCACGTCACGCCAGATGGGCCTATTTCTTTTTACAGTTCGACTTCATCATCACCTATATGGGAATAGTTTCTTACCTGTAACTCCATTTCTCCAGCATTGGTATCTTTCATGGATTCACATGCTTAGAATATTCCCCGTCGTCAGGCTGGGAATCCCCGGTACATTATATATAGACCCTTTCCCGTAGGAAAACTTTTTCGACGCTTATGCGTCCTATCCACCTTGTTTTGTATCATGCGTGCCCGCACCGTCAGGACGTCATGATATAAATACAGGACCCGCCCCCGCGCTCCCTCAGATTTCGGCCCCCAAAGTAGTGGGGGAACCGGTTTGCATGTTCAGGGGGAGGCAGGTGGGCGCATGTGAATCCATGAAAGATACCAATGCTGGAGAAATGGAGTTACAGGTAAGAAACTATTCCCTTCTCCAGCATTGGATCTTTCATGGATTCACATGCTTAGAATAGATTACATAGCAGTAAACCCCCAAGAGAGGAGGCGTGCATGCAAAACCATATACTTTCTTCGCAAAGCCCGTTCCCTATGATCATGTATACATTAGTAATCGTTAACATAGGAAAACGAACCACATACAGTCACAAATTCCACAGGATGCAACCCCTCAGTCGGGGCTTACCTTATTGGAATAGGTGTCGGAGCACCGCCTGTCCCATCCTGGTATCTTCGGCATGTTGCTGCGACAGGCAGTAATGGCGGGTAAAGGTGTGGGTAGCCGCCCAGGTAGCCGCCATGCAGATGTCCCCCAGAGGGACTCCGGCCCACAGTGCCGTTGACGATGCCGCTGCTCTAGTTGAATGAGCTCTTGGCCGTGGTAGAAGAGGCTTCCCTGCCCTGGAATGGCAGTACGAAATGGTAGATGACACCCATCTTGACAGTCCTTGCTTAGAAATGGCTTTTCCTCTAGAACCCAAACCATAGGCCACGAACAGTTGTCTTGTTTCTCTGAATGGTTGCGTACGATGAAGATAAAACTTGAGAGCCCTTTTTACATCCAATGTGTGTAACGTGCGCTCCGCTACCGAGCATGGCTCCGGAAAGAACGTAGGCAACACGATAGAGGAGTGTTTATGGAACACCGAAGGAGCTTTCGGTATGAACTGTGGGTTAGTGGCAAGGGCTACCTTGTTCTTGAAAAATCGTAAGTATGGTGGGTCTACCATTAGAGCCTGAACTTCTGAAATACGTCGGGCTGAAGTGATGGCCACCAGGAAGGCCAATTTCCACGACAAAAAATTTAGAGACGATGATGACATTGGCTCAAAAGGAGGCTTCATAAGAGACGTTAAGACCAGATTGAGGCTCCACTCCGGTGGAAATTTCTTCTCTGGAGGGAAACTCCGAAAGAGGCCTTTAAGGAAGTGCTTAATCAGGCGGTCGCTGAACAATGGTGTCGAATGCCGTCGACGAGTAAACCTGGAAATGGCGGCCAGGTGTACTTTTATTGACGATACCGATAGGCCCTTTTGAGCTAAGAACAGCAAGTATGGCAGGAGCTGTTCCGGCTTAATCGATTGCGGGGCCAACCCTGGTTGATCCTCACACCACTGACAGAAACTTCTCCATTTGTACGTGTATGAGGCGTTTGTAGAAGGCGCTCTTGCCGCTTGCAGGATACGCCGACAGTCCTCCGGAATCGTTAGCCGACCGAATTCGGCGAAGTCAGGAGCCAGGCCGTCAACTTGAGGCTGTCCGGGTCGTGATGCCAAACTACACCCTCCTGTCGAGACAGAAGGTCGGGGGTCTTCTGGAATCTCATCGGTTCCGCCACAGCTAAGTGTAGCAGGTCTGAAAACCACACTTGTCTGGCCCAGTACGGGGCCACCAGAATTACTCGACATGGGTACCTGTGGATCCATTGCAACGTCCTCCGGACAAGGGGAAATGGAGGGAATGCGTACAGGAATTTGTTCGACCATGGGAAGGAGAACGCATCCCCCAGTGAGCCCTGCTGAGGCCATCTGCTTGCGTACTGATGGCATTTCCTGTTGTTCTTCGTCGCGAACAAATCTATGGAAGGATGTCCCCATTTCTTGAATACTTGCTGTAGTTGTTGGTCGTTCAGCACCCATTCGTGAACTTCGTTCATTTCTCTGCTGAGGGCATCGGCTTCCACATTTCTCACGCCTGGTAGGTGGAACGCCAAGATTTGCATGTTGTGTTGTAGGGCCCAATGCCAGATTTTCTGTGCCTCCGTCGATAGGGACCTGGAACGTGTCCCTCCTTGTTTCCTCAAGTAGAACATCGTAGTGGTGTTGTCCGTCATGACACGCACCACCGAGTCCCTCAGTTGAGGAAGAAAAGATTTCAGAGCCCATCTCACTGCTCTCAGTTCTAGCAGGTTGATATGCAGGGAGGACTCCTGCAACGACCACTGGCCTTGTACCTGTAACGTATCCAGATGAGCTCCCCATCCGCTCAGAGATGCATCCGTCACCACCGTCTTCTGGAACTCCGGTTCCACCAGAGGCATTCCTTTCGTTAGATGAGTAGAAACTCTCCACCAACAGAGTGCTTGTACCAGTTGTTCGTCAATGATCAGTCTGTCGGACCAGCGACCTTGGCTCTGCGCCCAACGGTCCGCTAGAAATTCCTGGCAAGGCCTCATAAACAGACGGCAGTTGTTTATCAACGGAATGCAGGATGACATGGTCCCTAGCAGAGACATGTATTTGCGCACCGACACCCTGGTACCACATCTCCATTCCGACGCCTTGCTTTGTAGCTTCTGTATTCTTTCGCTGGATGGTCTTACCAGACTTGTGTGCGTATGAAACTCCGCTCCTAGAAAGACCAAGGTCCTCGAAGGCTCTACGGAGGACTTGCTGAAGTTTATCGCGAAGCCCAGTTCCTGTAAGAGGGACATCGTGGCCCCCAGACTTTTTCGTGTTTGTTCCATGGACGAGCCTCTGACCAGCCAGTCGTCTAGATAGGGATAGACATGGTGACCGTCCTTCCTTAAATGGGCCGCTATGGGGGCCAAGCACTTGGTGAACGTCCTGGGGGAGGACTTGAGACCGAACGGGAGGACCTTGAACTGAAAATGCTTTCGCCCGACGACGAACCTTAAATATCTCCTGTGTCGTGGGCATATTGGGATGTGAAAATAGGCGTCTTGAAGGTCTAGTGACGACAGATAATCCATGGGTTGCACCGACCTGATAACCTCCTGGAGCCTTAGCATTTTGAACTTTAGGCTCTTTAGCCATTTGTTGAGTACCCTCAGGTCGAGAATGGGCCTCCATTTTCCATTTGGCTTCTTGACAACGAAGAACCGGGAATAAACTCTGTGTCCTTCCTGTGCCACAGGAACTCTCTCTACCGCTCCTTTTCGCAACATAAGCTCCGCCTCTTGTCGTAGGATTCGGAGGTGGGGCTGGGACGAAAATACAGGCGGAAGACGTGGAGGCTTGTCTTTGAATTGTAGCGCATGACCCATGCGAATCGTGTCTAGAACCCATCGATCTGTGGTGATGCATTTCCATTGGTCGAAGTGATGAGAGACTCGTCCCCCCAGGACGTTCCGAAGGCCGTCATTGGTTGCTGGTTTGCTTGTTCTTCGTCGACGAGGGACCCGAGCCTCGCCGCCTGGAAGCTTGATATTCTCTGCTTCTTCATGCCGATTGGGACGCTCGTCTGAACCCTTGTGAAGAGTACGAGGGCCTGTTAAATCCACGGTCCCTCGAGGCTGCAAAGCGGGAGTTTCCAGAAGCACTCCTAAAGGGGCGAAAAGAGCGAAAGTTTCTACCCGTTTGGAGGGCGCCGAGGGACCTAGCAGTATCCGTGTCTTCCTTCATCCCCTTCAACGCTTCGTCAACCTTTTCGCCAAACAGGTGTTCCCCTTCACATGGCATGTCAAGGACTTTGTACTGGACTTCAGGACGGAAAGTAGTACATTTGAGCCACGCTTGTCGACGAAGTACTACACCATGGTTGATTTGTTTGAATCCAGACTCTGCTAGGTCAACTGCAATATTAATTGCGTGGTTCGAGGCCTCTTCGCCCTCCCGCAACAGTAACATGGCTGCTTTCCGGTGTTCGTCTGGCAGGTGTTCTAGGATAGGGGCTAGTTTGTGCCACATTTCTCTATCGTATCGTGACACGATCGCTAAGGAATTGGCTGCTCTTACCGTCGTCGCACCGACCGAGAGCACCTTTTTTCCAAAGGCGTCTTGCCTCCTAGCCTCGCTTTCTGGTGGAGTTGAACATTTTTGCTGTACCCTGGCCTTCCTAGCCGCTGCCGCCGACACCACCGATTCAGACAGAGGTTGTGATGTTAGACATTTTGGAGTGGACTCCGGAGCTTTAAACTTTTTCTCAATCCGCCCCTTTATAGCTGGCTCCGAGAACGGATGGTGCATCGTCTTGAGACCTTCCTGCCACACGTGGTCCAGAATTGGGATGGCAAATACCGATTTCCTCCTTTGACCCATATGGTCAAAAAGGAAACAGTCTTTCTTCTGCTCCTCAGGAATCAAGCCGAACTCAGAACAAGCTTTTCCCATCATTGCATGGAAGGCTCCCACATCATCCGGAGGAGATGGCTGTGACTGGCTCCTCGTAGACTCTACCTCTACATCCGAATTCCATGTTGGGTCCCTCGAAGGTGACAGGGAGATGTCTGACCCTGAGTCACCCAGTATAGAATCGGACTCCGACAACTCACCCTCCTCCTGCGCTCGAGGACGATCTTTTACTGCCTGAGGAGTCGATGGGTTTTTAGTCGTCGAGCGAGCCGCACAAGTTTGCTCGTCGACAGGAGGTACAGAAAAAGGTGACGACGAAGTCCCAGGTTGAGGGATCTGCGTATCCAGCCGCTGCAGGAGCTTCTGAAGAGTATTAAGCACATCCAGAGACAAAACTGCCTGGGGGTTCAATAACGTTGATGATATAGGTACCATACCCCCACTCGCACTCGTCGTCGTCGCCGACGTGGAAGGCCGTAAGCCTAAATCCGATGGCTGCAGAACCGTGCCACCTTCTCCTTCCACCGAGCAGGCCGTGTCTGGCTGCAGTAAGACCTTAGGGGGGATCGGGTCATAGACCTCTGGCAGCCAAGCCATAGACTGAGTCTCCGTCGACGAAGGAATCCCAACCGCTGCTGCCTGAACGGTAATAGGCATCGTCAATGACACCGAGGTCGACGAGCAAGTTGTCGTCGTCGAGCCCTTAGACTTCGTCGCCGATTTCGATGCCGACTTCCCAGCTGAAACATCTCGACTCACGGAAGACCTGGGACGGTCCCCTGAGGAGGATTTTGACAGCGCTCGCCTCTCCGTCTTAGATGAGGAGGAGGAGGAGGGCTTTTTATGTGATGAGGAGGACCCAGCATGCTTCCCCTTATGCTTGTCCTCATCGCGGTTTTCTGCTGGCCGTACCTTTTTCGATGGAGGTTCCGACTTGCTCCTGGAGGCCGTGGAGCCAACTTCCGAAGCCGGTAGGCACCCGCCCCGTCATTAAGCCAGTCGACCAGCCTTCTTTTACGGTCCTTAAGGGTTTTTTGGGAGAAACCCTGGCATATCTCACATGTATCCGCCGTGTGGTGCAGGTGGAGACAGTAGATACAATCCATGTGGGCATCTCCTTCATAAACTTTTTTGAGGCCACATGTCGCACAAGGGCGAAATAACGCTTTTCCAGACATATTCTCCAGAATTTGAACGTCGCCGAAGGGAAACAGAAAAAACAACCTAGTTTCCACTAGCAGTAATCACGAGGATCCCACTACTTTGAAAGACGGTTGAAATCTGAGGGAGCGCGGGGGCGGGTCCTGTATTTATATCATGACGTCCTGACGGTGCGGGCACGCATGATACAAAACAAGGTGGATAGGACGCATAAGCGTCGAAAAAGTTTTCCTACGGGAAAGGGTCTATATATAATGTACCGGGGATTCCCAGCCTGACGACGGGGAATATTCTAAGCATGTGAATCCATGAAAGATCCAATGCTGGAGAAACTAGGTTCTGAAAATAAGAAGGCTGATGCTTTGTCTCGTAGTCACGGGGAAGACTCTGGACTTTATCAGGGTCATGAATTGGTTTTCCCTGATATGAAGATATTAGCGACTGCCCCCCCTTTCCTTCAAGACCTGATTCCACAGTATCAGGGGAAAGTCAACTTTCCTTCTACGGTCACTCAAGGTAGTGATGGGGTCTACTACCATGATACGGCTCTCTATATGCCCACCAAGAGACTACAGGAACAAGTTCTTTCCTGGTGTCACGATACATCCTTATCTGGACACCCTGGTATCAGGAAGACATATGAATTACTCAGCAGAGGGTTCTGGTGGACTACACTCCGAAAGGATGTATACAAGTACGTGTCTTCTTGTCCCATTTGTGGTTCCAGCTAATATCCAACTGGTAAACCCATTGGGTTATTGCAACAGCCTCAATTACCGAGGCATCCGTGCAAACGTATATCCACAGACTTCATAGTTGACCTCCCCAAGTCTTATGGTATGACAGTAATTATGGTTACTGTGGATTCGTACAGTAAATTGGCCCATTTCTCTGCCTTCTGTCAGATTCACCTCAGCACCAGAAACCGCAGCCACCTTTCTCAGAGACATTGTTCGTCTCCATGGATTGCTCAGGACCATAGTTTCTGATAGAGGCCCTCAATTCACCTCCAGGTTCTGGTCTGTCCTCTGTCAATTATTGGGGATTCACAGAGTCCTTTCTTTGGGTTATCATCCAGAGAGTAATGGACAACCCGAAAGACTTAATGCCAGTCTCAAACAATATTTGAGATGCTTTTGCAGTCCCAAGCAGGATGAGTGGTTTCGGTTTATCCCTCAGGCTGAATTTGCATATAACAATTCTGTATATACATCCATCCAGATGAGCCTATTTTATTGTACTTACGGCTATCATCCTCAACATTTACCTTGGTCAAGTGTACAGTCTTCCAGTGTCCCAGCTCTTGACAGTGTTCTAAAGGACCTCCATGAGGTGCATGCCTTGGCTAAAAAGGCACATGAGGCTAGTTAACAGTCACAGAAGAGATGGGCAGACAGGAGTAGACATGCCAACCCTGACTGGAAGACTGGTCAGTTAGTCTGGTTATCTACTAAATTCCTACCTAAATGGGTCCACACCGGTAAATTCTCCTCACGTTATCTGGGTCCTTTTCCCATAATAACTCGAGACAACCCTGTGGCCTATAGACTTAAGCTACCTAAGTATCTCCAGAGGGTACATCCAGTCTTCCACACCTCCCTACTGAAGATGTACAAAGAAGATCCTTTTCAGAGAAACTTTCATGGGTGCAGACTCCCATGACTCAAGTTCCTGACGAATACGAGGTTGCCTATCTAGTGGATTCCAAATATCGCAAGGGCAGAGTGCAATACCTGGTTCATTGGAAGGGATACCCAGTCGAAGAAAGATCTTGGGAACCAGAGAGTCACATCCACGCCCCCAGATTGTTAAGAAGATTCCATCAGTTGCACCCCGGAAAACCAGGGGGGTTCCCCGAGGAGAAGTGGGTATACTGTCAGGAATTGCGGGTGGAAGCTGTGGAATTACTGGAGACATTAGCCATACATTCTTCTCCCCGCTCTGGTCCTCATCCAATATGGCGGAATCAGATATATAATCAGACTCTGCCCCCCTCCCGGTGCGTTGTATCTGTTTTTCTCCGGACAACGCTCCGTGGTACACTCCTTGAGTTTCCTACTTGTGTAATCTGTCAGTTTCGTCCTGATTATCCCTCCGCAGTTCTGTGTTGCTCTTTTTTGTACTCTGTTCTATTCATTCTGTGCTTTCCATAATCCTTAGATTCGGGTGCCTTTCCGCGGCGCTCCGCGATTCCCGCAATGTTCTGAGTAGGTGTCCGTTGTAACTTTCTTGTTTCAGTCACAATCTGTATCCTTAACTAATTTCCGGCAATACCATTATTGCTACTTATACTCTATCCCTTACCTTCGTCTTCCGGCTTCGGTCTTTCTTTATGTCTTCCCGCTGGAACTCTTCCCCTGAAGAGTCTGCCTCTTCCCCCTTTCATCCCTTCTACATTTACTCTCTGGCTTCCGAACTCCTTTACTTTGTGTTATCCACTTTAGGATATACATTTCCACTGAAGTATCCTAGTATTCTAATTCTGGGTTACAGCAGTCTTTGCTTCAACTGGCTGCTGCTATCCCAGACAACGAATTCGCCACATCATCTTACAATAATCTAAACCACAGACTTCCTTCCTGCACACTTGGTCATCAGGGTTTTTTCTGCCTCTTGGCTTTTTCCCTGAATTTGGGGCTGGCTCCCCGGGGTCCCCCGAGAGCAGATTCCCATCTCTGCCAAGGTGGCCTCCGGGGGAGCCAGACCCTATTTACACGATTGCAAGGACCGAAAGCCTAAGGAAAGGCTGTCATCAGACAAGAAGAAGAACCTCAAGACGTCTGTTACAATTACCATGGACATATCATCCGAAGATTCAGGTGAGGAGGATTGGGAGGGTGAGCAGAAGCCTGACACCCAGGTGAAGCAATGTCAGCACGGGTCCAGAGGGGATGGCTATCTATGACAGTGCTGGAATCCAAGATGGCAGCAGGCATTCATATAGGTTTAGGCCTACCCCCCTCTTTCAACCAACATGATCCCCTCAAGCACATTGCCCAATCACAGGGACAACCAACACATACTACTCCGAAGTGCAGTTCAGGGGAAGGACACACCAGACGTTAAGAGTTGATCTGCTCAGTCAGTCATTACCCAGGAGAGTTTGAAGATGCAAACCTTCCCGCAGGAGATCCTGGTGTGTGGTAAGGTGAGGGAAGCCTTGACTTTGGAAGGAAGAGATATTAGGAGTGCAGTAAGACATTCTAGTGTGTCAGAGGAAGGAAATATTATTGAGGAGCAGGAGGGAGATTCTGCTTTGAGCGAGCGAGGTAGAGAGCAAACGAGACGGAGAGAGTCAGCACGATACAGCAAGAGACAGGGATATGGCGAGGTAGAGAGCAAACGAGACGGAGAGAGTGAGCACGATACAGCAAGAGAGAGGGATATGGCGAGGTAGAGAGCAAGCGAGACAGAGCGAGTGAGCACGATACAGCAAGAGAGAGGGATATGGCGAGGTAGAGAGCAAGTGGGACGGAGAGAGTGAGTATGATACAGCAAGAGAGAGGGATATGGCGAGGTAGAGAGCAAGTGAGACAGAGAGAGTGAGCATGATACAGCAAGAGAGATGGATATGGCAAGGTAGAGAGCAAGCGAGACGGAGAGAGTGAGCACGATACAGCAAGAGAGAGGGATGTGGCGAGGTAGAGAGCAAGCGAGACGGAGAGAGTGAGTACGATACAGCAAGAGAGAGGGATATGGCAAGGTAGAGAGCAAGCGGGACAGAGAGAGTGAGTATGATACAGCAAGAGAGAGGGATATGGCGAGGTAGAGAACAAGCGAGACATAGAGAGTGAGTACGGTACAGCAAGAGAGAGGGATATGGCGAGGTAGAGAGCAAGCGAGACGGAGAGAGTGAGCACGATACAGCAAGAGAGAGGGATATGGCGAGGTAGAGAGCAAGCGAGATAGAGAGAGCGAGCACGATACAGCAAGAGAGAGGGATATAGCGAGGAACAGAGCAAGCGAGACGGAGAGAGTGAGCACGATACAGCAAGAGAGAGGGATATGGCGAGGTAGAGAGCAAGCGGGACGGAGAGAGTGAGTACAATACAGCAAGAGAGAGGGATATGGTGAGGTAGAGAACAAGCGAGACATAGAGAGTGAGCACGATACAGCAAGAGAGAAGGATATGGTGAGGTAGAGAGCAAGCGAGACAGAGAGAGTGAGCACCATACAGCAAGAGAGAGGGATGTGACGAGGTAGAGAGCAAGCGAGACGGACAAAGTGAGTACGATACAGCAAGAGAGAGGGATATGGCGAGGTAGAGGGCAAGCGAGAAGGAGAGAGTGAGCACGATACAGCAAGAGAGAGGGATATGGCGAGGTAGAGAGCAAGCGGGACGGAGAGAGTGAGTACGATACAGCAAGAGATAAGGATATGGCGAGGTAGAGAACAAGCGAAACATAGAGAGTGACTACGATACAGCAAGAGAGAGGGATATGGCGAGGTAGAGAGCAAGAGAGAGGGAGAGAGTGAGCACGATACAGCAACAGAGAGGGATATGGCGAGGTAGAGAGCAAGCGGGACGGAGAGAGTGAACACGATACAGCAAGAGAGAGCGATGTGGCGAGGTAGAGAACAAGCGAGACATAGAGAGTGAGCACAATACAGCAAGAGAGAGGGATATGGCGAGGTAGAGAGCAAGCGAGACAGAGAAAGTGAGCACGAATACAGCAAGAGAGAGGGATATGGTGAGGTAGAGAGCAAGTGAGACGGAGGGAGTGAGCACGATACAGCAAGAGAGAGGGATATGGCGAGGTAGAGAGCAAGCGGGATGGAGAGAGTGAGTATGATAGAGCAAGAGAGGGATATCACCCCAGAGAGGAGGATACGGTTATTGATCTGAAACAGAAGGAGAGGCATTATGATCTGGGACAGGGGAGAAAAGGGTGATGGTGCTGGTGAGGAAAGAACAAAGACTGTCAGGACGAAGGAGAGAGCCTATGTGGGACAGCGAGGGGAGAAAGTCTGACTTATAGGAGGTAGCTATAACTTTGGCGAGAAAGATTATTGGACAAAAGAAGGAGGGAGATTCCATCATAGAGAAGAAGACATATTTCCTTTTGGTATGAACCGAGGAAAATGTCTTTTGAAGCAGGAAGAAGGAGATTTGTAGGTGGAGCTTTAGGGGGAAGGTCAATGCACGGGACCAAGGTGGGGAAAGGTGGTGTCGAGAGACAAGAATGAAAGAGTTGTCTGGGGAAAGATGAAATGGCTGTACGACGACTATCAACAGGATGAAGAGAAAGGGGCTGCTTGGCAAATAGCTGGACCCTTTAAGGAGGGATAGAGAAGGAAGGACCACCCCTTAGCCAAAGGGAATAGGGATATTCCAGAGGACCCAATTGGTCGAGGGGAATCTGCGGAGGTGGTTGGCGGTACGAAGTGGCGCCAATATGCTGGGGACCAGGGAGAACAGCAAATGGTTACTCAGGACTAGGGGCATGATAGGGAGAAGTGGGTGGAGGAAACCGTGGAGCCACACTTCTCTGCTGAACCCCACCAGAGTGACACTTTCTACAGAAGCACAAGATTTTTGGAAATAATTCTATATTGTTGCTATACCATATTTTTCTATGTTAAACACCTTTTGAGTAAATTGACCTTTTTGAATTGTGTGTTCTCTGCATACATGTTGTTAAAGTATCTGACTCGCACAGAGAATCGGGTTTCCCATATGATTTCATACAGGATGGCACACTAGCATTGCAGGAAGCAGTGGCCCGCGAGGTCCTCGGTGAAGGATTGGCGTCTTGCTGCAGCACGCCATGGCTGTGCATGCCAGCAAAGCTATGCGGCATCCTCTTGCACATGGCTCTGTGTCTTGCTAAGGCGCATGTGTTTCACTAAGGAGTGCAGCTGGGAGCTAGGCCACAGAGGTTGTGGTGCGCAAAGCACAGAGGAGTTTCACTGGGGAAAGTCCACAGGGTTCTATGTTCTCCCAACAAATGTTATGTTTTCAATGGGTTTTTCACAGAAGCTTTTTTTTCTCAAAAAACTCATCAAATGTTTTTTTAAATTTGGACGGGTTTCCCCAATCCACCCCTTCCCTATTGTTATTACGAATATTCCCTCCACCCCAGCCCCTTAAATACCTTCCCTGCGCCTCTCTTTTTTTTTGTGATGGATTTTTTCGATTAAAATGTTTTGGTAAAAAAACATTGAAAATATGTCTTTGTAACAACGTCGTACCATCCACTGGAAACAGCCCTTCCCTCATTGGAGTCCAATTTCAGAGGACAGAAGTAAAACCTCCTTAAGGAAAGGGGCAGTTCGTAGACTAACCTCCTTAAGGAAGGGGTGAGTTCGCAGACTAACCTCCTTAAGGAAAGAGGCAGTTCGTAGACTAACCTCCTTAAGGAAAAGGGGAGTTTGTAGCCTAGGACACACTTTTGAGTAAAGGCGTTTAAGAGATACTCAGCTTTAGCTTCTTAAAGACTTTTCTTAAGTCCAGGAATTTATTCTCATCTCTCTAAAAGATAAGGAGAGGGTTTCTGAAGCAAATTCAGAGGCACCGAAACCAAGTAGTGGAAATGGGCAGGGAATCACAGAGCTGGACCTGTTCCATAGGGGCAGGTGCAAAGGCAGGCCCAGTTAATCCTGGAAGAGACGGGTAGTTGGAGCCGGAGAGGCCAGGAGTAGAGGGAGAGAGGGCAACTAACTCTGTTCTTGCCTCTTTCTCATTGACAGCAGATCTCAGACCCAGGTGGAGAAGGTGAGACTGGGTTTTTTGTTTGATTCAGTTCCCCTCTTCCGTCCGGGTTGTCCTGAGTTGAGCCAGGTTAAGGAGGGCTGGGGGCTGAACGGATTGGAAGGGGCTGGGGGGCTCCAGAGTTCAGCAGTTCCTGCAGAGTTTCAGCAGGAGGGCCGGATAATAAGATGGTAAAAGCAGAGAATGAGAAGAGGGCTGACAAGCGATGGTCCTGAGAGAGGTCTGAAGCATCAGAGTGCAAGCAGGAACACCACAGAGGGTCCAGACTGAAGAAACCCTGGAAGAGCCTTTCCAGGAGACGGTTCTTTCTTTTGTGTTGGGGACGAGGGATGGAATTTGGAGAGCAGGGTTAGTGAACTCTTTGGTTGGCCAGTAGTTGGCACATTGTGTTTTAGCTCAGAGATTTGTTTGGAGGCGTGGACTTTTTAAGCCCAAGGTATGTGTCCAATAGAAATTCCCAAAACTATATGTAATAAGTCCCTAGGGGGACATAGGCGTCTAAGACTAGGTTCCGCCTTATGTCTTGGAATTTACGCAGCTTGAGGTGGTGGACACTGCAAGAATCCCTCACTTTACGCTAATCCTTTCCTGACACTGTATACATTTAGTCATCCATTTTCAGTTGTAGAGACTTCCCGAGTTCCTATAGTTTCTTCCAACCCATACCTTAACAACTGCATGAATAAGACGCCTGTGTTTCAATGCAAGCTGTTGCTGTCAGGTGCGTCCTTTCTCGACCTCACCTGTGAAACGTCTTCAGTTGTCATTCGGAGAGAAGTATTGTGAGGCATTCCGGCTTTGGGCAAGTAAGATTTTTCTCGACAATCCCTCCAGAGTGTGGGCTTCGGCGCAATTCTCAGATGCCTCTACGGTGTGGACGAAGGAGCAAGACTACAAGTTTTCTTGCAGCAGAGGAGCCTCTGGAGGGCCAGACAAAGATTTATAGATGTGGCAGAGTTCATTCCAACGCCTCTGGGAAGGTTAGCCCAGGAATCCTGCAATAGTATCCAAAAGTATTCCATCCTTCCTCATCGTGGGGCGAGGGCAGGAGCCCCCCCAGCACCACCAGCCCAGCAGAGGAACCACGCGCCGAACCGGGAACTCGGACAGGGCCTGCCTGACCCTGTCCCCACACGGCGCCTGACTCGCCCATGCCGGGCGCAGCGCGGCGCGAAACCGAGGCTAAGCCTCAATTTCATCAGCTGGAACCGCCGGCAGGCGGATTACGCCGGCGGCCAGCTCGAAGGCCATTCTAAGGCCTGTTGGGTGCCTGCTAACCCCCCATTCCATCCTTCCTCATCGTGGGGCGAGGGCAGGAGCCCCCCCAGCACCACCAGCCCAGCAGAGGAACCACGCGCCGAACCGGGAACTCGGACAGGGCCTGCCTGACCCTGTCCCCACACGGCGCCTGACTCGCCCATGCCGGGCGCAGCGCGAAACCGAGGCTAAGCCTCAATTTCATCAGCTGGAACCGCCGGCAGGCGGATTACGCCGGCGGCCAGCTCGAAGGCCATTCTAAGGCCTGTTGGGTGCCTGTTCGGAGCTAGGGGCCAGAAACTCTGCCCTTACCAATCCAGAGCCACCATGAGCAGGAGCTCCTTCCATCTACTGCTGGAGCTGCTGACACCAGGTATGTCACGAGTCCCTAGCTACAGCACGAGCGTGCATCTTGAAGGCAACACGCGGCAAATTATTTAGTAATATCCGCACTGCTCCAGCGTTGCCCAGTGCGGCCTTTCCTGCCAGGATCTGCCCCATTAATGCACTCTAAGTGCATCCAGCCCTGAGGTTCACACCATTTAAAGATGGCTGTCCGCCGCATCTTTAGCCCTCCATCCGGCCCCGCTACCCTGCAAACATCGTGATTGGCCCCTCTCCTCTATTGGGAGCCAACCACAAGCCAGCAGGTTCCGAACCGGCCCACCTCGAAGGCACTGTGCACTGTGCCTATCTCTAGCCTCTATACACCACCGAGCATAGGGTTAGATCCCCTGCCCATCTCCTCTGGGGTAACATACGCCCCTTACTGCAACCTTTTTTCAACTGTTCCAGCCAGCAACCTGAACTGTTTCAAGCCTTCACTGAACCCTGTTCTCGCAGTACGGTATAACACAGACTACTGCTCACATTGGGTAGTGCCTTATGGTCGCTGAGAGACCACTATGACCACTTGTGTAGTGTCTTATGGTCGCTTAGAGACTACTGTGACATTGTGTAGTGCCTTATGGTCGCGTAGAGACCACTGTGACCACGTGTGTAGTGCCTTATGGTCGCTTAGAGACTACTGTAACATTGTGTAGTGCCTTATGGCCGCGTAGAGACCACTGTGACCACTTGTGTTGTGCCTTATGGTCGCTTAGAGACTACTGTAACATTGTGTAGTGCCTTATGGTCGCTTAGAGACCACTGTGACAACATTGTGTAGTGCCTTATGGTCGCTTAGAGACTACTGTGACATTGTGTAGTGCCTTATGGTCGCTTAGAGACTACTGTAACATTGTGTAGTGCCTTATGGTCGCTTAGAGACCACTGTGACAACATTGTGTAGTGCCTTATGGTCGCTTAGAGACTACTGTGACATTGTGTAGTGCCTTATGGTCGCTTAGAGACTACTGTGACATTGTGTAAGTGCCTTATGGTCGCTTAGAGACTACTGTGACATTGTGTAATGTCTTATGGTCGCCTAGATTACACTGCGTATTAGTACTGGGTATCAACACTGTGCACTAGCATTTCTCCGATTCTCTGCGCTAGTACCCTCACTGCAGCACCATTGTGTACTAACATTGCGCACTAGCTTCTCTCTGACGATTTTGTGCGTCAGTTCCCTCTAAACTCAGAAATGATAACCTGGACCTTCCTCATTATGTTCCCATTCTGCCTGGTCCCCCATGACACCCCTTGTACAGGGTCACACTTTCGCTTACACCCCAAAGGCCTCAGCAGACTAGCCTGCCCCAGACATTATCCCATACCCTGCCCCACCCCCTTCCTACCCAACATCAACCCCTTCCAGCCTACCTCCTCCATTGACTCTCATCGCATAGCAGACACCCCCAGCCCCCAAGAAGCATCACAAACTACTCCCATCGGCCAACCCACTATCACGAACCTCACTACCAGCAGATCCTATCCCTGCTCAGGATTATCGAGATTCACCCGACTTAGATCCAGAACACACACACCCGCATCCTTCCCCAATCTAGGCAACAAACAAAACATAACCTTCACCAAATCTGCCCCTCACTGCACACGCCCTACACTTCCGACAGACCAGATATCACACGGCCTGATCGCACCCTCCCCCCGCACCCACATCAAAAAATCATGCATCACCACCGAAACCATTAAAGGTGCACTCATCAATGCGAGATCTGTAGTCGCCCATGCCTTAGACATTGCCGACATTATTACCGTTAATGATCTCGACTTCATAGCTATTACAGAGACCTGGCTCCACCCAGCATCTGGCCCCTCTCTATCACTTGCTATACCCAATGACTATACCATCTACCGTGCAGACAGACAAACAGCTAAAGGTGGTGGAGTAGCCGTTATTGCAAAAAGTTCCATCAACATTAGACACATACAAAACCAATCACTGACATCAGCGGAATTACTCACCCTCAAACTATCCACTACGCACACAAGCACTATCACCATCCACCTCATCTACAGACCGCCAGGCCCCATACTATCCTTTAATGACGACATAGCCCTTCTACTCTCTAACAATATCAAACCTAACTCTCGACTACTCATCCTAGGAGACTTTAATCTAGGTCTCAATGATGAGAAAGATGACAAAGCTCACACTATCGCCAACACTATTTCAGAATTAGGACTCACCCACCATATCGCACAACCCACACATAACAAAGGCCGCATCCTTGACTGGATAGCTGACCTCAATTGCAACACTACCATCCTCTCCAACACTCCATGCGCCTGGACCGATCACCACCTTATTACCTTCACCATCAACAAAGGCACTCAAACACCGGGGCCCTCCTCCAATGCCCCACCCACACTCACAAGAAACAACAAAAATATCACAATAGAGAAACTCCTCCCGCTACTCCAACCCATCATCGACTTCTCACCCACCATGACCAACCCTACTGAATTAGTAGATTTATACAACACAACTATCCTTAAGGCCATAAATACCATAGCACCACTCAAGCTTCGGAAAGCCAAACCACGAGCACACCTCAATTCCTGGTTCACCCCCAAACTAAAAACACTCCGCAAAGCCAAAAGACAAGCTGAATTAGCATGGAAACAGTCACCATCCACTATTAATAAGACATCCTACGCACTAGCATCGAACATCTATAAATCAGCCATCATCCAGTCTAAAAAAAACATGTACAATGAAAGAATCAGCAACGCCAAATCTAATACCAAAGAGCTCTTCAATATCCTGAGAGAACTCGAATCACCCTCCCCCATTCCAGACACTTGCAACAAAGACATCCACTGGTGCACGAACATCCAGGAAGCACTCCTAGGCAAAATTGCCACGCTACAAGCCAAAATCCTGACAAAGAAAGAAAGCCTCACCCTCTCCGATAACATCACCCCCTCTACACACACCCACACCACCCCCCAAAATGATGACAATAACCTCTTTGAGTTTTCCACCATAACCATTAAAGAGGTTGAAGAAATAATCTACTCTCTTAAACCGTCCAAATGCCAAGGCGACACTTGCCCAGCCCCTATCATTAAAGATGCTGCCAAACAACTTGCTCCCTTCATCACCTCCCTCATCAACGCATCTTTCACCTCCAACATAGTGCCCAACAACCTCAAGGACTCCTGGGTTCTTCCTTTACTTAAGAAGCCCACCCTTGACCCTAATGTCCCCACCAACTACAGACCCATAACGACTGTACCCTTCCTACTAAAAATCCTCGACAGAGCTGCCTATCTCCAGATACAGAACCACCTCGAGAAAAATAACTTACTAGGACTCAGACAATCAGGATTCCGCCCCAAACACGGCACTGAGACCGCCCTGATTGACCTTAAGACACAGATGGACAACATTAAAGACAATGGTAAACTAGCCCTCCTTCTCCTCCTTGACTTATCGGCCGCCTTCGACCTGGTCAACCACGACATCCTCTGCAAACATCTATCCTCAGCAGCCAAATTTTCAGATAACGCCAACGCATGGATCCATTCCTTCCTTAACAACAGATCCATGAGAGTCTTCGCACCCACAGCCTCTGCCATCCCAGCCCCAGTCACTTGCGGTGTCCCCCAGGGCTCCTGCGTCTCCCCCACTCTATACAATGTATTCACGAAACCCCTCTTTGACATACTGGACCGCTTGGGTGTCATCTACACCAACTACGCAGATGACACCCAAATACTGATCCCTTTAACAGGCGACTACTCCACCGACCTCACTGCTCTCAACAACATTTATTCCATTATCCAAGAATGGATGGCCAAGCATGGCCTATGCCTTAATGACGACAAGACCGAGCTTCTTCTCCTAGGTTCCCAACCCAGACTTAATAAACTCGACAAACTCTATCAAGCATTCACTATAGATGGCAATAACATCACCGTCTCTAACAGCGTCAAAACCCTAGGAATCTACCTCGACTCCTCCCTCACACTGACAAGACAGATCAATTCCATCTCATCAGCCACTGCTTACACTTGTAAACTTATCAATGCCAGCAGACCTTACCTCTCACCATCCAACTGCATCACCTTAGCCAGAGCGCTAGTCCTTTCCAAAGTTGACTACTGCAATGCGCTATACTTGGGAACCAGTCAGAAAAACATCAACAAACTACAAGTCATACAAAACAACGCCTTGCGAGCAGCCCTGAACATACCCAAACAAGAACACATCTCGGACGCCAGACGCACCTGCCATTGGCTATCCATACCACAAAGAATTGAATATAAAACCATCTCACTCACACACAAATGCCTAGCTAACCAAGCACCCAGATACCTATCCGACAACCTCAAGCACCACACCCCAGCGCGCCCTACCAGATCAGCTCAAACACACTGCTTAAATATCCCAAGATTTAAGCTCCAAAAAGCAGGTGGCTCCAGCTTCCCCGTGCTTGCCTCCAAACTTTGGAATTCACTTCCACTCGAGCTGAGATCAGAACCATCCTTTCACAGATTTAGACACAACACCAAAACTTGGCTTCTATCCAAAGAAACTGCCTAGCCCTACCGCACTAGCATGCACCAAGACTGTAAATTTGTAAATATGTAATCGATTTGTACATTTCTGCTGCATTATTCTTGTTGTATTCATTATTCTTGTTGTATTCATCGCAAGCGCCTGGATGCCCTAGGGCCAGGCGGCGCTATACAAATAATAAACTAAACTAAACTAAACTAGTAACAGGGAGACCAAGGAACGGTCTCCCGTGTAACCCCAGAAGGATGTGCTTCCTAAAACGGGTAAACCGCTTGCTGTACTCACCTGTGTACCCCCCTTCACTTGAAGAGGAGGCTTGGTCAGCCACCCACCGAAAGCAGGCAATTTGCTGTAAACGTTCACTCTTAGTCTAATGGGTGCCGGGGGGTGGGGTATATTTTTAATCAAACCATTCCTAGGGAAATAGGTGTGCAAGAAAATGTGATAATGTACGAATGAAAAAACTGCAGGGACAACATGAAATGGAAAACTAGGGGTGCCAGATAACTTGCTTTCGCTATAGGCAGAATGGGGCTTTGTGATCTGTCAACATTCAGACACACACAGGATGAATGAGGGACACAGGCTTGTAAAGAAACCTTCCAGAGCAAAGACCCATGTTACATCAACAGGCCAGTGACAACCTAAGAGCCAATACATCGCGCCTAGATCAGGGATCTGCAACTCCCATCAGCCCTATCCGGCATAGTCAGGATGGGGGATCATCTGCAGATCCCTGGCCTGTGTGGTCCTTCCCATCTGGCGATCCAGCCACTCTGAGCCACTTAAGGTGTACATCCAACATGAATCTGTTCCTTATGGGGCAGTCAGCTTAGCTCCACAGACCCTCCATACATGCGTAGGCCTGGCTATGGCTTGGTCAGTATATAAACACGAGGTCTTCAATGAGTTTTAGAGTACTCATCGACAATGTGCTTGTTGTTCATCTTTTCCCGCGGTTCTATTGTCCACTCATACTTGTTTGTCATACTTTTATGTGGTATTAGGATAGTTTAGTTGGTCTACACAACTATGTGTATCTTATCGTTCATAATTGAGCAATTGTTCTATTTTGGGATATGCTTTCGCATCATGACCTGAAATATTCATGAGGCAATAGAACACCATGTTACTGCACCATTTACGTAAAAATGCATTACGACAACTTAAAAGAAAAGACTGAACGGGAATCTGCTCATTTCATGAACACTATCTTTGTCCTACATGTGTAATAATCAGTGATCTACTAACATTGTTGCATAACATGCAATGAAACGAGGTAATCCACTTAGTTTCCAAAGCAATTTGTCCCTTCATTTACTCTTCAGCCGAGGATGCAGTTAGGCTTAACAAGCATTTCTTATTATTCACCCTAAAAATTCTGCATGCAGTCTTTGTGCGAATCCACCTACAGAGTTCATTCCTAATACAGGTTGACTGTATAAGTAACCCCAAGAACAACTTATTTAAGAGAGCAAACTTCAATTCGGAAACACTTTTGTGCTTCATATGGCCAAGGTGGTCAGAAAGGTGGAATCAGCAATGGCCTCTTTTTCGTTAAGCAAAGTGCCTGTGCTTCTGTTAAGTATGAGTAAAAAAGATATACAAACATCAGGTCTGGTTTTAAAATGGATACCACCACCTCTTGCGGCTGGGTGAGTTGAGCTTACACTCCCTTGGTAATGGCTGCATGCCATTTTCCCATAGAATACTAGATGCAGTAATTCTGCAACACTGAGGCTAACAGTAAAGTCCAGCATGACTCCCCTGTGTAAACTCCCCATAAGAGACTAACGGTGTGGTTCCCAGCATGCATCTCTGACCTGCATTCTTCTCTCATTTCTATCAGCAGGAGCCAGCACCTGAAGACTTTTAGGATATCAGAATGAAGAGTCCTGCCAGGGGACATCTCAGAGTCTTTACTAAAACAACCAAATGCACCAACCTTTTTATGAAAGTCATGTTCATGTCCAGGCTGTAAATCTTGAAGGTCCTCAAAGGATTTTCCCGTAAAACCACATCCCCCACAATACCTGCAATAGAAACTAGTATTTAAAATAAGCTTTCTGAGGAATCCCAGACCAGATTGCACATTCACATATAAATATCATTCTTGATCACTCTGACATAAGCTATGCTCAGGCCAAGTTGCTTCAAATTGCTTCAGGATTTTTAATAAACGCCATCACCACTTGAGCGCCAGAAATGTCCACACCCTATGTGAGGGGGCTCTGTGAGGCCTCTGGGAAATCCTGCTGCCTACTCCCATCAGGACTTGAGGGGAATAGACCATCATCAGATCTAATCATATAAGGTACACAAGTTCTGGGTCTGTTGAGAAATTCAGAGAAAGTCACTCTTCTCGCTCATTGGTCCCCCTAGATGCCCAACTGGCAAATCCCGTAGTTAGAACTGAAACCAACGGTCATGTCCTTTCTTTAGGAAGCAGGAATGTTGGAGATACTCACACTTGAAATTCAGATCTAGGTCATTGCCTAGGAGAGACTTTCACTAAAGATTCAGCTTCAGGTACAGCGTAGGACCTATACCTGACGTTCAGCTCCAAGTAGGCCCTAAGATAGACCTTTGCCAGACGTTCAAGTTGATGTAGGACCTACAAAAGAGGTAAACCAGACGTTCAACTTCAGGTAGGCCACAGGATAGACCTATACCCAATGTTCAACTTCAGGTAGGGTCTAGGTTAGACATATAGCCTACATTCAACTTCAGTTAGGCCATAGGATAGACTATACCCAATGTTCAACCTTAGGTAGGCCCTATGATAGACCTATACCTGATCTTCAGGCAGGCACTAGGATAGACTATACCCAATGTTCAACTTCAGGCAGGCGTTAGGATGGACCTATACCCGATGCTCAACTTCAGGTAGGCCATTGGATAGACTATACCATTGTTCTACTTCATATAGGCTATATGATAAACCTATACCTGACGTTCAACTTCAGGTAAACCATAGACCATAGGATAGACTATACCCAATGTTCAACTTCAGGTAGGCCCTGGGATAGACCTATACCTGACGTTCAACTTCAGGTAGGCCTTAGGATCGACCTATACCCAACGTTCAACTTCAGGTAGGCCATATGATAGACTATATCCAATGTTCAACTTCAGGTGCCCTGGGATAGACCTTTATCGGTTCCATGTGATATAATCGCGTCAAAAATTGCTGTGGTAACAAAATATCGCGACAAAAATTCCGCTGTTTTTGCGTCGCAGTCCATGTAAAACATGCAGGGGACACCCCCGCAGCTCCCGCTCCCCTTAAATGGTATAATGGGTCACACTTTTACCGGGTCAAACGGCAGCATTTTTGCCGCGATATTTATTTACCGTGACATTTTTGCCGCAATTATATTACCTGATACCCCTTTATCTGACGTTCAACTTCAGGTAGGCCCTAGGACCAATCTACACCCAACGTTCAACTTCAGGTAGGCCATAGGATAGACTATATCCAATGTTCATGTCATGAGGGGTGCTAACCTCACAGACTGCCCTCCTACAATATTAATAACTTGCCAAATTGTATTATATATTAGAGTAATGATACAGAGTCATGTAAAGGTTTGCGAAAGTAAGTTACTGTATTTTAGTACAAATCTGATAGGCAAATCAAATAGGCAATATTATTAAATTCATACAATATAGGTTTCATAAACTTATAAGCAAATTATTCTATTTCAAGAACAATTGTTTGCAGAGGTGCTATGTCACGCCAACATGTGTTTCAACCTGACTAGGCCGTCTTCAGGGCGTAACGGTAGTCTTAATTGATACAACCAGCATTTTTTCATTTATTAACAATTCCTATTGCAGGAAGGCACGGGGAAGAAACAAACACAGCGAGACGGGGAAAAAAAGGGAATAAAGGAAAACAGAATAAAAAGATGTTAATAAAATGTGTACAAAAGCCACTCAATATCTTTACAAGCACCGCAACATTCCAACATTATTAGTGCACATTCCCTGCACAGGGCTTAGTTTTTGGGTCATGAGATCAGTTCATTATGATTCATCACAATTTCGAAAGTTATTTATGTTGAAAGTTTGTTATGCTAATGCCTTGTGCTGATTTTTTGCAAATAAGTCAATTTGGCACATTCATATGTGTGAGATTAAGTTAAGGTCAAAGTGAGAGCCAAAGTGAATTCCTCCCTTAACGAAGCTTATCACACATGCGGGCAAATTACCAAGCATTAGGCCCTTCGTTAAGATACTTACTAAGCTTATCACACATGCGGGCAAATTACCAAGCATTAGGCCATTCGTTAAGCTACTTACTAAGCTTATCACACATGCGGGCAAATTACCAAGCATTAGGCCATTCGTTAAGCTACTTACTAAACTTATCACACATGCGGGCAAATTACCAAGCATTAGGCCATTCGTTAAGCTACTTACTAAACTTATCACACATGCGGGCAAATTACCAAGCATTAGGCCATTCGTTAAGCTACTTACTAAACTTATCACACATGCAGGCAAAAATAATCTCAGTAGCCAACATATAAGATTACCATTAGCCGTTCACTGGCAGGAACATCATCAAATGGATAATGCCAAAGATATCAGATACATCGGACTACAGCAGATCCAACCACATCCGAGAGGTGGAGACAGAGAGTTGAAGCTACGCCAACAGGAAGCTAAAATGATTTGCAAACTTCGATGTCTGTCACTTGGCCTCAACAAGGAACATGAGCTGAATGTTTTTTTATAGTCTGTATGGTTTTTGTTTAATGACGTATCTGGAACTATTAGATCAAATAAGCTACAAAACAGAAAGTACAGCTACACACAGTGATTCGCTCAACGTATCAACTTATAGCTACAAACCCATACAGAATTGAAGTCAAAATGTCATAAATGATTTATCATACCCCACGGGTATTTTAGACTCTGATTTGATCAGATGCTATCTGGCTATATTAATCATAACATGTAATTGCGTGACTGAAATCAATATAATTCAAATGTAATACCACCAGTCAGCTTTTTAAGTCTGGAGCAAGTTGACACATGCAAGCAAATTCAGGCTGTATAATTTAGCAAAGATTGTGATATAAACAAGAAGCGTCATCAGGCTAACACATACCGGAAATGTGATTGACACAGGCTTCTCTTTAGCATTGTGTAATATTAAAAGCAGGAAACCAGAACCGCTCCCATTTCCTGTATATTCGGGTTATCTAGCAACCCTGGAAACGTGAATCAACACCAGACCAGGAAGTAAGCGTTGGACCGCCATATATAAGTACAGATACACGTGTGTTTCACACATTACATATTTCTAAATTACCCCAACACAACTACCTCAAAAATACATTCTTAAAGTAGTGTATGGATAGCAATCGCAACACTTGTGATGCCAAAATCTCTTATTACTTTGCGCATCCGGGTCACGTGACCAGACATGTGACCGGAACAGAACCAGTTGGAACTACTTGATACCATGGTTACGCATCGTTTCTGCCGATGCACCAGAAACTGCCCGACGGCGTCTGACATCAGTCCCTGTATCATAGACCTGCCGGTAAGCCTTACATATATAGTCAATACATGACTACCAATCATTACCTTCTGTAAACTATGAATATAGACCAGTAAGATTCAAGATTCAAATGTACTTGTCACAAATGCGCATATACATCTTTTTTAGATTACGGCAATACCATTTGTCAAGATTCGTAGTACTGCCCAAAGATGGCGGAATTTATATAATAAGGATACAATCCATTTCTCAGGTAAAAACGCCAATTTATTTGTGAAACAAGTATTTAATTCAATAATGTCAATACACACAGTGAGCTCACTGCCATACACCGTTATGTTGTTTCTCCATAGTTAACGGAAAAGTAATCTGATAATGCCGTACAGGCTCAGAAAAATTCAGACTAAATCAAGGAGCGGGATTACCCAATTGCATCGGAAAACACATTTATGATAACCATCCTCATTCACCAGTGGGTCATATTTATGCCCACCGTATATTTAAGGTACAGATTCCTAACTTACTATTGAGCAATTCTAAATACATACAAATGTATACGTAAACGTTACTAGGGACCGTAATGTTAAAGTGTTATGTTGCCACTAGGTCTAAGTAGCTTAACGAATGTCCTAATGCTTGGTAATTTGCCCGCATGTGTGATAAGCTTAGTAAGTAGCTTAACGAATGGCTTAATGCTTGGTAATTTGCCCGCATGTGTGATAAGCTTAGTAAGTAGCTTAACAAATGGCCTAATGCTTGGTAATTTGCCCGCATGTGTGATAAGCTTAGTAAGTAGCTTAACGAATGGCCTAATGCTTGGTAATTTGCCTGCATGTGTGATAAGCTTAGTAAGTAGCTTAACGAATGGCCTAATGCTTGGTAATTTGCCTGCATGTGTGGTAAGCTTAGTAAGTAGCTTAACGAATGGCCTAATGCTTGGTAATTTGCCTGCATGTGTGATAAGTTTAGTAAGTAGCTTAACGAATGGCCTAATGCTTGGTAATTTGCCCGCATGTGTGATAAGCTTAGTAAGTAGCTTAACGAATGGCCTAATGCTTGGTGATTTGCCTGCATGTGTGATAAGCTTAGTAAGTAGCTTAACGAATGGCCTAATGCTTGGTAATTTGCCTGCATGTGTGATAAGCTTCGTTAAGGGAGGAATTCAATTTGGCTCTCACTTTGACCTTAACTTAATCTCAGACGTATGAATGTGCCAAATTGACTTATTTGCAAAAAATCAGCACAAGGCATTAGCATAACAAACTTTCAACATAAATAACTTTCAAAATTGTGATGAATCGTAATGAACTGATCTCATGACCCAAAAACTAAGCCCTGTGCAGGGAATGTGTACTAATAATGTTGAAATGTTGCGGTGCTTGTAAAGATATTGAGTGGCTTTTCTTCACATTTTATTAACATCTTTTTATTCTGTTTTCCTTTATTCCCTTTTTTTCCCCGTCTCGCTGTGTTTGTTTCTTCCCCGTGCCTTCCTGCAATAGGAATTGTTAATAAATGAAAAAATACTGGTTGTATCAATTAAGACTACCGTTACGCCCTGAAGACGGCCTAGTCAGGTTGAAACACGTGTTGGCGTGACATAGCACCTCTGCAAACAATTGTTCTTGAAATAGAATAATTTGCTTATAAGTTTATGAAACCTATATTGTATGAATTTAATACTATTGCCTATTTGATTTGCCTATCAGATTTGTACTAAAATACAGTAACTTACTTTCACACACCTTTACATGACTCTGTATCATTACTCTAATATATAATACAATTTGGCAAGTTATTAATATTGCAGGAGCGCAGTCTGTGAGGTTAGCACCCCTCATGACAAGTTCTCTATATAGGTGATAGTGGAAAATCACCAGTCCAACCAGACGGCTGCAGCCACGCATATATTCAACTTACTAAGAAGGGAATTTATCACTCTAGTGGTGCGCATCCACAATCTTCCCAGGGCCACATTTCCACAGACCTCAGTATTCCTATATCCAATGTTCAACTTCAGGTGGCTCTAGAATAGACCTATACCTAACGTTCAACTTCAAGTAGGCACTAGGATAGGCTATACCCAAAGTTCAACTTCAGGTAGGCCCTAGGATAGACCTATACCGGATGTTCAACTTCAGGTAGGCCCTAGGATGTGCCTATACCCGACGTTCAACTTCAGGTAGGCCATAGGATAGACTATACCCAATGTTCAACTTCAGGTATTCTAGGATAGACCCTTATAGAAAGTTCAACTTCCGGAAGGGCCTAGGATAGACATATACCCAACGTTCAACCTCAGGTAGGCCCTAGGATGGACACATACCAGGCAGTCAACTTCAGGTAGGCCATAGGATAGGCCTATACGCGACGTTAAACATTAGGTATTCCCTAGGATAGAACCACATCTGACTTTCATTTCTAGGACAGACTACCCATTGAAAAGTTAAGGCATTGAAAAGTGTTTTTTTCCGTCAAGTTCGCTGAAATTGGAGGACCATTACGAATTCTGTATATCAGACTGTTCTCTGCCATTTGAAGGTTCTCGGAGCGACTTATTCTAAGTTTCCTTCAGTTTAAAAGCTGTTACATCTGAAGATAGGACATGTGTGGTCTTGAGCTCTAAAGTCATATGTCAAATAAAAGGTACCACTGCGTATAACAAAGATCAGTCAACATAAACGCTACAGTACTTGGCCCCAAGAAATTCATGAAAAAAATTAAACAAGGAATAAGTTACTTACCTGTAACTCCTGTTCTCCAGCATTGCCATCTTTCATATATTCACATGCTTTTAATATTCCCCATCGTCAGGTTGGGAATCTTCGGTAATATGGAGCAGTTTAAACTTAAACTGAAACTTTCAGTCACTTTTGTGCTCCAGTACAGTCATTTTTGGGGTCATACTGCTCACAGCCAATAGCAACATCTCCCTTAGCCCCTCCCCTGTCGGCCATTTGGCAAGTGCACGTGAGTGGCAGTAGGAGCTAAAAAGAAGAGCCAGAGTGGTAGGTGCGAGGGTCGCATGTGAATCTATGAAAGATACCAATGCTGGAGAACAGGAGTTACAAGTAAGTTATTCCTTCTCCAGCATTGGATCTTTCATAGATGTACATGCTGTAAATAGATTACAAAGCAGTATTAATAAACAATACCTATGGGCGGAGGCAAGCTCCAAGCACAATGTACCACTGCAGACTTACGAACCTCAAGCAAAAAGGTTCCCCAGCTCTGACTAGCCAACCTTAGATTCTTCCACCAAATCCCTGTCGACACAGTAGAATTTGGTGAATGTGCGTGCAGCGATCTCCAGGTAGCTGCACGGCAGATGTCAGGCAGCGGGATCCGGGAGAGGAAGGCAGTGGTAGCAGCCAACAGTCTGGTGGAGTGAGTCCGGGGCCTGCCCGGTAGAGGCCTGCCAGCCCGTTGATGGCAGAAGAAAATGCATGCTGCAATCCACCTTGATTTGGAAGATTTATACGCCTTCCAGGTCCACTTGGGCCAAACAACACAAATAAAGGGTCAGTGAGACAGAATGACTCAGCACATGCAACACGTCCAAAGAATGCAATGCCCATTCAGCCAGAGACAATGGTGTGCTGAAAAACACTGGCAAGACCACTAGTTCATTAAGATGGAAAGTGGATGGTACCTTAGGCATAAATCTTGGTTTGATGCCTAGTGTGACCTTTTCCTTGTGGAATGTCAAATAAGGCGGTTTGCAAGAAAATGCCTGCATTTCACCCACTCGTATGGCTGATGTTATGGCCACTAAGAAGTCGGTCTTCCTATAAAAGATGCTTGCTGGATGCACTGTGCAGGGGTTCAAAGGGAGGTTTCATGAGCCTTGACAGGAGCATATTCAATTCCCACACATGTGTTGAGCGTTGGATAGGTGGGAAAGACCTGAGCAACCCATGCAAGAACTCATTCACCAGCCGGTGGGACCAAAGGGATGGAACACCTGCGATTGCTTGTACATGGAAATCGCAGTTACGTGCACCTTGATCGACAAGTGCGCCAGAACCGCTTGAGCCAGGGATAGCAGATAAGGAAAAATGTCCTGTGGCCGGACGGCATGAGGCTGCAACTTATGACACCTGCACCACACCTGAAAGCGTCTCTATTTACTCCTGTAACATTCTAAGGAGGACAGTGCTCTAGAATGAGCCAGAACCTCCTGGCAGTCTTGTGGAAGAGACAAGGACTCGCACTCTGAGAATACAGGAGCCAAGCTGTCAGATTGAGTGAGGCCCGGTTGTGGTGCAGCACTGCATCCTGGTTCCTGGACAGGAGAGCCTGGTGTGGATTCAACTTGAGAGGAGCAGCTGACGAGAGGGAAAGGAGGTCAGAGTACTAAAACTGCCTCAGATACGCAGGAGCCACTAATATTAGCCTTTGAGTAATTCTGCTCACTGCGCGCTAATCGTTGAAGTTCTGAAAAATGTGGACTTTCGCTTTCTCCCGGTACTGTAAGTTATACCTAAGCCGTACTCTAAATTCATGGATTTGGTTGAGTACCCGAGTATGGCGCTGGTCCCTCCAAATAGTAGTTAAGCTAGTTAGCATGTATTATATCGATGAGGCATCAACAATAAGTGTACAAAGGTGCCTTTATTGCATATAATGCCCTTCTGTTGACACATGTTTCAACCTAACTCTGGTCTTTTTCAAAACAGAGCGCTAATCCTGATATATTACAATAAGCCAAACATAAATAACAATGCACAGTGAAATTGCGTGATACACAAATGGTAACGCATAAGGACCAATTGCATAAATAAAATTACCAGAATTCAAAAACAGTAAATAAAATTATTATAGGAAATGCACAATGGCGAACATAAAATAAATAAGTCAAAGGGATAGATAGGGTTGGCAAGGGGAGGATTATGAGGAAGAGAAGAGAGAGACATTCTCCATGAGTAACTATAGCCCCTTCGGTAATCAAAAGAAAATTGCACTGTGAGTCTAATGTTCAAGTAATCAATGTTAGTTATATAGCTTGCATGCACACTGGGTATGCTATGCCACTATGGGCAAATACCCAGAACATGAGTGATTAAGAGTATGCAGTGTTAGCTGGACTCATTCAACTTGCATGCCTCAATATATGCATCGTGTTTATCAGGCTCTGTACCACAGGGGCACTCAACTGTAATATCCTGCCACTCAGTAAGAGTGTTAACTTGATGTGTACATATTTAAGGGGTACAAATTCCCATGGTCCTGAAAAAAGAGTACATATATCTGGAATATGTCCAAACATGTGCGTATCGTATATCAAATAAAAAGATACAGGAAAGGCAACAGAGGAGTGACAACAAAACATAATTGGGTATTCCTCTGTCTATAGTCCAATTTTCGAGGAATAAACCAACAAAATATGTTCGGTTCCAGTTACCTCCTATTGCAAGTAATACAACGCAGGAGAGAGAAGGAGAGGAAAGAGAGGGGGAAACAAGCAGAATAAATCCGAATTCCCAAGAAGATCAAACATGAAGAATGATGAGAGCGAGCACTCGAGAACAAATGAGGACCTCCAGATAAATAACCTTTTCATCAATCTCTCTGATAAAAGGCTGACCAGGAACAAAATCTCAGTACTCAATCGTGGATTGTCATTTGTCCCATCATGTCATACTGACTTCACAAACTTACAAGCGGATCTATTCAAGTTCACCAGAAAATGTAAACTTAAAATGTTTTTTGCCACCCAAACTCCTCAAACACCTCAAACTCATGTATAAGCAATTGCGGCAACCCCTAGCAAATTCACTATTCATGACAAAGAGAACAATCATTTACTAACATTAGATGAGCAAGAAGACATAGATATTGGAAAAACCATGCAAGATCTAAAGATCAGATCCAGAACTCAGGAAATGTAGGATTTGAGGCCAAGGTCAAAATTCATACCACCTGTCGCAATGGACAATGTAATAGAGACTTTTCAACAGGCCATCACCAAAGATATTTACAAAGCCATTGACAAACAAAACAGAGATCTATCCACGGGGGAACCTATCTAACGTGGAGTATCAGCCCAGGAATAATTTGGCAAATGATAGAAATCGTGATAAAAGAAGCAGACAAAGGTGGCAACATAGAACTAAGAAGAATTCACAAATCATCCTCTCGGGAGACATTAATTTAGGTTTACATGACTCCAATGACCAGAAAGCATTCACTCTTAAGAATACAATGACTGAACAAGGACTTATCACCGTATGTCCGAACCCACTCACAACAAGGGTAGCATCCTACATTGCATAGAACCTTAATTGCAATATCGACAGCCTCTCCAATACTCCCTGTATTTGGACTGACCATCACCTCATTTTACTTAATATCAATGAAGCTAGATCACCTATTCCACATACTATGGCGCCAGCCACAATGACCAAGAATAAACGCAATCTAACACTAGATAAACTTATCCCGTTAATTGAACCTATTACTAACCCCACCATAACTATTTCTGACCCCACAACGCTGGCCTACCTGTACAATGACACTAACCTTAAGGCCATCAACACGCTGGCACCCATGAAACTTGGCAAATCAAAACCTTGTGCCCATCTCAAAACCTGGTACACTCCTCACCTTAAGGAGCTTAGGAAAGTTAAAAGATCCTCTGAGGCATCATGGAAGAGCACTCCTTCGGAGCTAAATAAGGCTAATTTCGCTGCAGCTACCTTCAACTATAAAATAGCTATAATGCAAGCAAAAAAAGACAACGATAATGCCCGTATCTCGAAAGCAGAGTGCAATACCAAGGAACTCTTTATCATCCTGAAAGAATTAGAAACCCCGGCCCCACTCTTGCATCAAGGACACCCAATGGTGCACCAATTTTCAGAATGTACTCCAAGACAAAATGACCATGCTCCAAAATAAAATAGCACCTAAAAAATCTCTTATCTCCAACGCCAACCCTAGCCAGAACTGACACCCTGTGACTAATAATACTCAGACCCAATTCAACTTTTCACCTTTATCATGAAACTCAAACCATCTAAATGTCAGGGAGATGCATGCCTTGCTCCTCCTATTAAGGAAGCAGCCAAGGAATTAGCCCCTTTCATTACATCAGTTATCAACGCTTCGTTCAAATCCAGCACAGTACCTAACAATTTAAAAGATGCCTGGGTACTCCCTCTGTTAAAAAAAAAATGTCTCTGGACCCTAACAAGCCAGCCAACTATAGACCTATTACGACAGTCCCATTTCTGTTAAAGATACTGGACAGAGCTGCTTATCTGCAGATACAGCAATACTTTGAATCTAACAACTTACTAGGTCTAAGACAATCAGGATTCAGACCCAGACATGGAACTGAAACTGCTCTCATTTACCTTAAGCCTCAAATCCAAACGCTGAAAGATAAAGGCAAACTAGCCCTGCTTCTTTTACTGGACCTCTGTTAGGCAGAATCATATGCAGTATCCTTTGGGAACACCATACACAATTAAGACTACAAGTGACAGTACACATTCACCTTTGCTAGAAGCCTGTACTACACAGTAAAAGTGGCAGCGATGGCTGAGCAGCCAGACTTATCTCAAGAGTAAAGTGAGCAGTATCAGAAGTTACACAAAGGACAGCAATTACTATAGTTCAAACAAACACTGACTCAAGGCTTCTGAGTAAAAGAATATACATTTATTTACACATCAGTTGTAAAACAGTTCTTTGTTCGGATGATCTTAGCTCTCTGGCAGGTTTGTATGGGATGATTTTAGTTTTCAGGTATGCAGGGGCTTTGCCAAAAATACATCTATGCATGAGCGTGAGGGACTTAAATTGGACTTTCTCTTCAATTTTTAGCCAGTGAAGTTCTTTCCTGATGTGCTGATTCCTGGTTTTTTGCTTAATGATTCTCACTGCATTGTTTTGCAGAACTTTGTAGCTGTGGTAGCAATTTTTGTTAGAACCTAGGATTAGGGCGTTGCCATAGTCTAGGCGAGATAAGATGGTAGCGCTTGCGACCGTGGCGCTGTTTTCCTCGGATAAGTAGGGTCTTATGGCTTTTAGTAAGCGGAGGTGGTATGAGCACGTTTTTTTAACGTAAAGGGCTTGGGTGTCTGATCTTAGGGCTGCTTCTAGCATCATCCCCAGGGTTTTAACCTTGTTTAGGACCTTAATTTGGGTATTTTTGATGCTGAAGGTGTTGTATGCAGGATGGAGCTTAGATCTGACTAGATTGGAGCCAAAGACCATAAGCTCTGTTTTGTTGCCGTTTAGGCACATCCAATTTTGGTCCATCCATTGCTCTACCGCTTTGTAAACTAGGCTTAGCTTTTTGTTGTCCTTTTGATGGTCTCCACTTAGTTCGATTACCAGCTGAGTGTCATCAGCATAATTGGTAAAGAACGTGTTGATGTTATCGAGGACTATACAGAGAAACCTGAGGTATAGGTTAAACAGGAGTGGGGACATGATTTCCCCAATGAACTCTAGATGTTCTGTAGGAAGGGCATGATCCAGTTTATTGCTTCATATGAGCAGTTTGCTGTTTTTTTAGAGCTGTCTTGAGTAGGTTGTGATCTAATAGGTCGAAGGCAGCACTCAGGTCCAAGAGTACGAGCAATCCGGCTTTCCCCTGATCAATGATGTTGAGCATCTTGGTCTGTAGATCCAGCATAGCTGTTTCTGTGCTATGCGCTGGTCGAAAACCAGACTGTTGGTGGTGAAGGAGGTCTGAGCTTTCTATGTGTTCTTGGAGCTGTGTGGTGGCAATCTTATCCATGATTTTAAGTATAAAGTTGCAGTTGGTTATGGATATTAGATTGTTTGGGTCCTTTTGGTCTAGATTAGGTTTTTTAACAAGTGAAGTGACTGTTACCCTTTTTATACTTTTAGGCACACTTTGATTACGGAAAGATGTGTTTATCACTTTAGTTAGGGCTGGTGCAAAGATATCAGGGTGGTCTAAGATGATGCTGGCCGGGAGTATATTTTTGGCGCAAGTGGTGGGTGTTCACATGATGAATTCTGGACAAGTCAAGCTCAAAATGAAGTGTGAGCAAAATGGCACTCCAGCAATTTAAAAGGGAGAGAAAGACAAGGTCAATCTAGAAAAGGCTTCCTACAATGAGGATTCAATAGGCCTGGGCAGATGTTAATGGTTCAGAGTCTTTGCAGAGGATCACACAGTTCAGAGTAGTTCGCGGTTAAGTCTTTGCCAAGAGTTCGAAACGAAGTTGGTCAGAAGAAAAATTACTTAAAAGAGTAGAGAAGGACAAGCCCTCGGATTGGCGAAAGATTTCAAACACTTTTACCGCGGTCGGACGGAACGAACAACCGGGATTGAACAGTACCTTAAATGAAGAAGAAGGCTGTAGCTCAGGCAGAAGTTCCTGGCAGATCCTGCAGGCTCACGGTTCCTGAAGAGACTGTCGCACTGACACAAAGTAGGAAGACTGGAGGGTCCTGCACTACCCAGTGAAGAAACCAGCAGCAGAGCAAATCAACGAATAAAAGGTGCGCTCCTTAAAACCCCAACAGGGTCTGAGCCTCCTGGCTATCCGGTTTACTGCAGCGATGCACAGCAAATTCGACCAGGGGAGGGGGGCCTTGCTTGGTGTTTGGCAAACTGGTTGGTCCCATCAGCTCAAGGGAAGACGATTCGTTGCAGATCTTCTCTGTTGTCGAAGTTTGGAGATTTGGACCCGCAGCAGGGCTTCACTGGGAAGTTCAGTCGTGGTAGTGGTCCTTTTCTTTCAGCTTCTCTTTGGTTCTGTCGATCCTGTGGCGACTCTGCCTTCCTAGTGCCAGAGACATGCTTTTTATGCAGTTTTCCCCCATTAACCCAGCCTGGCTGTCAATCACACAGCAGGGTGGCTGTCCTGGCGGGACAGTCACCACAGCCAATCATACAGAGTGCGACATGGGTTTCCAAGGAGACCTTGCGCAGGGAGTCTCAAACCCCTCTGTCACATCCTGTCCCCCTCAGACATTCAGGTGCCTAAGGAGGGCTTCTGTGCAGAAGCCTGCCAAAGGACGGCGAAAAAGGAACCAAACCTGGTTTGGCAAGCAGAGTAAAACACGCGAAAGACCTTTGCAAAAAGAAATGGCGAATAAACCCAGCCGGAACCAAATAAAAGTAAATGCGGTCCAGCGGATTTAAGTTCGAGGCTACTAACCTAGCCTAAAACAGTACCAAGGCTATTTACATAGACCGCTGTAGGAAAAATACGGTAGATACTACTGCCACCAGCCAAATCTTAAAGAAAGGGGAACGATATAATGTTCCATGAGAGACAGACGAAAAGGGATAACTATTAACCCTTTACAGTACTCTATGTAAGATAGGTTGTACTGGGCCTTTGAATTTAAAATGACTAATAAAGTCAATGGCAACTTTACATGTTCTGGGAGACAGTAGTCAGTCCCAGAATATGGAGTTTTTAGAGTGGGAAATCTGAAAAAGACAACCCTGTGTCAATGCAGTAAAGGTGCTGTGTAACACACAGTAAAACGATGATGCCTATGGAGTAGGTGAAGCTCCACAGTCTATGAAAACAAAAAGGTTAAACAAACACAGCAAAACACATGTAAGAGTGGGGAGAAAAGGCTCACACTCTTACCAGGTGAAAGAAATAAATCCTAGCAATCCAGCAAAGCTGCTGAGGGACTCAGTAGGTAAGGGAAATTAGCCATTCTGGAGAATTCTCCCTAACACTCGCCCCCTAACCCCCAGACTGAGGGACAGGAGCATTGAATCCACTCCTGGATGAATCTCTTCACTCTAGTCGGTTATAAACATCCTAGAGAGACCATCAGCATTTTGGTCGTTACATCATGACCTGTGCTGAATGGTGAAATCAAACCCTTGCAGGCAGATTGACCATCTTAGAAGTTTTGGGTTCTCCCCTTTCATTTGCATTAACCATCTCAGGGGTTGGTGGTCTGTCTGAATCACAAAAGTAGATCCATACAAGTATGGTCTAAACTCCTTCAGAGACCACACAAAGGGAAAACACTCATGCTCTATGAATGCCCACCTTGTTTCTGGTTCCTTCAGTTTCCTACTGCTAAAGCAAATGGGGTGCTCCTTACCTTTCTCATCCAGTTGACTAAGGACTGCACCTATACCTGTATTGGATGCATCTGTCTGCACAATGAAGGGTTGATGGTAATCAGGAGCTCTTAGGACTGGAGCTTGACAAAGGGCTTTCTTCAGGTTTTCAGAGGCTTGAGTGCACTCCTTATTCCATCTAACCTTCTTAGGAATTTTGGAGAGGAGATTACATTCAAAGGAGAAGCTATGGACCCATAGTTCTCAATGAAATTCCTGTAGTACCCAGTGAGACCTAGGAAGGCTCTCACTTGAGTTTGAGTAGCAGGGTTGGCCCAGTTTTGTACAGCTTGTACTTTGCTAGGCAATGGCCTTATTTCACCTCCTCCTACCTCATGACAAAGGTAGACCACTTTGCAATGACCAATTTGACATTTGCTTGTCTTTATGGTCAGATGGGCCTGCTCAAGAGCCTGCAAAACATATCCTAAGTGATCAAAATGTTCTTTCAAAGTATGGCTGAACACTGCAATGTCATCCAATTATGCCATGCAGAAGTCCTCCATCCCATTCAGAACTTGATTGACCATCCTTTGGAATGTAGCAGGGGCATTCTTTAATCCAAAAGGCATAACCGTAAACTGGTAGAGGCCTGCTGGGGTTGAGAATGCAGTTTTCTCCTTGGCATGGTCTGTCAGGGCTATTTGCCAATAGCCTGATGTCAGATCAAATGTACTGAGGTACTTGGCTGAACCAAGTTTATCCACCAGTTCATCCGTCCTTGGCAAAGGATGGGCATCAGTCTTAGTGACTGCATTAAGAGCACTATAGTCCACACAAAATCTCAACTCCTTGGATCCTGCCTTTGGTACTACAACAACTGGACTAGACCATGGACTTGTAGAGGGCTCTATAACCGCGAGATCAAGCATCTTGTTGACCTCTCCTTTGATGTGGGATCTCACATGTTCTGACATTCTGTAACCTCTGCTTTTCACAGGTAAACAGTCAGCAGTGAGAATATCATGCTGGCCCCAACGGGTCAAGCCTGTGAGAGTGAAAACAGGGAGGCAAACTGATTTAACAGAACCTTGCACTCCTGTTGTTCAGATGTCAGATTAGAAGAGAGATTGACTCCTTCTATGTTCTCATCCAAAGATAGGCCTCTGAGTAGGTCAGGTAGAGGTTCACTCTCCTCCCCCTCTTGAGCTGAAGCTAGAAGCAAAGCTCCCAATTCTGGTCTCGAGACATATGCATTCAAACGGTTGGTGTGAAAGACTCTAAAGGAGCCTCTTTAGGTCTGCCTAAGTCCACCAAATAGTTCACCTCTCCGAGTTTGCCCATAACCTTGAAGGGTCCTATCCATTTGTCTTGCAAGGCCCTCTGCCTTGTTGGCACCATAAACAGTACAAGCTGGTCTTGAGTAAACTCAACCATGTTGGCCTTCTGGTCATGCCAATGTTTGACCAGGCTTGAGGGAAGGAGCCCTCTCCAATCCCTCCTTAATCAGGGCCAATGGACCTCTGACTGGATGGCCATAGAGAAGTTCAAAGGGACTGTAACCAACTCCCTCCTGAGGGACTTCTCTATAAGCAAAGAGAAGGCAAGGCAATAGAAGGTCCCACTTTCTTTTAAGGGGTTCCTCTAAAGCACCTATCATGCTCTTCATAGTACGATTAAACCTCTGTACCAGTCCATGTGTCTGTGGATGGTAGGCTGTAGAGAACTTGTAAGTGACACCACAGTTTTTTCACATGGCTTGCATGTAGTGGGACATAAAAGTGGATCCCCTGTCGGATATATCACTTCCTTAGGAAACCCTACTCTGGCAAAAATACAAAGTAGAGCCTTAGTCACAGCCTGCGCCATAACAGTCCACATAGGTATTGCTTCACAATACCTACTATCATGGTCTACTACAACCAGGATGAACCTGATGCCTGAAGATGTGGGAGGGTCAAGGGGACCAACAATGTCGATGCCCACCCTCTCAAAAGGAACTCCCACCACTGGGAGAGGCACCAAGGGTGCCACATTCTTGGCTCCACTCTTGCCAGAGGTTTGGCAAGTGTGAAAGCTCCTACAGAATATGTCAACTTCTGAACCCATCATAGGCCAGTGGAAGTATAAAGAGAGCCCTTCCTTGGTCTTTTTGAAAGTCAAATGACCAGCCAAAGGTATCTCATGGACCAACTGTAGAAACTGGAGTCTGATTTCTAGGGGCACTACACGTCTTTTGCAGTCCCCAGGGATACACTCAGTCGGTCCACTGTAGAAGAGGCCATCTTCCCAGTGCAACCTATGCTTCCCAGGCTCATGCCCATCGAGCTGAGAAGTAGCCTGTAAGCCTGTAGGCGAAGACCTTCAAGAGTAGGACACTCTCTTTGTCCCCTGCTGAAGTCTGCCCTGTTGGGTCCACCTTCTGCTAGTAAAGACTGCAGCTCAGGATGGTCAACAGGATCAAGATCTCCAACTAAAGTTATGTCTTCTTCCAGATCTGACTCTTAAGAAACTGGATCAACCACACAGGGTTGTACCTCACACTCAGCCACAGCAGGTGGAGGAGTCACAGGTGTGACTTTGGACAATCTTGGGGATGTCCTCTTTGGTAGCACAGGGGTGCTATCTGCTTTCTTCCTGGAGGTCTTGGGTTTCCCCTTTGCCTCTTTCTTTCCTGAAATAGCAGTCAGCAACTCCTGTGATGTGGGGGTGATAGTTTCCTCTATCTCTTCCCCTGGAGAGCCTCTCAAGGTCCTCTCCCTTGCAGGCCTAGTGAGCCCCTGTTTCCTTTGACTGGGAGGCCTGGGGGTACTAGACACAACTCCAAGAGTTTTCAGGTCATTACCCAACAGGACTCTCCCAGGCACTTCACTCTGCACACTAACAGGTATTTTCACAGTCATATCATTACACTGGATGAGAGCTGGTAACTGGGGAAGCATTTGTACAGGGCCTCCAGTCTCTTCAGAGGCGTGGGTTCAGATCCCACCGCAGCCACCAGTGTTAGGCAGAATCATATGCAGTACCCTTTGCGAACACCACACACAATTAAGACTACAAGTGACAGTACAAATTCACCTTTGGTACAAGCCTGTACTACACAGTAAAGTGGTAGCGATGGCTGAGCAGCCAGGCTTATCTCAAGAGTAAAGTGAGCAGTATCAGAAGTTACATAAAGGACAGCAACTTACTATGGTTCAAACAAACACTGGCTCAAGCTTTCTGAGTAAAAGAATATACCTTCATTTACACACCAGTTTTAAAACAGTTCACTAAGTAAAGCAGCAGAAAAATCACACTCTTAATATACTGCACAACACCTGATGAATTCTGGACAAGTTAAGCTCAAAATGAAGTGTGAGCAAAATGGCACTCCATCAATTTAAAAGGGAGGGAAAGACAAGGTTATACAAAATTAAGCAGCACCAACAAGTAAGTAGCAGGGCAATCTAGAAAAGGCTTACTACAACTAGGATTCAAATCCATAGGCCTGGGCCAATGTTAATGGTTCAGAGTCTTTTTAGAGGATCACACAGATCAGAGTAGTTCACAGTTAAGTCTTTGCCAAGAGTTCGAAACGAAGTTGGTCGGAAGAAAAGTTACTTAAAAGAGTAGAGAAGGACAAGCCCTCGGATTGGCGAAAGATTTCAAACACTTTCACTGCAGTCGGACGGAACGAACAACCGGGTTTGAACAGTACCTTAAATGAAGAAGAAGGCTGTAGCTCAGGCAGAAGTTCCTGGCAGATCCTGCAGGCTCACGGTTCCTCAAGCGACTGTCGGACTGACATGAAGTAGGAAGACTGCAGGGTCCTGCACTGCCCAGGGAAGAAACCAGCAGCATGGCAAAGCAACAAATAAAAGGTGCGCTCCTTAAAACCCAAACAGGGTCCGAGCCTCCTGGCTATCCGGTTTACTGCAGCGATGCACAGCAAATTCGACCAGGGGAGGGCGGCCTTGCTTGGTGTTTGGCGAACTGGTTGGTCCCACCAGCTCAAGGAAAGAAGATTCCTTACAGATCTTCTCTGTCGTCGAAGTTTGGAGATTCGGACCCGCAGCAGGGCTTCACCGGGAGGTTCAGCCGTGGTACTGGTCCTCTTCTTTCAGCTTCTTTTCGGTTCTCTCGATCCTGTGGCGACTCTGCCATCCTAGTCCCAGAGACCTGCTTTTTATGCAGTTTTCCCCCATTCGCCCAGCCTGGCTGTCAATCACACAACAGGGTGGCTGACTTGGCGGGACAGTCACCACAGCCAATCATACAGAGTGCGACATGGGTCTCCAAGGAGATCCTGTGCAGGGATTCAGGAGCCTAAGGAGGGCTTCTGTGCAGAAGCCCGCCAAAGGACGGTGAACAAAGGAACCAAACCTGGTTTGGCGTGCAGAGTAAAACACGAGATAGACCTTTACAAAAAGAAATGGCGAATAAACCCAGGCGGAACCAAATAGAAGTAAATGGGATCCAGCGGATTTAAGTTCAAGGCTACTAATTTAGCCTAAAACAGTACCAAGGCTATTTACATAGACTGCAGTAGGAAAGATAGGGTAGATACCACTGCCACCAGCCAAATCTTAAAGAAAGGGGAACAAAATAATGTTCCATGAGAGACAAACAAAAAGGGATAACTATTAACCTTTTCCAGTACTCTATGTAAGATAAGTTGACCTGGGTCTGTGAATTTAAAAAGACTAATAAAGTCAATGGTAACTTTACATGTTCTGGGAGACAGTAGTCAGTCCCAGAATATGGAGGTTTTAGAGTGGGAAGTCAAAAGACAACCCTGTGTCACTGCACTAAAGGTGCTGTGTAACACACAGTAAAAAGATGATGCCTATGGAGTAGGTGAAGCTCCACAGTCTATGAACACAAAAATGTTAAACACACACAGCAAAACACATGTAAGAGTGGGAAAAAAGGCTCAAGCTGTTACCAGGTGAAAAAAATAAATCCTAGAAATCCAGCAAAGCTGCTGAGGGATTCAGTAGGTAAGGGAAATTAGCCATTCTGGAGAATTCTCCCTAACAACCTCTCAGCACCATTTGATTAAGTGGACCACAAACTCCTATGCAAACACCTTTCATCAGCCGCATACTTTTCAGACCAAGCCAACGCATGGATTGAATCCTTCCTTAATAACAGATCAATGAGGGTCTTTGCACTCTCCGCCTATGCCATTCCCTCCCCAGTCACTTGTGGGGTTCCACAAGGTTCCTGTGTGTCTCCTACTTTCAACAATGTTTTCACCAAGCAACTTTTTTGATGAACTTGACTACCTGGGTGTAACATATACAAACCATGCGGACGACACACAGATACTCATCCCCATCACTGGTGATTATGCTGTGGATAGTAGGACACTCAATGAAATCTATCTTATTGTACAAGCATGGATGGCTAAACACAGGCTCTGTCTTAATGATGATAAAACGGAGCTGCCCCTCCTTGTCTTGCCTACTAATCTGAACAAACTGGATGTGTCATTCGCCTCATTCAATATTGATGGCAACGTTATCAAGGTTGCTAATGCGGGGAAAACACAAGGAATTTATATCGACTCAGCACTGACACTTAACAGACAAAACAATGCTGTGGCCTCCTCAACTGCCTACACCTGTAAGCTTATAACAGCCTGTCGATCATACTTGTCTGCAACCAACTGCATTACCATAGCAAGAGCCTTAGTACTTCCTAAACTCGACTATTGTAACGCACTTTATCTTGGCATTTCCCAACAAAACCTGAACAAGATGCAAGTTATGCAAAATAACGCCATCCTAGCAGCCTTAAACATCCCAAGGAACATACACATTTCTAACTTCATTAAAATGGCTCAATATCAAACAAAGAATAGCCTACAAAACTTTGTCCCTCACGCACAAGTGTCTTTCCAACCAAGCGCTCATCTACTTGGTTAATACGATTTCACGCCACACAACCACTCGGCCCACCAGAACTGCCATGAAGCGTTGTGTCAACATTCCTTGATTCAAGCAACAACGAGCCGGCGGGGTTAGCTTCCCTTCCCTTGCGGCCAGAAGTTGGAATGCCCTCCCTCTCTCCCTAAGAGAAGAACCATCCTATTACCTATTCCGCAAAAAGGCTAAAGTCTGGCTCCAGGAGCAAAACACTACCTCGATGGTGTAACTATGTGGCTCATATCCTTCTGTAAATATTCTTCCAAGATTCTCTGTATATACTCAATGATGTAACCTGCTCTTTCTTACTGTCACATAGTGTATATCTGTAAATGCTATATCTTACTGTTTGCCGATAAAATGCCTGTATAGCTGTAAAATTTTATATCTCACTGTCTGCCTATAACATGCCTGTACTTTATGTAATATGTAAGATCAGTGCCCAGTTGTCCAAGGGTTCGGTGCGCTCTATAAATAAACAAACTAAACTAAATAGTGACTATCTGATGATGGCACAAATACATTTAGATACCCCAGGCTGCTATCAAGTCCTCAAAACAGACCCAAGAGAGGAATCTATATCTGAATTCAAAGAATACATTCTAAAATGGTACAGGAAAGGTTTACTTACTGACTCTGAAAGAATGTTTCTCATTGTGAAAGAACCCACTATGCCAACGATGAATTTCTTGCCAAAAATTCATAAAGAATGCCAAACAATATCAGCAAGACCCATACTTATTGGAATCGGCTGGGGCACATAAAAAATGTCAGAGTATCTTGACCCAATCATCTGCTCATTCGTGCTAAAACTACCTTCACCTCTGAAAGATACCACACAAGTACTCAACATATTGAATAAATTCCACTGGGTACCAGACTATCTGCTTGTAACACTAGACGTTAAAGCTCTCTGTACGTCAATAAAACATGACTTAGCTATTAAAAGCATAGAGTACACGTTCAAAGACAGTTCCGCTTCGTATTACAGCGATGATTTGGGAGATGTTACAGGTGACATTAGATCACAACCAGTTCATCTTTAATGATATATATTATAGACAAACAAATGGCGTAGCCATGGGTGCCAAATACGCACCAAGCCTGTCGAACATTTTCATGGGAATGTTTGAGGACACATTTGTATATCAAGACCCAAGCTATATCTTCCATGAAGTCACATGGCACAGATGCATTGATGACATTCTTATGATATGGAAAAGCAATTGTGAAGTTCTAATAGCCTTTGTTGCAACTCTGAATATTAATGACTATGATATTACTTTTATATGCAACCGTGACAAGAGTCAAATAGACTTTCTTGACCTAACAATCTATGTAGACGGCTGAAATCTCAAAACACGTCCATTCAGGAAGCACAAAGAAGTGAATTCTACACTCCATGCTACGAGCTGTCACTGAAAATCAGTTATTGAAAATGTACCTATTGGTGAATTCATAAGAGCCTGCTGCAACTGTGCAGACCAAGATGTGTTTCAGAATGAGTGTCAACTCATCAAAAGCAGATTTTAGGAAAGAGGCTATCCAGAGCTACATATAGAGAAAGCTCAAGATATAGTTAATAGAACAACAGAAAGAGGGAACACATTGACAGTCAAGCAACTACCAACTGAGAAGGAAGCACAAACCACCCGATTTATAACAGAATTCGGCAAGGACAGTCATATGATCAATACAATTCTGAGAAAGCAATGGCACCTATTGCTATTAGATAATTCCCTCCAAAGACACCTTGATGAGACTCCTAGGATTATCTTCACAAGGGCACTGACACTAAGGAATAGACTCAGTCCTTCATTTTTGCCCAGTGTTGAGACCAGATCGACTATCACCTGGTTACAGCCACTTAGAAAGGGGTTCTCGAAGTGCGGAACCTGCACCATGTGCATGTACGCACACATTAATACTCAAGAATTTGTTGACTCACAAGGAATAAGGATGAGGATCACAGACAATATAAACTGTAGATCCAAATGTGTAATTTACGCTAGCCTATTTATTTGACTGAAAATATACATTGACAGTACGGTACGGGAGTTTAGAAATTGAATCCGCGAACACTTGTCGACAATTGGAAGTCAAGACCTGAAATTTCCCCTTGCCACCACTGGCAGGCAGTTCACCAACTGGACAGCAAAAAAAGATTTAAGATTTATTGGCCTTAAGAAAGTCTCCATTGTAAAAAGGGAAAGAGGGAAGGAGACAAGGAGCACAAACTTAGACAGACGGGGCCTCATTACGACCCTGACGGTAAGCGAAAAACGACGGCGGTAAATGATTACCGCCATCGTTTTCCGCTAGGTCCGATTATGACCCTTGACCGTTAACTACGATGCCATTAGCGGCATCGTAGTCAGCCCTGCCGCTATCTGCGCCAAGGACGCGCGCACGCGACCTCCCACACTGTACTTAGCGCCATGGTGGAAAGGTACGCGAATGCCGACCCAAGCGGACATGCACCTAATGCCATCACCCAGCCCGTTAAGTACCTTACCGCCATGGCGCTAAGTACGCCATCGCGAACCAACCGTAAATGGCCATGTAAAGGGAATCCAGCTGCCAGAGGTGCACAGAAACAGCACAGGTGGAGGCAATACAGACTCAGGAAGTACAAAAAGAGCACACCCCACCCCTTCCCACACCCAGTCACACTCCACAATGATACCAATACGACTTGTAATGTTGGGGCTGGAGGACCTGATAGCAATGCAAGTGCTACTACAACAACAACAACAACAACAACAACAACAGGCAGCACAGAGGAGACGCAGGAGGAGAAGGAGGGCAAGACAGGGCCAGCAAGCCCCACCAGTACAGCCAGTGCCACCACACAGGCAGCCCCCAATCCCACGCATCAGAGCCAGTCCATTCAACCTCACTGCAGAGCAGATCCACACCCTGTACCGTTTGGACGGGGACACCATCAACGCCATCGTAGACATGACACACAACGACATCGTCAGCATGATAGAAAGTCCAACCGCCATCCCACCCCTACTGAAGGTAGTGTCTGTACTCCACTTCCTGGCCACAGGCACCTACCAGCACACAGTGGGGCACTTGCATGGCATTTCACAACCATTATTCTCACGTACACTTATCCAAGTGCTCGATGCCCTCCTCAAGCACACAGACGACCACATCTCATTACCACGGACTGCCCAGGAGATTGCAAACACCAAAGTGGGTTTCCATGCACTAGCCGGCATACCTGGTTGCATTGGTGTCATCGACTGCACCCATGTGGAATTGGTGGTTCCACGTGCCATGGAGGTACCGTACCGCAACCGGAAACAATTCCACTCAATCAACGTGCAAATGGTCTGTGACTCCAACAAGATCAACACACATTGTTGTGCCCGATTCCCCGGATCAACCCATGATTCAATGGTCCTGAGGAACTCCACAATACCACGCTACATGGAGCGACATGCAGGCCCAAGATCCTGGCTACTCGGTGAGTCTAATGTCATGACCATGGAAATGTGAAGTGGGTAGGTGAACGACGTACCAATGCATACTCCACCTGGCTGAAAAGGGGGGGGGAATGATGCATACTCCACCTGGCTGAAGGGGGGGGGGTGATGCATACTCCACCTGGCTGAAAGGGGGGGGGAATGATGCACACTCCACCTGGCTGAAAGGGGGGGGAATGATGCATACTCCACCTGCCTGTGAGTAGCAGAGAGAACGGAGACAGATGATACCCTAAAGCAACCCAAACTCCACCCAACACCAGTAAAGCCAATGCCCAATGTATGCAGCCCTACCATGTGAATGAGGTTGTGTCCCAACCATGACACAACCATCTGCAAGTGCATTCTACCAATTCAGACCACATTGTCAACAATGAAATGCACCTACATGCACGTCACTAAACATAATCAACCGAAAGGCCTGTCCCCCATAACTGCCCACGAAGGAGGCACATGACGGACAGAAACATCAACACACCATTACACAGACATCAGGGCCCCCAAAATGTCCCTATCAACATCAGCATTGCTCACTGGGGTCATGATGAGGCCCACAGCAATGTTGCAATGATGTGCGCATTGACATCACAGGACACGTGCCAGGCCAAGAAAACAAACGGCATGAACGGACACAGTGGATGGGCACTCACAATGCACTCCACCCATCTGCATACATTGGGTGATGGCATGCAAAACAGGCCATGGGAGCCATGAGCATATACTGGTTGCATTGTGTGAATCAATTAGTGCATTTAGAAGTGGTCCAAAGTAACAGTTGGATGCAAGCCATGGTGGCACATCATGTTCTTGATCAGACGTCATGACTGACACATACATTCTCGCCTACATACAGGTGATGCAGGCTATCCCCTGAAGAGGTGGCTCCTTACACCAGTCTGGAACCCGCAGAACCAGCACGAGGAGGACTTCAACCGTGCACATACACGTACCCGTGTGATCATTGAGCAGACATTCGGTCTATTGAAGGCACGGTTCCGATGCCTCAGCAGGTCTGGTGGAGCACTCCTGTACCGCCATGGGAAGGTGGCAAAGATGGTCATGGCATGTGTCATGCTACACAATATGTGCGTCAGACGAAATGTGCCCCTGCCCCCTGACGCAGAACTGCAACCACCTGACAATGAGGATGAGGAGGGTGCAGATGGGGCCGCACCTCATGGAGGAGGCGATGCACAGGAGGGGCGTGAAATGCGTCAAAATATCATCGACCAATGCTTCTAGCACACACGTCTGGTGTGTATCACATGGAGACGGCACTTGGGGCACTGTGTGTCTCTGGGACATGCACACTGTGGACTGTACACCAATAAAGCACACATATGCAATGAAAATGTCCACACATTTCATTTCGGAAAAAGGAAAAAGTGTATTTTAATCATAAATTGTCGTGACACACACCCTCGCCCCTCCCCCTCCCCCCTGCACACCGCAACACACCCCCTTCCCCCTCCCCGCTGCACACCCCAACACACCCCCTCCCCCCTGCACACCCCAACACACCCCCCCACCCTCCCTCCTGCACACCCCAACACACCCCCCCACCCTCCCTCCTGCACACCCCAACACACCCCCTGTGAGTGTCTACAGATGCCTGTAACAGTGGGCACAGGCTATTACAAGCCCCCTCTCCCGGCCCCCGGGGCACCCCTGCCTGTGGAGCGCAGGTTCCGTCCTGAACGTCGGACAGGGCTGCTCTGGGCAGAACTGGCAGCGGAGGATGTCCCTGCCTGCTCCTGTGCATGCATGTCCTGTAGGGTGTGGGAGAGCTCAGACAGCACACGGCGCACCCCGGCAAGTTCGCCACAAATGTCCCTTGACATGGACTGCATTGCATCCCTCAGGGTGTCAGTGCTCCGCGCAATTTCGGCCCTTAGGGTCTCCGTAGCCTGTTCGATGGCTGCCCTAGCCCCCACACATCCCGCAGCATGCTCGGTGAGTAGCGTGGACAGCTGTTGCTGCCGTTGAATGATGTCCTCAAGGGACTGTTGCCCCTGCTGGGCCATGCCCATTGCTGGTGGTGTGATGGAGGGGCTGCTCCCCACCTGTGGACTTAGAACTGGGCATGGGGTAGATGGCCACTCCTCTTCCTCTGTGTGCCCCTGTGTGGGATCCTCATGGGGGCTGGCATGGGACGAACAGGGGGAATGTGGAAGGTCAGTGGGGCGTCTGACGTCGTGCTCCTCAATGTCGGAGTCTGAGCATGCTGCAATGGCAGCTGATTCTCCAATGGTGCTGCTGGCCGCAGAACCGGTGCCTTCTGTGGCAGGCAATGTTGGAACAGGTGGTGCTGCTGCTGCTGGCCTGCTGCCTACTGGGGTGCTTGCCGTTGGGCCGTCCTGTTTGCTGGCAGTGAATTGTGCTTGCTGTGGGGTCTGGCTCACTGCAGCTGAGGTTGAGGGTGCGTGGATGGTTGTCTTGGCCTTCTTGGCTCTTTTTGTCGCAGGGGTGTCCTCGTCCTCGGGGTGAGATTCTGAGCCTGTGGTGGAGCAAAGGAGGGACAGCGTTATTGATGGGTCTGCGGACATTGGGATGACAATGATTGACATGATTTTGGTCAGTAGATGAGGCACATTTGAGGCAGGGGCATGCAGGTTGTCTCCTTTTTGTGTGGAATGAGGGTGGAGGTATGTGGGTGCCGGCAGTTAGGGTGTGCATGCTACATGTATAAAGGGTGGAGCTCGCATGTGGCTGTGGGCAGTGTCCAGCTAATGTGTTGCATTTACACTCTAGGGCAACATTGTGCTACACATGAATGGACTTCAATGACTATGGCATGTCTTGATTTGAGGCACCTACCTTCATCGCCTGATGTCGGTACTCCTCTTTCCATCCCTCCGACGCCTTCAATGCCTTCCATGCCTATCGTGCTGGCACATATTTCCTCCCACGGTTGGAGTTTCAGTGGGGATTCAGAACCTCCACCGGTAGCCAGGGCAAGGTTGCGGTTGGCAGAGATGATGCTTCTTACACGTAGCCTAAGGTCATCCCACCGCTTCCTGCACTGCTGGGGGGTGCGGGGTACGGTCCCCACCGGGCTGACACGCTCTGCCACCAGGGCCCATATGGCCTTCTTTTTGGCTATCGCCGGCCTGGTCATTTGCGGCGAAAAAACAACGGCTGCATTGTCTTGTAGAGTCTTTGCTAGCATGCTCAGTTCCTCACGGGAGAATCTGTCCTGGCGCTGGCGGTCGAATGCCTTCTTGACAACCTTGGGCATTTTTGGGTGTTTAGGTGGGTGGGTGATGGGTTGGGACAGGTGCCAGGGTTGGATCTGGTGTTGTTGGGAAGGATGTCAATGGATTGTGTTTTTAAAGATGGCCGCCGTGCTGTTTCCCGTTCTGCCGCGATTACGCTATTTCCGGTTCCGCTTTTTACGGTGACCGCTAATTGCGGCCACCGCTGATTACGGTGGCCGCTGAGATGGGTGGCGGTAGTGCACTTTGCACGGCCTACGATGCCGGTAGGGGCCCTTTCCGCCATGGCGTTATTTACATTACCGCCACGGCGTAATGCTCGTGCGCGATGGGTCGGAATGTGGCGCTCTTTCCGCCATCGGTCCACGGCGTAAACGTTCATTACGCCATGGCGGTAATGTCGGCTACTTACCGCCAGGGTCGTAATGAGGCCCACTGAGTCTAAACCCATATGCCAAAATTTGATCAATACAGTTTAGGTTGAACACTGACCATGAAATGGGTTTCTTTTTGCGAATACACTGACCACCCCTGGGGTTTTTATCGCATATCATTGTTTAAGGAGACGTATATGTGTTTTCTCTCTTTCCATGTATTCTCTAATTGCCATTTCAGAAGCTGTTCAGACACCCAGCGATGAGCATGATCAGTGCTGCAAGCATTCAAGCTTATGAGGTAGAACATACTCTGACACGAACCAGACTGGAATGGAAGCACAACTGGTCTGACGTGATTTAGCTATATGCACTTTGTGTTGTCAACACCTCAATAACTAGACATTTTTGCTATTGTATAGGCCATTATATATTTAGTAATAAGACCTCCCAGAATGTTAGGACCTGAGTGCCTCACATACGTCACCCCATTGATATACTATATATTTATTTTGCAATTTAATTATACTTTTCTATTGACGATGATCAACATAACTTACATCTCTTGATGCCACCGGATGGTACCATTGTGGCACCACACTCAGCCAGCTCTAACCATTGATAGGAGCACTAGGAAGTTAACATTATGTTTGTTCCCATAACACTGGCGCCATAACACAAGGTTTATTAACACTGCACGCTAGGATACTGGAATGCCCATGCCACACTGGCATGTACATCAAACTCAGGCATTATCCATATTTAACCACATTGACATTACATAAACATTTGTTTTGCTTATTTGCTTCCTTTAACATGGTACCGTTACTAGTCAAACGTTATCATTTGTTTTATTCAACTGAACATATTAACTTGCCCCTACAATTTCACATATTTCTCTTTAACTCACACAGTACGCGGCAGAGCGAATACAGCCACTGTTGCCCCCTCCAAAATGGCACCGCTAGTATGGGAACGAGCAACATATGACGCCACGTGCATGTGCGTGACCTCGCCCTTGCATACCTCAACATTAAGGACAATCCTAATGGAACGCGGAGCTCCACTAGGCCCGTGGTCCCGTGACAAGGCAGGGTTGTTAATGTTAAAGGTGTTTGTACCGCACACCGTTACCAATGGAATTGGTTCCCAGGCGCTCAGGGGTATCTGCAAACAAGAAGGCTGGTGGGGTAAGTAGCGTGTAGAGGGAGTAGGAAAGTGAGAAAGTTGATGTCCTGTAGGCAGCTTCAGTTCGGTTTTCACTGTGCGCTGAGCCTGGGTGTGAATATCGGTTGGATGTGAGTCCTTGTGTGCTGTTGGTGTGACTTAGGTGTTTGTTGTTTGTTGTTGCGGTGTGGTGAAGTGTGTGCCGTGTGCTGTGCAAGAAGGTGGTTGTGTGGATTTTTGTCTGAGTTAAGTATGCAGAAATTTGAGCTTTTGGGTTAGTGGGTTATTCATTATCTTAGGTAAGTTTGCAGAATGTAACTAATGCCAAAGCGCACTATCGTAATAGCTGCAAACCTTGAAGAAACCCAGCAACAGATCATGCACAATACTTGCAAGTAACCAATATATACTTTCTCATTTTGAAACAGGATTCTTTCATCTTTTACTTCTATATTAACGAATCATGCCGCTCATATCAGAGCGTGCTCACTATCACTGCAGGGCGCATCGAGAGATGCTAACATCCCGGTTTGACAACGGGATGAGTGAAGCAGGTGTATCGTCATTTAAGAAGCGGGCATATTACTATTATTTAACACGACTGTCAAGTACAAACACAACTAAAGGCAGTAGAAACCTGCCCAGATGCAGGGTGAGAAAGTACGTCAATATTCTCTGTATGTGTTAGCCCATATGGCTAACTAGTGTTGTGTTGATGACCCTTGCCATGAACAATCTACTATTATGATGATAATCTCCAGAGTAAGGAACAAGTTACTTACCTGTAACTGTTGTTCTCCAGCATGGGTCTGGCATGGATTCACATGCTCATGAATATTCCCCGTCGTCAGGCTGGGAATCCTCGGTAAAGAAAAAATCAGTATCAGTTTCGTTTCTGATCTGTCTTTCGTAGTAGTAACCAATCACTGATCTCTGCGTCATACTGACCACAGCCAATGACTGCCCTCTACCTAAGCCCTGCCTCTGGCAGCCATCTTCAGATTTGGTAGCATGTGAAGTGGCAGTATGACCAAGTGAAGAGCCGCAGAGGGGTAGGCGGGAGGGTTCGCATGTGAATCCATGCCAGACCCATGCTGGAGAACAACAGTTACAGGTAAGTAACTTGTTCCTTCTCCAGCATGGGGTCTGGCATGGATTCACATGCTCATGAATAAAGAATACATAGCAGTATACACATGCACAACCATGGGAGGTGGCAACAGGCTTAACATTAAGCAATACAACAACTCAACATTAAGCATCTCTTACCTCCTCACCAGGCTCACCTTAAGCGAATAGGTTGCGCAGCACTGCTTGGCCGACCCTGACTCCTCCCTGGAGTCCTGATCGATGCAGTAGAATCTTGTGAAGGTGTGCGTCGACCTCCATGTAGCAGCCCTGCAGATGTCCAGCAGGGGCACACCAGACAGGAACGCCGTGGTAGCAGCGATTGCTCTGGTCGAATGGGCTCTCGGACGGCCGGGCAGCGGTCGGTTTGCCAACCGGTGACAATGCATGATGCAGCAGGAGAGCCATCTGGAAATGGAAGTCTTCGAGAGAGCCTTCCCTTGATTCACAGACCCAAAGTTCACAAACAGTTGTGACGTCTTCCTAAAACTCTTCGTGCGGTCCACGTAGAACTTCAGCACTCTAGCCACATCCAGCGAGTGCAAAGTCCTTTCGGCCGGCGACGAAGGCGACAGGAAGAAAACAGGCAACACCAAGGGTTCGTTGAGGTGGAAGTCCGACGGCACCTTGGGCATGAAGGAGGGGTGCGTCCTGAGCACTACCCTCGTGTCGTGAAAAGTCAAGTACGGGGGCTTGCAGGAAAGGGCCTGGATCTCTCCCAGTCTTCGTGCGGAGGTGATGGCCACAAGAAACGCTGTTTTCCACGACAAGAACTTCAACGGAGCCAAGTGCAGAGGCTCGAACGGAGGTCCCGTGAGCTTGGTCAGCACCACGTTGAGCTCCCACGCCGGGGCCGGAGCCTTCACCGGCGGGAACGATCTGAACAGTCCCTTCATGAATTCTTTCACCAGACGATGAGACCACAAAGACGTCCGCCCCGTGGTTCTGGTGTATCAGGAGATTGCAGCAAGATGAATCTTGATGGACGCGTGCGCCAGTCCAGCCTTGGCCAGCTTCAGAAGGTACGGCAGTACCTGGGGAGCCGTAATCCGTAGAGGGTTAATCTTCTGTGCGTGGCACCAGACAGAGAACCTCTTCCATTTGTGTCCTTAGCATTTAAGAGTTGAGGACGCCCTGGCCTTTGCAAGAACCTCTCTGCAGTCGGCCGGTATGTCGTATCCTCCAAACTCTAACGCTGCAGGAGCCAGGCCTGCAAGTTCAGCGACTTCGGGTCGTGATGGAGGATGGCGCCTCCTTCCCTGGAGAGAAGATCCGCGTCCACTGGCAGCTTGATTGACGGGGACGCTGACAAGTCCAGAAGGTCCGGGAACCATATCTGCCTCGGCCACGCAGGTGCGACGAGGATCATCCTGCACTGAGACCTCTTGAGCTGGTTGATGAGCCGGATCAGCAATGGCAATGGAGGGAACGCGTATAGAAACAGGCCGTCCCATGGGAACGAGAAAGCATCGCCCATGCTCCTCGGCTGGGGAAACCTGCTGGCGAACCTCCGGCACTTGGAGTTCGTCGCTGTCGCGAACAGATCGATCTGGGGTGTGCCCCACCGTCGGAAGAGGCGGTCCACTAGATCCTGTCGTAGTTCCCACTCGTGGCACGAGCGCAGCTCTCTGCTGAGCGAGTCGGCGATGGTGTTTTTTATCCCTGCCAGATGAAACGGCACCAGAAACATCCCTTGGGCGACGGCCCAATGCCACAGATCCTGAGCCTCCTTGGAAAGGGCTGGGGACCTGGTTCCGCCCTGCTTCCTGATGTAGAACATGGTGGTGGTGTTGTCGGTGAAGATCCTCACCACCTTGCCCTTGAGGGACGGAAGAAAGGACCTGAGGGCCCAAAACACTGCACGGAGCTCCAGGACGTTGATATGGAGGGACTCCTCCGTCGGAAGCCAAAGGCCTCTCGCGTGCAGATTTTCGGTGTGCGGTCCCCACCCTTCCAGGGAGGCATCCGTGGTCACTGTCTCCTGGTGGCCGGGGGTCTGGAAGTCCATGCCCGCCGTCAGATGCGCGCGGGTGCCCCACCACCGGATCGCTCGTCGGAAACTCTCGTCGAGTGTGATCCTCTCCTCGAAGCTGCCCGTCGTCTGGATCCAGCGCGCGTCCAGGAACTCCTGCAACAGGCGCATCCGGAGCCTGCACAGGCGGATGAGGTAAATGCAAGAAGACATCATTCCGAGGAGGGACTTGATGGACCTCACCCTGGCCGCGTCCGCAACCAGCATCCGCTGCACCTTGCCCAAGATGGCCCTCGTCCTTTCCTCCGACGGAGAGGCCAGAAGCGACACTGTTTCGAGCTTCGCTCCCAGAAACAGTGCGTCTTGCGCGGGCACCAGGTGGGACTTGGCGTAGTTTAAGGAGAATCCAAGGTCCGTGAGTAGTTGGACGGTCCTTGCCGTGTGTTCCACGGCGAGCTCCTTCGTCTTTGCTTGGATGAGCCAGTCGTCCAGGTAGGGGTAGAAGTGGATCCCCTCTCGGCGCAGCTGCGCCGCCACCGGTGCGAGGCACTTGGTGAACACCCTGGGTGCCGACCTCAATCCGAAGGGAAGGGCTCTGAACTGGTAGTGACGCCCCTGGACCACGAACCTGAGAAACTTTCGGTGTCCCTTTAGGATGGGAATATGGAAGTAGGCATCCTCCAAATCCAACGACGACAGGAAATCGCCCTCCTCCAGTTGACCCAGGACGTGTTGGAGGGTGACCATCCGGAACTTCTGTGCCTTGATGAATTTGTTCAGTCGTCGTAGGTCCAGGATGGGACGCCATCCTTCCGTCTTCTTCTTCACGAGGTAGTATCTTGAGTAAACTCCGGAGCCCCGAAGCCTCTTTGGGACGAGCTCGATGGCGCCCTTCTTGAGCATCGCCTTTACCTCCAAGAGAAGTTGAGGGACGTGATGTTCTTTCCTGGCCACAGGGGGGACGCGCGGGCACCTCTTTAGAAACTCGAGCGCGTGACCCTGAGCTAGGGCGTCCAGCACCCAACGGTCGGTGGAGATGGACTCCCACACGCTGACGAAGCTCGCCAGCCGGCCTCCCACCGGGGTGCTTCGGTGGGGGCCTGACCCCATGGCCGGTTCAGTCCTGCTTCGACAAGGCTTTGCCGCCTTGTCCTTCTTGGCGACGACGGCGGGGTCCGCCTGACTTGCCTCGTCCCCTGTAAGCTTCCTGTGACAACGAACGGGCCGCTTGACGGTAGGTGGAAAATCCGCCGCTGGAACCTTTGGAGGCACCCTGTTTGCCTCCGCCGCTCCGAAAGTGCGGCCGCCGTTGCTGGAGAACCCCAAGAGCCCGGGCCGTCTCCGTGTCCGCCTTGATGGCTTGAAGGGAATCGTCCACTGTTTTCCCAAAAAGGTTGTTTCCGTCGAACGGCATGTCCAAGACTCTGGTCTGCACGTCCTGACGGAAGTCGGTAGCCTTTAGCCATCCACGCCGCCTAAGGCACACGCCGTTGCCTAACTGGCGAAATCCAGTGTCAGCGATGTCCGTCGCAATCGTAATGGCGTGGTCTGACGCCACCTCTCCTTCCTGCAAGAGCTCTAGGGCTTCGCCCTCTTGTCGTCTGGTAGGAAATCCAGCAGGGGGGCCAGTTTGTACCACAACTCCCTGTCGTAGCGGCGTTGGCCTTAATCGTCGTCGCTGCCGACGAGATGACCCTGCGTCCCATCATGTCCTATTTCTTTCCCTCGCCGTCCGGTGGGGAGGTCGACGTAGAGGCCGCGCCCCCCCCGCTTTCTTCCTGGCCGCCGCGGAGACGACCGAGTCCGGGGTCGGCTGTGCCCGAAGGCACAAGGGGGCCGCGTCCGGGACCCGGTACTTCTTCTCGTACCGATCCCTTCTAGCCGGCGTCGTGGGTGGGTTCTTGAGGAGGGCGAGGCCCTCATCCCAAATATCGTCCAGTAGAGGTACAGCGAGGACCGTCTTCCTCTTGGCCTTGCGCCGTTGATAAAGGAAACCTTCCTTCTTCTTCACTTCCGGGCAGAGCTGGAAAAGCTCGGATGCCCTGGCGATCATGGAGAGAAACGATCCAATCTCGTCGGGCGGGGAAGCCCGGGTGGGAGGTGACGACGGGAGATCCTCGTCGTAAACCTCGTCGTCTGTACCCGTCGCGGCCGTGTCAGTCCCCGTATCATCCCCACGTGTCCGTCGGGAGCGGTTCCTCCGTTGGTGGTAACGGCAGTCTCGTCCTTATCTCTGAGCATAAGGACTGTATAGCCAACAAAATGGCCGCCGAGTTGTCTTGCGGCACTGGTTGAGCGGAGTCCGACGGGCGGTCAGGAGCCCCGTCGGCACCCTCGACATTTTCGTCGTCTCCTACGTCGGGGTCCCTCCCGACGGGCTGGTCTTCTTCCACGCCAACGCCGTGGCTTAAGACTTCGACCAGCTCCTCCTCAGAGGTTGAGGCTGAATCCACGACCTCCTGCCCCCCCCTTTTTCTTCTCTGTCGGAGGTTTCACAGGCGTCCTGTCGATGGGCATGAAAGAGGACTCCCTCCGCGGTGGCAGGGAGACTCTGGGCCCCGAGGTCGCCACCACTGGTGTAGCCTCCCAGGGCCGCCGCGACTGTCTCGATAGAGGCCTTGGCCGGATGGATTAAGGCTTTCACCACCTTAGGTGCACTCACCGCCTTCTCCTTGGGGGGAGGGTCACCGCCTCGCTCCCCCTCCGATGAGGCCTTCGAGCTCGACCGGGGTCTCTCCAGGAGCTTCGCCGGGTGCTCGGCCTTCCTCTTACCCGAGCCAGAGCGTTGGCTCGTGGTTGATGGCGCCGGGGAGGATGCGCCCTGCCTGGCGCCCGTAGAGCCCAACCGTTCGGCGCTCCCGGTGCCAGCGGACTCGCGGTGCTTGGCCTTCTGTTGGACCCCCGGGGCGCCCTCAAAGGTCTTAGAAGACTGCTCGGACTTCTTCTTCTTCTTATCGCCTGACGGGCTCTTACCTTCCAGCCAGTTGGCGAGACATTGATGGCGGTCCTTCATGGTCCGCTCCGACATATTGCCGCAAAACGCACAGTCCTTCTCCACGTGCGTCTTGTCCTCATGTAGGCAGTAAAGGCAAAGGGAGTGTTCGTCCTCCTTAAAGACATTCTGAAGCTGGCATCCAGGGCAGACCCTGAACAGCTTTCCGGGCGTCGAGCTTCCCTTCTCCTGGGCCATGTCCGAGATGGGCCTGAGAAACTTCTGGAGTCCTCCAAAAGCGTGGCTCGATGAAATCTTCACCCTTGAGGGGCGTAGACAAATCCGACACGGGTCCCCGTTGATCGGATGAAGAAACGGTGGAGCTTGAGGCTCTTTTGATCGAAAAAAGCGAATTTTTTTTTGAGAAAAAACGTGAAAAAATAGCACTAATGCTCGAGAGCAATAGCACGAGGATCCCAACACTTGAACGTGCGGTAAAAATCTGAAGATGGCTGCCAGAGGCGGGGCTTAGGTAGAGGGCAGTCATTGGCTGTGGTCAGTATGACGCAGAGATCAGTGATTGGTAACTACTACGAAAGACAGATCAGAAACGAAACTGATACTGATTTTTTCTTTACCGAGGATTCCCAGCCTGACGACGGGGAATATTCATGAGCATGTGAATCCATGCCAGACCCCATGCTGGAGAATCTAACAATCATTAGTTCTTTTTAATACATATCTCGCAGGCACACTCGTGCTTGAACAAATTCCATTTATATGTACTCTTTTTACAGGCTCCAGGGAATGTTTAGCCCTTAAATATGTACACATCAAGTTAACACTCTTATTGAGTGGCAGGATATTAAAGACGAGTGCCTCTGTGGTACAGAGATTGATAAACACGATGCTGAGTTCAGCTAACACTGCATACTCTCAATCACTCATATTCTCCGTATTTGGCCTTAGTGGAATAGCCTACCAGTTGTGCTGCAAGCTACATAACTAACCTTGGTTACTTGAACATTAGACCCACAGTGCAATTTTCTTTTGATTACCGAAGGAGCTATAGTTACTCGTGGAGAATGTATCTCTTTTCTCTTCCTCGTAATCCTCCCCTTGCCAACTCCATGTTTCGCTTTGAGTTATGTGAGGGAGGCATGGTATCACAAGTAGACACTGACACAAGAGCTGCAAGATTCAAAACCTTTATTCATGGTTTAAAAGGGGTTGGAAAACTCCTATCTTGCACTATTCTACTGTATGGTATTGTATTGAAAAGAAAATACAGACCTAGTCAGCCTTTAGTTAAAATAAAATGGCCTATACTAATAAACCTAATGCATGCCCTCTTTCTAATTCAATAAATGTTAATGTTAAAGGATATTTGTAACACGCACTATCACCCCCGGAGTGGTCCCCTGGCGCTCTGGCGGTTCTGAAAGAGAGGGGAAAGGGGTGTGAGTTAGTGGGAATAAGCTGGAAAAGTTCAAGAAAGCAGTGATGTGCTGTTGGCAGCCTCAGCCCGGTGGGTCCGTCGGCTTGGCTTGGGGTGTTTTATGGTTGGTAGTCATCATGTGCTGTTGTGCAAGTCTATGTGCAGTTTGTTTTGTTGTTGCAGTGTAGTGAAGTTTGTGCAGATTGCTGCGTTTTAGGCTTGTGGTTGTGTTTGGTTAGAGTTTGAGAGGTGTATGCAGAGGGATGAAATTGTTAGTGGATTGGTTAGTTGGCATTGCTGTCCTTGCAGTTATGTCTAGGTGTGATGCTTGCTAACATTCACTATTCCAGCAGGGAATGGTGCTTGCTAATTTCTATAGTCTGTCTAGATGTGAGCCAGGCTAGTGATCACGATTCCATTCAAGTATTGCACTAGTCATCATTCACGGTTTCGTTTAAGTGTGGCGCATGCTAACATTCACATTTCTATCTAGATGCGACTCAGGCTAATGTTAAGAATTTGTGGCGCATGCTAACATTCACATTTCTATTTAGATGCGACTCAGGCTAGGGTTTAAGAATTCCATCTAAGTGTGGCACATGCTAACATTCACATTTCTATCTAGATGCGACTAAGGCGGAGGTTAAGAATTCCATCTAAGTGTGGCACATGCTAACATTCACATTTCTATCTAGATGCAACTCAGGTTAAGAATTCCATCTAAGTGTGTAAAGGGAATGTGTAATGCAAAAAGGAAAATCAGTGTTCAAAAGAAATGTCAGTATGGCTGAGTAAACTCTCTTCCCCATGTTTTGTAGCACAGGGTAAGGTGGCACACTTGGACCTTCGACACACTCTGGCTTCGGACACAAGGATGCAGTTTGTTTCGTGGACCAGACCCCACTTGGCCTTTCACGTACAGTTCACCCAAAGTTGGTTCCTTTTACTTACCACAATTCAGTATAGGTTTCCCTCCGCCGGGCGCAAACGTTTCATTCACAATTTGTGGAGTTTGCCTTCCGCAGGATTCAAAGATATGTCACGCATCCAGGTTTCCCTCCGTCGGGATCAAACCTAACAGTTCCTAAATATTTCGGACATCCAGGTTTCCCTCTGCCGGGATCAAACATAACAGTTCCAAGGCAGTTCTCACATCCAGGTTTCCCTCTGTCGGGATCAAATCTAACAGTTCTACGGCATTATATATTTCAAAGAGACTTTCGATTGTGCAATCTTCTTTTGTCAGACCACTCTGTTACTGTTACTTTTTTTCGCTCACTTTTTATCGGCGGACGCGCAACCTTCCTTCGCCGGATACTGTTGCCGTCAAGTTTCATTTAACACAGACCAGGCTTTCAACATCAACTCACGGGCTGTGTTAATTCATTTACGTCTTTCGCGGCTTTGATCCTGAAGTCAAAGCTGATACCACAACTGCTGCTGCACCTCCCCAACTTTGCCGTTCACGTGGTAGGGTGGCTGGTATCCTTGCAACACAAAAGAGGTTTTTCTCTTCTCTCCAGCTGGGCTTTCTTGCACAACCATCAAAGCTTTTCAGAGGTAACAATCACTGGCTGGGGTGTCCAAGATTTCTCCGTACCTCGGTTCCGTCCTTCGGCCTGTCACTCTGCTCCGCCTGGTTTGCTGCTGCAGTGGAAGAATTGCTCCTTCTCATGCATCGCCTTGCTCCGAGTGTGTCTCAGTGTTCCACCTTTTAACCATGTGAGGAAAACTAATAGGTACCAGGTGATTGTAATTAAGACCAAGTGCCTGACCCTGCCTGATCTTATTAGTGGGACATATTCGATGTATTACATGGGTGGTACTCCTTTCAGCGTCAGATCTCCTCTTCCTCAGCTCAGTGTTTGTGTAGCAAAGGTGGGGGGGTGGGGTCTGGTAAATTGGAATGTCCTATAAAATAGGACAGGACAGGGGTATTTGGAAAGCGGGATACCATGTCTCGCCCTCGGGCGCTCCGCCCCCACTCCCTGATGCCCCTCATCCAGGTGATCGTCCCGCCGTTGCCCACCCCCAGGGTCTGGATCCAAAAGTAATGGCCGTTCCCTGGCAAGTCTCGGGAGGATAGCCTAGGGGCATCATGCTCACCTTGGAAGCAAGACCACACAAAGCAACACAGGTTTTATCCCCGGGTCCATGCCTATAGATCTCTGCGTATTAAGCGTGTTATAAATAACCTATCATATCATATCATATCACCTGAGTAAGGGATCCCCGGGGTCTAGGCAGTGAAACACCCTCTGGTTTTTCAAATACTCTTCCCATATGTGATGTGGATGATCCTGTTCTATTCTGAGGTGTTCCTTCCTTAGGTTTATGGAGAGAACAGGTAGGGGCGAAATCCAGGGAGCATTGCATACTATCAAGTTTACTTCCCTTTCTGGATGCAAACTGGGGTTTGATGGTAGTCCCCCTTAAATATCTCATGAGGTCTGACTGAGTCGGTTGCTCCTCTGGGCTTTCCCCACAAGTTGTTTGTGGGATCTTGGAGTGTTATATTGTTTTGGGAGTTTGTTTCTGACCAATCCCATATGGGAGAGTTGCAGGAATACAAATCAGATCGGAACTGGGTGTGAGGTGAACATTGATATTGTGGAGGTGGAAGCCCTGAAGAAAGGTGGACACATTGGGGAAATCTCTGCCTATGATAACTTCTTCTGGGAGACCTGGGATGATGGCAGTTGAACTAAGCGTTTGCATTCCTCTAATACTAATCGAGATGGGTATTCTTGGGTAGATTTAATTATCGCCATGTTCGCAGGTAACCCTGACTAGGGTTGAGTTCTTAAGGTCCTCCTGCAAAACTAGATCTGCTCTCACCGCGGCCTGTTTCTGCCACAGTCTATTAAGGCATTTACAATCCTCCCATTCACAAAAGCCTTCTAATAATTAAATTCCGTTGGTGACTGACACAAGCATAAGCTAACTGATTCTAGATCTTCTTCCAGACCTTCATTCCTCCCCTCTCAGGCATCCTATTCCCATGGTTTCTTCGTTTAGATTTTTTGGACAGTGAGCCTCATTACGAGTGTGCCGGTCCGGTAACAACGGTGCCGGTAAGCCTACCGGCACCGTTGTTACCAGACTAGCACACTCAGAGTCTGCAGGCGGGTGCCGCCCCGCCCGCCAGGCCTGACCTGGCCGGCGCGACGGCAACCGCCTGCAGACTTTCCGGTAAGCACCGGCACTGTTATTAACAGTGCCGGTGCTTCCATCGTCCCCATTCCCATTGCGTCCTCTTGGACTCAATGGGAATGGGGATTAACATTTTTCCAGCACCTGTCTTCCTGGAATACTGGTGTCGTAATACTGCAGTGTTTCCGTGGAGCCAGGCGCCAGAATAATACACGAGTCCGGCGGCAGCCTGCCAGTTTAACCGGCACGGCTACCGCTGGACTCGTAATGAGGCCCAGTGTCTAGCTATATGACCAGTTTCCTTGCATGAAAAACAGGTTGATGGTTGAGGCTTATCCCCCTTAAATTCCCCTCTCCTTATCTCCTCTCTGATTCTAGGTTCTAGTTTTCTTAGGTCTGGTTTTTCTTTCATTATCCATTCTCTGGTCTTAAAACGGTTTCCCCCTCATTCTGATATATGTGGGGCAGGGCGGTAGGGAGTCTTGTGATCTCTTCTATCCTCGTTCTTAGGTAAGGAATGAAAGTGTTTCATAGCCTCCAAATGATTGAGCAGTCTCAATGGCTAGTGTGCGGCTTGGTTTGTTCAATTGCAATACTGCATTTTGTAAATAGGGAGGTAAAGAATGAATAAACTGCTCCAGGGTTAGCAACTCTATCAGTTTGGCCAGAGTCTTTTTGGCTACGCATAGAGATATGGTGTTTTTAATCCGCTCTCCTAATTCTAAAGGGGTTTCTCCTGGATTTAGTCGGATACTTCTCAGCTTTTGTCTATAGAAGTTGCTGGTATGACCTACCTTTTTCAGGAGTTCCTCTTTAATAGACGCAAAGGTGGCATCTGCTGGGAGATTAAGTAACTGATAGGAAGTTTGCAATTCCCCCTTCAGTAGTGGTCCCAAATAACAGATTTTTTGGTTCCCAGCCCATCTAAACTGCTCTGCTAGTCGATCAAAATTCAGAAAACAATTCCCCAAATTTTGTTTGTAATTCAACTAATTGCTCCTAGCTTGATTGGAGATGGGTTTCTGCTTGTATCTGATGGGCGGCCAACCGTGCTAGCACATGTTCAATTGAGGCCATATTCCCAGGAGGTGTGAGTGTTCTTTCCGACTCGCCCCCAGATCCTGAAAAGAAGATGGTCTCGTTTTCCCCAGAGGAGGTTTAAAAAAACTCTCGTCCCTCAGTGCTTGATTCCGATTGAGGTGGGGATCCCGGAGTACTGGGTTTTACACCAGATCGGGCCAGAATTAGAGGGCGATTCAGCATTAAAGAAATATGTTTCCATAAGGGGGGGAACTCAATGCCCCAGGCCTAATAAAGTCTCTGGATGGTCTTATTTTTAGGACTAGCCAATCGCACTGTTGTATATGGTGAAAAAATAGGTCTTGTTGGATGACAGGGATATGTATTTGGGTGAACAGAGTTTCTTTTATACTATATATCCAGTCATTACTGTCTATTTCAATAATTTATTTTCCTCCTTCGGCAGTATAACAATAATCAACATGGGTTTTCAACTTTTGTAGTGGGATCTGAGGCTTGGCTACTAGGTTCCTGAAATTTTAGGGTTCCCCAACTTGTTTCAATTGAGACGTATCCCACTACGGACACCATATGTGAGGGGGGTATGGTATCAGAAGTAGAAACTGACACAAGAACTGCAAGTTTCAAAACCTTTATTGATGGTTTAAAAGGGGTTGGAAAACTCCTATCTTGCCCTATAACTAAGATGGGAGTATTCTCGACCATCAAACGAAAAGAAAATACAGTTCTAGTCAGGCTTTAGTCAAAATAAAATGGCCTATACTAATAAACCTAATGCCTGCCCTCTTTCTAATACAATAAATGTGTAAAGGGAATATGTAATGCAAAAAGGAGAATCAGTGTTCAAAAGAAATGTCAGTATAGCTGCGTAAACTCCTTCCCCACGTTTTGTAGCACGGGGTAAGGTGGCACACTTGGACCGTGCAACACACTCTGGCTTCGGACACAAGGATGCAGTTGGTTTATTGGACCAAGGCCAACTTGGCCTTCCACATATAATTCAACCAAAGCGGGTTTCCATCTAGTTGCCACAATTCAGTACAGGTTTCCCTGCGCCGGGCTCAAACCTTTCAATCACAATTTGTGGGGGTTCCCTTCCCCAAGCTTCAATCACACCTTCATAGGCTTCCCTCCGTCGGGCTTGAGCCTCCTTTCACTTTTCTTCTGCTGTCGAGGACTTTCGAAACTGCAAGGCTTTTGTTCTTACCTCAGCATGATAACTTCGACCTTCTTTCCTCAAACGTTACTTTTCTCTCCACACCAAGGACTCTTGGTAAATGTAGTTTTGAGCACAGTACTTATTTCAAAGTTCAAAGGTATCTCTCACATCCAGGTTTCCCGTCGTAGGGATCAAACCTAACAACAATTCAAATCTTGCATCTCAGTTTCTTTCTCTTCCCACCGCTTCTACAGCATCAGACATTTCACAGAGACTTTCGATGTGGAAATCTTCTTTTTCTGGACCACCCTGTTACTTTTGTTCACAATTTACAGTTCTTTACAATGCTTTGCTTTCTCTCGTGTTTTATCGGCACACGCGCAACCTTAATTCGTCGGATACTGTTGCCATCAAGTTTCATTTAACACAGACCAGACTTTCATTGCTCTCATCAACTCCCCAGCTGTGTTAATTAATTTTTGATTTTCGTAGCTTTGACTTGAAGTCAAGGCTAATACTACAACTGCCGCTGCACTTTCCCAACTCTGCCGTTCACCCGCAAGGGTGGCTGGTATCCTTGAAACCCAAAAGAGGGTTGTCTCTTCTCTCCAGCTGGGTTTCCTTGTACAACCTTCAAAGCATTTAGGAGGTAACAATCTCTCGTTGGGGTGTCCAAGGTTTCTCTGTATCTCGTTTTTGTCCCTCGGCCTGTTGCTCTGCTCTGCCTGGTTCACCGCCACCCTGGAACTACTGCTCCTTCTCGTGAATTGTCTTGCTCAGAGTGTGTCTCAGCGTTACATCTTTTAACCATGTGGGGAGAGCTAAAAGGTACCAGGTGTTTGTAATTAAGATCAAGTGCCTGACCCTACCTGATCTTATTAGTGGGACATGTCCAACTTATTGCACGGGTGGTACTCCTTTTAGCCTCAGATCTCCTTTTCCTCGGTTCATTGTTTGTGTAGAAAAGGGGAGGATCTGGGAAGTTGGATTGTCCTATAAAACAGGATGGGATAGGGGTATTTGAAAAGGAAGGATATCCTGTCTTGCCATCGGGTGCCCCCCCCCACTTCCCAAGGACCCCTCACCCAGGTGATCCTCTGTTATGCTCACCTGGACCCCACAGGAGTGTCGATCGGACCCGGACAGCTGCGGTCTCCTTCAACGTGATGCGTAGTGCAGAGATGACTGTCTGGACTGGCCCGCCTAGTCTTGTCTGCTGGACCCGAAGAAGTATTTTCCTGCAAGTGGAGACAGGGATTAACCACCTGTGGGTTTTAGTGATGGCCTCCCAACTGTTCTCGCTCTCCCCCACTAATCACCTCCGATATCCTCTTAGTAACCTCACCTTATGTTCGGAAAAGATGAGCTCTCCATCCTGCATGTCTTGCAGGGGCGCGTAGATACCAGTTACTTCACTGGTTTGAATGCGTTGGGAGAGTTCCGGTAAGTATTGACTCTGAAGTCCCTGGCGGGATTGGTAAGTATCAAGTTCAAAGAGTTCAATGTGCCCGATGTTCACTCTTGTCCCCTTCCTTCCTTAAGTTGCAACTGAGTTCGTGAGAAGAAGGTCTCAGAATGGCGTTCAGGTAAGAGTCTGTGTTACCCAACGCTGTCCGGTAACTATTGCATGCGTTAACGTGTTGTTTTTCTCCCTCTTTACAGATGCGGCATATGAAAATGTGGAGAGTTATGGAATAATACCACCGGTGGTAAATCAGGTAAGTCTATGGTGGTAAGAGGTTGTATTTGTTGATTCCCTTGGCTCACCTTGTTTTTTCTTGTGTCCCCTAGGTGCCGGATTACGGCGAAGAAATGATGGAGACAGTGCCGGATCGAAAGATGCAGTGAGAACTGGTGAGTATGGCGCCGTGCTGGAGCTGGCGAAGCGACGCGTGCAGGACTGATGTACTTTCCAGGTCCGGAGATGAAATGGCTCCGGAATTAGGTGAGGAATTTGAAATAAGTTCGTTTTCTAACCTTGTCCTTTTCCTCTTCTTTATTCTAGGAGCTCCGGATTCAAGGCGGGCGTGGCAGAAGACTGGATGCTGGCTGCAGGCACGCGGGCGTGGCAGAAGACTGGATGCTGGCTGCAGGCACGGTGAGCGTCACGCTGCTGGATGCAGAATAATGCGAAGCATGTGCTGCTGTTCGGGCGTGGTTTAAATAGCCTCCAAAGTAGTTTCAGGTAAGAAGTTCCCTAGCCACGCCCGAGTAAAAAATAGTCCCTGTAACAAAATAGTCCCACCCAGGCCTCATGTAGGCTTGGACTCTTTTGCAGCATGGTCTGCATCAGGTAAGTAAAGTCTATGAGCCTGGCGCCTATGGCGCCAGCACTGATTTCTATGATGAGCCTGGCGCCTAAGGCGCCAGGACTGAACCCAGACAGCCCCTAGCCGGGGCTGCTGAGGTTTAAACAAATGTCTGGATGCCTGATCCCGGAGCTGAGGGCCTTGGTCCTGATGCCCAGGGGTAGGCATCATGACATCCTCCTGCACTTGTCCACCCCCAGGGTCTGGATCCAAAGGCAGTCGCCGTGCCCTGGCCACCTGAGTAAGGCATCCCCGGGGTCTAGGCAGTGAAATACCATCTGGTTTTTCAAACTTATTTATTTTATGTTCGTCATTGTGCATTTCCTATAATAATTGAATGTACTGTTTATTGTAATATATCAGAATTAGTGCCCTGTTTTGATAAGAAATGGAGTTAGGTCAAAACCTGTGTTACCAGAACGGTATTCTATACAATAAAAACACTTTTGTGCACTTATTTTTGATGCCTCATCGATATAATACATGCTAACTAGCTTAACTACCAGTGCCATACTCGGGTACTCAACCAAAGCCACTAATATCAGTCTGCACCGATATGTAGTGTGAATGTGTTGATGATCCATGCCACCAGCGGGATCTAAGGGAATGCATAATGGAACTTCCCCTCCCAAGTAAATGCAAAGGCATCCCCCAAGCTCTCCGGGTGGGCGAATCATCTGGTGAAACTATTACACCAACTGTTGTCGTAGGTCACGAAGAAGTCGATCTCCGGACTGCTCCAACTCTGGAACAACAGGTGAAGTTGCTCGTCATGTAGTTGCTACTCGTGGCAAGAGTGCAACTCCCTGCTGAGGGAGGCCCGAAGGGTATTCTGAACACCCGGTAGATGGAGGGAGATCAGGAACATGTGGTGTTGCAACACCCAGTGCCAGCAGGCATGGGCCTCCTTGGATACTTGTTGGGACCTCGTCCTCCGTTGTTTGCGAACATAGCACATTGATCTTGTATTGTCGGTGCAGACTTGCACCACCTTCCCGTCAAGGGGAGGAAGGACTTCAGGGCCCAGAATATTGTCCTCAACTCCAGTAGATTGATGTGCAGGCACTTTTTGTCTGCGGACCAAAGACCCCTTGCGTGCTAGTCCTGACAGTGGGCTCCCCAGCCCTCCAGTGAGGCATCTGCCGTGACGGTGGCTTGGTGGGCAGGTAGCCTGTTAGGGGCACCCTTCACTAGATGGGCTCTTACTGTCCACCAGTAAAAGCTCTGTTTGAAGTCTTGCGTCAGAGTGATGTGATCGTCCCAGGAACCTGACGCCTGAAGCCATTGAGCTTCCGGGAATTCCTGAGCAGGCTGCATGCGCAGCCTGCAGTGAGTGATCAGATGAATGCATGATGACATCATCCCGAGCAGCGACTTGTAATTGTGAACCTGAGTCACTTGGGCACTGCTGAGAGAATGCACTTTTGCAAAGAGTTCCACCACCCTCTCGTCCGAGGACGTTGCGGTGCAGGATTTAGGGCCTCATTACACGCTAGGCGGTAAGGGTTTACCGGTACCGGTATTTTACCGGTAAACCCTTACCGCCTTACTACGAGGTCCCTTTGCGGGTTGGAGAATTTAACGCCTGCTTTTTGCAGGCGTTAAAAACCAACCCTCAAAGGGACCAGGGAGCTAATTACGGTACCGCAATTTGCGGTGCCGTAATTAGCACCTTCCCCATTCCCATTATGCTCTATGGGGCAAAAATGGGAATGGGGAAGGGCAATGGGGGAAGGGGGAATTACCGCCCCACCAACCTTGGAATAGGGCGGTAATTCCCCTTTCCACCAAGGCGGTGCCGGTATTTTACCGGCATGGACCAAGGTGCTAATAGCACCTTGGTCCACCGCCGTCCGTGTAATGAGGCCCTTAGTGTTGAGCTTTGCTCCCAGGTAGAACGCCTGTCTTGATGGCACTAGGCGTGACTTTGGAAAATGTATGGAACATCAGAGTAGTTGACACTGGCTGGTGGACGCTCTGCTGCCTGCTGCCAGTGGGTAGGAAGGGGCCCTTACCAACCAGTTGTCCAAGTACAAGTATACGTGGATGACCCTCCACCGTGGGTGAGCCATCACTGGTGCAATGCACTTGGTAAAAACCTGTGGATCTGAACATAGGCTGAAGGGCAGAGTCTTGAATTGGTAGTGTACTCCTACCACTACAAAATGCAGGTAGCGCCGGTGTGAGTGGCAAATAGGGATATGAAAATAGGTGTCCTGGAGATCGAGGGCTGCTAGAAAGTCTCCCTGTTGCAGCTGAGATAGGACTTGTTGCAATGTTACCATACAGAACGTTTGCACTTTGAGGAATTTGTTGAGCACCCTTAGATCTAATAGGGGTATCCAACCCCCTGATTTGTTGCGCAACGCCTTTTTTCCTACCAGAATGTAGCACGAGTAGACTCCTGTGAACAGTTCTTCTTTCGGCACCTTCTCCACCGCCCCTTTAACAAGCAATGCCCACAAGTTTTGTTGCGAAAGGACTAGCACCTTTGTTGCAACGTGCCCAGGGAGTGAGCAGTTTTGGTGACAGTCTTGATGGAGAGTAAGGTTTCGTCAACCTGTTTTCCGAACAGGTCGATGCCGTTGAATGGCGTGTCGACGACTCTTGATTGTACCCCTGGTGGAAGTCTTTAGTCTTGAGTCAACCTTGTCGGCGAAGCAGCGCCCAATTACCTAGCTGGTGAAATCCTGTGTCAGCAATATCTACCGACACAGAAATGGCATGATCCGATGCCAACTCGGCTTCGTGAAAAAACTCCTCTTGCTTTTTGTCGTCAGGCAGTAACTCTAGGATTGGGTCCAGTTTGTACCATAGCTCATGATTGTATCTGGCGATGTATCTGGCGAGAATGGCCATTGTATTAGCAGCCTTGATGGTAGTGGCTGCGGTCGTTATAATCTGATTGCCAAAGGCATCCACGCATTTGCCCTCCTATTTCCAGAGGAACAGAGCAGGAAGATGTGTCACAGGTTTCCCCCCTTCTCACCTGTCTTTGTTGTTTGTTGGAGTTCTTCGATGGAGTCTTCTTTCGTAGAGTTCGGGTCTTGTACAACCCAGCGTGCAGGTCCACGGGTTCCAGGGTGCGTTCAGCGTTCCGAGTCCTGGGAACGTTCAGATATCCAGGTAGTCCGAGGAAATTCAGGAAACAGCGAAGAGTGCACGCGGAGGACAAGTACCCGGAGATCCGGGATGCTAGGAGGAAAAAAAGGAGGGGCAATGAAGGAGGAGGAATATAGGAGTACCAGGAACCAAGAATCAAGGGAAAAACACAAGCGAGCTATGGCAGCACACGTCTATCCATGGCAAGCAGTAGCGTTGAGAAGCGCAGAGCCACGGGGCGTGTCCGCTTTAAAGAACGTAATGCGTACGGCACGGAAACTGGTAAACAGTATTCCGCATTCGGCGGCCAGGTTGGGAGTAGTGCCGAGTGCAAGCCCCTATGGGTCAGGGACCAGAAAGTCCAGAAAGGGCGCGTCCGATGGTTCATGACGGGTGTATAAGGTGGTACCTTTGAAGTAGCCTGGGGGCGTTTAGGTTTGAGACCGGTTCCCAGGTGCGTTCACTGGGTGGATAGCCTTTCCACTCCACTAGATACTGTAGCTGACCATGTCTGTACCTGGAGTGACATATTCGGGACACTTTGTATTCTAGCTGGTCGTCGACAACCACAGGGGTAAATCTTGGAGCAGAGCGGGAGGTCTGAACGTATGGTTTCATTAGAGATGTGTGAAACACTGGGTGGATCCTCTTCCAGGAGTCTGGTAATTTGAGTCGGAAGGCCACTGGGTTAATGATTTCCTTTATGGAAAAAGGGCTATAGTACCGAGGAGCCAACTTATTAGGTCGTAAGTGTCGAGGCAGTAGTTTCGAGGATAGCCAGACTTTATCACCCATTGCATAGGTCCTGGTCTTCTTTTGGAGTCTGCATAGTGCTTGGTGTTAGCTCGGGCCCTTTCGAGGTGTTCTTTGGCTTCCTTGTGTACGTTGAGGAGGGTTTCCATCCAGGAGTCGACTGTAGGAACTGGTGTAGGATGTGGGAGAAGGGATGGTAGAACCGAAGGGTGGAATCCTTGGCTGCAGAAGAAGGGGCTGGTCTTGACAGCCGAGTGATCCGAATTGTTGTAGGCGAATTCAGCCACAGGTATTAAAAGAGACCAATCGTCCTGGACCTTGGTGGTGAAACAACAAAGATACTGCTCCATGGTTTGGTTCACACGTTCTGTAGCTCCGTTGGTCTGTGGATGATAACCTGAGGAGAGGGCACGTTGGATTACTTGTATACGGCATAAGTGTTTCCAGAATTGAGATATGTATTGAGGACCTCTGTCTGATATGATCTTGGAAGGGAGTCCATGAAGTCGGAATATGTGTTCCAGGAAGATTCCAGCAAGTTCTGAAGAAGATAGTAATTTATACAAGGGTGTAAAATGAGCCATGTGAGTGAATAAATCAATGGTAACCATGATAGTTGTGTATCCCCTGGAAGGTGGTAGTTCCACAATAAAGTCTGTAGCAATAAATTCCCAGGGCCTTGTTGGTAGCGTTGGTTGGAGTAGGAGACCCTCCAGCCTCTTGTCATCATGCTTCTTTTCATTGCAAACTGCACAGGCTTGGATGTACTGCTGGACGTCATGTTTCATTTTTGGGCACCAAAACTGTCTTTGTATTAAACGTAGAGTGTTGGTAATGCCACGATGTCCTGAATGAAGGGTATCATGACAGAGGCTTGTAATCCTTTGTCGCAGTCTCTGTCTGGGAAAGACCAGGCCATTGTCCTTGAACAAATACCCGTCCTTGGTTTTAAGATTCCATCGATTCTTCCCAGTAAATTCCTTCCAGATCTCAGAGGACTGGGTTTGAATCCGAATGTCTTCCAGGAGAGTGAATGCTTGAGCTACGAAAATTGTATGGGGAAACATCTTTGGGAAGGATCGATCTTCAAGAGTTTCGTAGTCGGGACGTCGGGATAAAGTGTCAGCAATTATGTTGTGTGTTCCAGGTACATGATGGATTTGGAACTGGTATTGGGCAAAGAAGAAGGCCCAACTGGCTTGACGACTATTCCTACATTCCATGGATTGTAGGACTTGGAGATTCCGATGATCCGTACGGACCTGAACAGGATGTTTAGCTCCCAGGAGTAGATGGCGCCACTCTGTGAAGTCTTGACGGATGGCCAACAGTTCCTTTTCCAGAACAGAATAATGGGTCTCGCTAGGAGTTAGGGTTTGCGAGAGATAAGCGATGGGGTGTTCTAACTTGTCCTCGAATTCCTGCTTTAAGACTGCTCCGATGGCATAGTTAGAGGCATCAGTCTCCACTAGGAAAGGTCGATCAATGTCAGGTTGAGCCAAGATGGGGGCTTGTGTAATCTCCGACTTCAAACGTTGGAACGCTTCATCTTGGGTTGCGTTCCAGAGGAAGGGAGTATCCTTCTTCAACAATGTAATGATCGGTTGAACTATCTCCGAAAAGGAAAGTATGAATTTCCGGTAGAAGTTGGCAAGCCCCAGGAAGGATTGAATCTGTTTCACAGTAGTTGTAACAGGCCAGGATAGGATGGAATTTACTTTTGAGTGGTCCATTCAAATTCCTTCTGGACTAAGGACAAATCCGAGATAGTGAACAGTAGAGACATGAAAAAGGCATTTCTCGGGTTTAGCCAGGAGTTTATGTTCACGTAGCCGTTGTAAGACTGCCTTGACATACTCTTCATGCCTAAGATGGTCCTTGAGTATATCAGTATGTCGTCCAGGCAAACTAAGACGAAGAGGAACAGCATATCGGAGAACAACCGGTCCATAAAACGTTGGAAGACCGCTGGGGCATTGGCGAGTCCAAAGGGCATAACCCGGTATTCAAAGTGACCAAAGGGTGTTCTAAAGGCCGTATTCCATTCGTCACCTTGCTTTATACGGATCAGATGGTAGGCACCTCCGAGATCCAATTTCGTGAAGATTACGGCTCCTTTTACCGCTTCCAGGATATCCGAGATTAAGGGCAATGGGTAGCGGTCCTTGAGGGTGCATTGATTAAGACCACGATAATCAAGACAAGGACTAAGCTCCTTAGTGTCTTTCTTGGGAACGAAAAACAACGAAGCTCCCGCTGGGGATTTGGATGGTCATATGGTGCCATTTTCTAGGTTGGTATCCAAGTATTCTCGGAGGGCCCTTTTCTCAGGTTCTGATAGGATGAACATCCGTCCAAAGGGAATCACTGCCGAGGGTTCTATATCGATAGCGCAGTCTTCAGGTCTGTGAGTGGGTAGGGCTTGACCTACGGCAGTTGAAAACACATCAGTGTAGTCCTGCTAGGCTCTGGGGACCCGGATAATATTTGAGACCGTGAGTGGGCCTTGCTGGTCTGTCAGCGTACCTTCAGAGGATCTTGACGAGGAATCCAGGGATAGGCAGTGAGACATGCAATGTTCGGAGCCAAGAAACAAGGATCCTGCTGCCCAGTTGATGTATGGGTTGTGCTTCTGTAACCAGGGCATACCCAGTACCATTGGATAATCGGCAGACCTTATGATGTCAAACTTGATCATCTCTTGATGATGGTTTATTGAGAGCTGGATCTCTTTGGTTTGCAGGGTGATTGGTCCTGAAGAGAGAGGTTGTCCATCGATGGCCTCTACAGGTTGCATGATGTCTCGATCTTCATATGGAATGGGGTGGGTAGTGACCCAATCCTGATCTATAAAAATCCCCATGGCTCCACAATCCACTAATGCAAGAATGGGGTAAGTTTCTTTCTTGGACGGCGATAGAAAGGCCTGCAAGATCACAAGGTTGTTTTGTCCAGGAGAGTTCAAGGATGGAATAGATGTGGAGCAAACATCTCTCTCCCGAAGCTGAGCTCCATCTAGGATCGGGAGCTGGCGTTTCCCGAACGCCGTGGAGGGGCCAAAGGACATTCTCTCACAAGATGTTTATCTGAGGCACAGTACATACACAGCCCGGTGTGGATCCGTCGCAATCTTTCTTGCGGGGATATGGGTCCGTGGAAGGCCCCCAGTTGCATGGGTTCAGGGATTGTGGTCGGGGCAGGAGTGGGCTTGGGTTTAGAGGAAGATTATATAGAGGTCTTTTGGTAAGGCATCTTTGTTTTCTTCTTTTCTGCCTTCCTTTCCTGGATTTGAAAGTCTATTTGTAAAGAGAGGTCCATAAGGGCCTGGAAGGAACCTAGGCGAGCAACCATGGCTAGCTCGTCTTTTATTTCTTCGTTTAGTCCTCTCCGGAATAGAGTAAAACAGGCCTCCGGGGACCAATCTGCTTCCTTGGCCAGTTGCTTAAAGAGTGTTACATATGTAAGCATGTCCTGGGACCCTTGTTGGAAATCCAATAGACGTCCTTGGGCACTGTAAACCTGTTCTGGGCGGTCAAACATGGTCTTTAGAGCCCGTACGAACCCATCATAATCATCCAGGAGGGCATCTCCAGAATGAACTAAGGGCACAGCCCAGGTTAACGCATTCCCGGAGAGATGTGAAATCATAAAGCCCACCTTTGCCCTGGGGGTGAAAAAGTAGTACGGCTTAAAGGTAAAGTGCACTAAACATGAATCAAGGAAGCCACAAAGGTTCTTTGAGGAGCCATCATACTTATCCACTACTCCGCCCAGCAATACACTTTCCTTGGTCGCGGAATCACGTGACAGGACTAGTTGTTTTAATGCGGCATTCTCAGCTTTGAGATTCTGAACTTCTGTGGTTAACTCTTGCATGCCGCGCATGAGGTCTTGAACTGCAGCCTCCATGTCCGTATGTGTATCAGTTTGTTGGCATCTCAATCTGTCACAGGTTTCCCCCTTCTCACCTGTCTTTGTTGTTTGTTGGAGTTCTTCGATGGAGTCTTCTTTTGTAGAGTTCGGGTCTTGTATAACCCAGCATGCAGGTCCTCGGGTTCCAGTGTGCGTTCAGCGTTCCGAGTCCTAGGAACGTTCAGATGTCCGTGAAGTCCGAAGAAATCCAGGAAACAGCGAAGAGTGCACACGGAAGACGAGTGCACGGAGATCCGGGATGCAAGGAGGACAAAAAGGAGGGGGAATGAAGGAGGAGCAATATAGGAGCACCGGGAACCAAGAATCAAGGGAAAAACACAAGCGAGCTACGGCAGCACACGTCTAGCCACGGCAAGTGATAGCGTTGAGATGCGCAGGGCCGCGGGGGCGTGTCCGCTTTATAGAACATAATGCGTACGGCGCGGAAACTGGTAAACAGCATTCTGCATAATGCGTTCGGCGGCCATGTTGGGAGTGCTGCTGAGTCCAAGCCCCCATGCGTCAGGGACCAGAAAGTCCAGAAAGGACGCGTCCGATGGTTCATGACAAGATGATGGATTGGCAGATCTTTTCCTGGCCGCGGCAGAGACAACAGAGTCCGGTGTAGACTGCGTGCGGAGACAGGAGGGGGGTGTCTGGGCCCTGTATTTTTTATCAAAACACTCCTTTGTTCTCAGAGCCATTGCAGAGTGCACCATGGTGACAAGGCCATCTTCCAAAAACGGAACAGATATAATGGACTACCTGCCCTAGTTCCTCTGTTGGTATAAGAGACTTTCTTTGCGTTGCTCCTCCGGGGCGAGGTCGAACATCTTCAGGTGAGCACACTTCATCTGGTGGAGGGTCTCTAGCCCAGGCCTCATCTGACTCCCCATCGGCAAGGACGAAATCATCAAACTCATCAGTATGCAATGCCCTATGGAGTAAAAGACCCCATAGCCCATTAAACACATCCAGAGTCAAAGAGACATACTCAAATCATGTCCAAGAGTGGGGGTAAAAGAGTTTCACTCTTGGCAGGAGAAAAAAATAAACCCCAAAAATCCAGCAAAGCTGCTGGGGGACTCACTAGGTTGGGAAATTCAGCCTAAACAGAGAATTCTTCCTAACAGTGAGTTGACGCCACAACGATCAGGCTGTCTGGGTCTGTGTTTGACCCCATGTCAGGCAGTTGCTGAGGCCTTGCTTGGCGTTCATTCTCCTTAGGCGGTCATGGAATGTCTTCCTCCCTGGATGGTCCCAGAGTACCTTTGGGAGGCTGTTGTGGTGGTACCAGGGTTGGTGCCGGTTCTGGCAGCCTTCGCTGAAATGTTGCCACCAGCATAGTAAGGGTGGTTAATATGTCCAGTAATATGTCTCTTGGTGGAGTCTGTTGCAGAGCTGGCCGCGCCCTAGGTAATTCGCCCCCTGCAGGGGCTGGATGTAAGGGTGGCAAGACTGGTAGCCATATCAGGTTTGCTTTCCCACGTGGCGACATAGGCTGTCCCCTAGAAGGTGGGATCCTGCGCTGCTGGGAAAAGGGAGGAGACATACCAGCCTCCACATCTCTTTCCTCCCTTTCATCAGAGGAAGAGAGACGTGACCACGATTATGGTCACTTCAGGGAGTAACCCAACTCTGAGAACGGGCTATGATGGTCACGGGAGCGCTGCCAGCGCCGACAACGGGTTGGTGGAGATGGATGAAGTTGTTGTGACAGCTGATGGAGCGATGGTTGTGACCATGCAAGATGACACTGGATTTGTCGTCGACTGGCTCGTCGACTGGCTTGTCGACGGAGTTACCAGTGTCGTCGTCCATCGAGGTTGCTCCTTGTCGACGGCTTCATCGGCCGGGCACTCGTCGACTGAGTAGATGGTCTTGGTGTGGATGAACCGGAGGAAGACTTAGGTGTCAATGAGGACTTGGTAACTACAAACTTGGCCGACAGCATTGATGGGGCAGATTTGACGGTCGACAATGGCGTGCCCAACAGATTTTGAACAATGAGTAGACTTCCAGGATGGGTTTGCCTCCATTGGGCGGGGGGAAAGACCTTCACTGCCCTTGCCCTTAGAAGCACATTGGGCACTGACCTTAGCTGGTGAGGACCGGTCCTTGTGAGATGACCTTGGCTCATCGTCAGACACCTCCCTGTGTCTTTTTCTGCCGCTGGCGTGGTCTTCATGCGACCTAGACCTCTTACGGGAGGTGGTCCGCTGGGCAGTCCAGCCCTGCCGTAGAGAGGCATAGCTCCGTACAGAAGTGGATTCAGAGGCCCCACCGGCATCCTCGAGCCACACAACGAGGCGTCGATGAGATGATGACCACGTAGTGTCTTATTGGAACAAGACTGGCAGATCTTGCAGTCTTGCATGACATGAAGTGGATGTATACAATATAGACAATCATTGTGGTGGTCGTCAATATACACATTCTTCACGCCACAGCAGGCACATGCCTTAAACATGCTCTTTCTTGTGGACCCAGCCATGAGGTAGGCCCAAAAATGCAGACAGGGAATTTCAAAGTCAGCAGCGTTGGAAAATGGTCCACAGACTCCACACTGTCATTGCCTGCAACGGCTGTCGACGGGTCATCGAAGAACCCAGTTTTCGCAACAAATATGATATATAATACAATTTCATAGCACATATAATGTAGAGAGATTTTTGAGTACTCCCAACTCAAATGCGCAGTAAAATATCTGAAGGCGGCCAACAGGGGAAGAGCTAAGGGCGGTGTTCCTATCGGCTGTGGGCAGTACGACCCAAAAATGACTGTACTAGAGCACACATGTGACTAAAAGTTTCATAAACTGTTCTATGTTACTGAGGATTCCCAGCCTGACGGTGGGAAATATTGACAGGATGAGAATCTATGAAATGCTAGAGAAAAATGCAAAAAGAAAGCATCTGCCCCACAGTAAAAATAACACCCAGTAGGACAGTCAGTATTTATTCAACAACATAAGATTTAGCTTTAATTGTAAGCTAAAACACCAACATCTGTAACCAAATAAAATGCAAATTGTACAGAATTCTATAGTTTTGAAGTAATGAGTAGAAAGATCCTGTGGCTTTGGTGATAAGGTCTGTGGGCCAAGTTGGGACTTTTGAAAGGCTTGCCGCCATCTAATCACTGACTTCTAGTCTGACCTCCTGGTGTAATCATGCTCACCTGGTTTTACATCCCTGCATCTCAATTCTGACAAATGTATGAACACAAACCAACACGTTAAGAGTTTCTAGGCACAATATATACAATCATGTTTTCTGCAAGGTAAGACTACCCCCAACTGAGTATCTTTAAAAGACAGTGGGCCTCATTACAAGTTTGCCGGTCCGATAGTAACTGCGCTGGTAAGCTACAAGCGCCGTTACTACCGGACCGGCAAACTACGAGTTCTGCTCGCGGGTGCCTTTTCGCCCACCAGGAGAAAAGCCCTATGGCCCTTTGGGGCTCAAATGGGAATGGGGAGTAATTATTACCGGCACCCAGCAATGGGGATGTACCGGGTCCGCCTGGGCTGGAATGCCCCAGTATATCCCCATACGTAGTCTTAATGAGGCCCAGTGTTGGCCACTTGAATAATAAATCTGTCCTCCATTAGCAGCCGGTGGCATGTCCATGAAGGAACAAGTTACTTACCTGTAACTGTTGTTCTCCAGCATCGGACTGGCATGGATTCACATGTTCATGAATATTCCCCGTCGTCAGGCTGTGAATCCTCGGTAAAGAAAAAAATCAGTATCAGTTACGTTTCTGATCTGTTTTTCTTAGTAGTAACCAATCACTGGTCTCTGGGTCATACTGCCCCAAGCCAATGACTGCCCTCTCGCTAAGCCCCGCCCCTGGCAGCCATCCTCAGATTTGGTAGCACGTGAAGTGCCAGTGTGACCAAGTGAAGAGCCGCAGAGGGGAAGGAGGGAGGGTTCGCATGTGAATCCATGCCAGACTCATGCTGGAGAACAACAGTTACAGGTAAGTAACTTGTTCCTTCTCCAGCATGGGTCTGGCATGGATTCACATGCTCATGAATATAAGAGTACATAGCAGTACACAGATGCACAACCACGGGAGGTGGCAAGGCTCAACATTAAGCATTACATAAAACTCAACATCAAGCGTCTCTTACCTCCTCACCAGGCTCACCTTAAGCGAACAGATTGCGCAGCACTGCCTGGCCGACTCTGGACTCCTCCCTGGAATCCCGGTCGACGCAGTAGAATCTCGTGAAGGTGTGTGTCGACCTCCACGTAGCAGCCCTGCAGATGCCCAGCAGAGGCACACCACACAAGAACTCTGTGGTAGCAGCGATCGCTCTGGTCGAATGAGCTCTCGGACGGCCGGGCAACGGTCGGTTTGCCAACCGATGACAGTGCATGGTGTAGCCGGAGAGCCATCTGGAAATGGAAGCCTTCGAGAGAGCCTTCCCTTGGTTCACAGGTCCAAAGTTCACAAACAGCTGTGATGTCTTCTGAAAACTCTTTGTTCGGTCCACGTAGAACTTCAAGGCTCTAGCCACATCCAGCAAGTGCAAAGTCCTCTCGGCCAGCGACGAAGGCGACGGGAAGAAAACTGGCAACACCAAGGGCTCGTGGAGATGGAAGTCCAACGGCACTTTGGGCATGAAGGAGGGGTGCGTCCTCAGCACCACCCTCGTCTCGTGAAAAGTCAAGTATGGAGGCTTGCAGGATAGGGCCTGAATCTCTCCCACGCGTCGTGCAGAGGTGATGGCCACAAGGAACGCTGTCTTCCACGACAGGAACTTCAACGGAGCTGAATGCAAAGGCTCGAATGGCGCGCCCATGAGCCTGGTCAGCACGATGTTGAGCTCCCACGCCGGGGCTGGAGCCTTCACCGGCGGGAACGATCGGAACAGTCCTTTCATAAACTCCTTCAACAAGCGATGAGACCACAGGGATGACTGTCCTGCAGTTCTGGTGTATCGGGAAAACGCTGCCAGATGTATCTTAATGGAAGCATGAGCTAGTCCAGCTTTGGCCAGCGACAGTAAGTACGGTAGCACTTGAGGGGCAGTAATCCGCAGAGGGTTCATCTTCTGTGCACGCCCTGGCCTTTGCATGAACCTCTCTGCATTCAGCCGGGATATCGTACCCTCCAAACTCTAGTGCTGCAGGAGCCAGGCCTGCAAGTTCAGCGACACCGGGTCGTGATGAAGAATGGCGCCTCCTTCTCTGGAGAGAAGATCTGCGTCTGTCGACAGTTTGACTGGTGGGGACGCTGACAAGTCCAGAAGGTCCGGGAACCAGATCTGTCTCGGCCACCTCGGTGCGACGAGGATCATCTTGCACCGGGACCTCTTGAGTTGGTTGATGAGCCTGAGCAGCAACGGCGGGAACGCATACAGGAACAGGCCGTCCCAGGGGAACGAGAAAGCATCGCCCATGCTCCTCGGCTGGGGGAACCTGCTGGCGAACCTCTGGCACTTGGAATTAGTCGCCTACGCGAACAGGTTGATTTGGGGTTTGCCCCATCGCTGGAAGAGTTGAACCACTTGATCCTGGCGTAGTTCCCACTCGTGGCACAAGCGCAGCTCCCTGCTGAGTGAGTCGGTGATGTTGTTTTTTATCTCTGCTAGATGAAAAAGCACCAGAAACATCCCTTGGGCAACGGCCCAGTGCCACAGATCCTGGGCTTCCTTGGACAGGGCTGGGGATCTGGTTCCTCCCTGTTTCCGGATGTAGAACATCGTGGTGGTGTTGTCGGTGAAGATCCTCACCACCTTGCCCTTGAGGGACGGGAGGAATGACTTGAGGGCCCAGAACACCGCTCGGAGCTCCAGTATGTTGATGTGGAGCAGCCTCTCCTCCGGGAGCCAAGGGCCTCTCGCGTGAAGATCTCCGGTGTGCGCTCCCCACCCCTCCAGGGAGGCATCCGTCGTCACCGTCGCCTGCTATGCTGGGGTCTGAAAGTCTGTGCCCGCCGCGAGATGCGCGTGTGTGCCCCACCATCGGATTGCCTGGCGGAATGCCTCGTTGAGCGAGATCTTGTCCTCGAAGCTGCCCGTCGCTTGCATCCAACGGACGTCGAGGAACTCCTGCAGAGGGCGCTTCCGAAGCCTGCACAGGCACACCAGATAGATGCAAGAGGACATCATCCCGAGCAGGGACTTGATGGACCTCACTCTGGCCACGTCCGTGGCCAGCAGACGCTGTACCTTGCCCAGGATGGCCTGTGCTCTTTCCTCCGATGGCGAGGCCAATCGCACCACTGTATCGAGCTTGGCTGCCAGAAATAGCGTGACCTGCGACGGAACCAGGTGGGATTTGGGGAAGTTGATGGAGAATCCCAGGTCCGTGAGCAGCTGGACGGTCTTTGCTGTGTGTTCTACGGCGAGTTCCCTTGTCCCTGCTCGGATGAGCCAGTCGTCCAGGTAGGGGTAGACGTGGATCCCCTGCAGGCGCAGCCGCGCTGCCACTGGTGCTATTCACTTGGTGAACACCCTGGGCGCCGACTTCAATCTGAATGGGAGGGCCTTGAACTGGTAGTGCCGCCTTAGACTACGAACCTGAGAAACTTTCTGTGTCCTTTTATGATGGGGATGTGGAAGTACGCATCCTCCAAATCCAACGATGATAGGAAGTCGCCTTCCTCCAGCTGGCCCAGCACGTGCTGGAGGGTGACCATCCGGGACTTCTGTGCCTTGATGTACGTGTTTAGCCGACGCAAGTCCAGGATGGGACGCCAACCTCCTGTCTTCTTTCTGATGAGGAAGTACCTTGAGTATACTCTGGAGCCCCGGAGCCTCTTTGGGACAAGCTCGATGGCTCCTTTCTTGAGCATCGCCCTTACCTCTAACAGTAGTTGAGGGACGTGGTTTTCCTTCCTGGCCACGGGAGGAAATTGGGGGCACTTCTTTAGAAATTCCAGAGTGTGCCCGTAGGCCAGGGCTTCCAGCACCCAAGGGTCGGTGGAGATGGACTTCCACATGCTGATGAACCTTGTCAGCCGGCCTCTGTGGGGCCCCGACGCGACGGCCGGTTCAGTCTTGCTTGGAAGCGGCCATGCCACCCTGGCATCCCTGGCGACGACAGCGAGATCCACCAGACTTGCCTAGTCCCCTGTAGGCTTCTTGCGACGATGAGCGGGCCGCTTGACGGTAGGTCGAGTAGCCGCCGCCGAATCCTTTGGAGGCACCTTGCTTGCCTCCGGAGTTCCGAAAGGGCGGCCACCGTTGCTGCAGAACTCCCAAGGCCCGAGCCATCTCAGTGTCGGTCTTGATGGCCTGCAGCGACTCATCCACAGTCTTTCCAAACAGATTGTTCCCGTCGAAGGGCATGTCCAAAACCTTGGCTTGCACGTCCTGGCGGAAATCCATCGCCTTGAGCCACCCCTGCCGTCGAAGGCAAACGCTGTTGCCCAACTGGCAGAAACCGGTGTCAGCAATGTCCGTGGCCACAGTTATGGCATGGTCCGACGCCACCTCACCCTCCTGTAGGATCGCCAGGGCCTCTGCCCTCTTGTCGTCTGGGAGGAAGTCCAACAGGGGGGGCAATCTTGTACCACAATTCCCTGTCGTAGCGGGCCACAATCGCTAGGGCTTTGGCCGCCTTAATCGTCGTTGCGGCCGACGAGATGAATCGTCGTCCCACGGTGTCCAGCTTCTCTCCCTCGCCATCCGGTGGGGAAGTTGAGGATGAAGCCAATGCCCCCCCCCCCCTGCTTTCTTCTTGGCCGCCGCTGAGATGACCGAATCCGGGGTCGGCTGCACCCTAAGGCACAACTGGGGAGCGTCGGGGACCCGGTACTTCTTCTCGTACAGGTCCCTCTTGGCAGGTGTCGTGGACGGGTTCTTGAGGAGGGCAAGTCCCTCGTCCCAGATGTCACCCAGCAACAGCACCGCGAGGACCGTCTTCCTTTTGGCCTCGCGCCGTTGGTAGAGGAAGCCTTCCTTCTTCTTCTCCTCAGGGCAGAGTTGAAAAAGCTTGGATGTACTGGCAATCATGGCGTGGAAGGAGCCAATCTCGTCAGGCGGGGACGCCGTCATCCGTCCCCGTCGTGGCCGTGTCTGTTCCTGTGTCATCCCTCGGGATCGTGGAAGGCACCAAAGGCTGAGAAGGCCATGAGGGCTGAAGGGGCACTGGATGAATTCTCCTCCTCTTGTTTGGAGGGCTTCCCGACGGACCCGGTACAGCTTGGTCGTCCCTCGGGGGTAGGGGCAGTCTCGTCCTTATCTCCGTGCATAAGGCTTGGATTGCCGTCAAAATGGCCGCTGAGTTGTCCTGAGGCTCGGGATGTGACAGGCGTGCCAGGAGCGACGGTTGTTCCTCCACGGGAACCTTGTCGTCTTTGCCACCCTCGCTCTCGTCGTCCCCCTCCTCGGGATTCCTCCCGTGGGGCTGGGCCTCTTCCAAATTCTTGGTCAGTTCCTTCTTGGAGGTTGTGTCCGTGTCCGTAACGGCCACCGGCCCCCCCCTCTTTTTCCACCGAGGTCTTCACGGGGGTCTTCTCGATGGGCTTAAAAGAGGATTCCCTGCGCGGAGGCAGGGAAACTCTGGGCCTGAGGTCGCATCCACTGGGATAGCCTCCACAGGCTTCGCCAGGGCCACAGCGACTCCCTCGATAGAGGCCTAAATCAAGGCCTTCACCACCTTGGGCGTGCTTGAGGCCTTCACATTAGGGGGAGGGTCAGCGCCTCGCTCCCCCTCGGCCGGTTCCTCTGAGATCGACCGGGGCCTCTCCAGAAGCTTAGCCGGGTTCTCGGATTTCCTCTTCCCCGAGCCACAGCATTGGCTCGCGGTTGAAGGCGTTGGTGAAGGTGCGCCCTGCCTGGCAGCCGAGGAGCCCAACCGTTCGGCACTCCCGGTGCCCGCGGATTCGCGGTGCTTTGCCTTCCGTTGGGCCCCTGTCGCCGGGGCGCCCTCACAGGACTTAGAAGACCGCTCTGACTTCTTCTTTTTCTCACCTGCTGGGCTCTTGCCTTCCAGCCAGTTGGAGAGACGGGTCCAGCGATCCTTCATCGTCCGATCCGACATGTTAAAGCAAAACGCACAGTCCATGTGCGTTTTGTCCTCATGGAGGAGGTAAAGGCATTTCGAATGCTCGTCCTCCTTGAACACATTTTGTACGTAGCATCCAGGGCAGATCCTGAACAGTTTGCCGGGAGTCGAGCTTCCCTTCTCCTGGTCCATGTTCTTCTCGTCTACAAGCTAGGCCTCAGAAACTTCTGGAATCCTCCAAGAAGTGTAACTCGACGAAAACTTCTCCCTTGAGGGGCGTAGATAAATCCGAAACGGGTCCCCGTTGATCGGAAGTAGAAACGGTGGAGCTTGAAGCTCGATTAAACCGAAAAATTAGATAAATCTCTTTGAAAAAACGCAAAACGCAGTAAAAGCTCGAGAGCTATAGCACGAGGACTCCCAACACTTGAGCGTGCAGTAAAAATCTGAGGATGGCTGCCAGGGGTGGGGCTTAGGGAGAGGGCAGTCATTGGCTGGGGGCCGTATGACCCAGAGACCAGTGATTGGTTACTACTAAGAAAGACAAATCAGAAACGAAAATGATACTGATTTTTTTCTTTACCGAGGATTCCCAGCCTGACGACGGGGAATATTCATGAGCATGTGAATCCATGCCAGACCCCATGCTGGAGAAATTGGGCTTATTTAAAACTGTAAACTCCTCCACTAGATGTGCTTTGGATACCGATCCACTTCCCAAGGTGTCAGAAAGGAGCATTCAGAAATGTTGGCTTAATCAGTGGGGGACAGTACTGGATCACAGAAGACCCCAGATGGCCAGAATTGTTGGGAAGCTTAGCCCTGTCATTTGAAAAAACAGAGGATCCTTTCTAAAGAAGACAGTAAAAAGAACAACCACCCTATACTGCAAAGGGTACCTGGAGCTATGTCGCTCATCTTACACCACTAACATGGTATATTCAAAGAAGACATCCTGTGTACAATCCCTTAGGAAATAGGTATATGCCAATTTCTTAAGTCTGGAGGATTTGGGGGCTTTAGAACACTGTCCAGTAGACATTAGTAAGACCCTCTAAATTCAGATAATTTGCCTGGTCAAATAAAGCCACCAGTGCACCCCCAACTACTGATCGCAGGAACATGGGCGACCCACCTTTCCGCTGCTCATCCAGCTTCGTGCCATAGTTCACTCGGCCACAGTTCTCGACCAAGAATCTCATCTTCCTATAGCCCTAGAAAGAGAGCGGAGGTCAGCTTTTAAGATCGGTATAGAAAGTACAGAGGACACATGCTCTGCCTGCATTCTCAATGCAGGCACAACACAGGCCAGCATGGAGTTATGATAGTGCTCTTGCAGGCACACACGTGCGGGTGTGCACACACAGCAGAAAACACCTGCAAAGACACCATTACTGCAGGAACATCATGGGATTAAAAACATATCCCACATATGTGTTGTTAGTGCTTACTTTAAATAAGTGCCAGGGCCCAAATATTTTCTAGCACTCCTGTGACACTTTGGATGGGCAGTTACCCACCACTGCTGCCACAACCTATACCTGCTCCCCAGCGTGTCGACGTATTTGGGGTTACACTACAGCCTGCACCTGCTCATTGTGGTTGATGGATGCAGCGACTATCGCCACTTCATAATTAAATTGAGTCTGAGGCAATAAGTGCTGAGGCTCAAAAATAAGTGACAGGGCTGAGCCCTGGCAAACACCCCCACATATTAAGCACTGTGTGTCGTGTGGGAGACCACAAAATGGAGGAAAGTAAGTTCAGGCAGCTGAACACACATGCTCACTGAAGATGTCCTTTTCTTTCAAATAAGACTACTTACTGGGACTTCTGGAATAAAAACCTCATGATTGTTGCGATCGACTATTCCCATTGCTTGGTTGTTTATGAAAATCTGTGAAAGAAACAGATGTGGTGGTGATAGTTTGATCCTGTGCAGGGCCAACCAGCAAGCAAATCAACCGAAACATTTACATACTCCACATCCTGCCACCCACACACCGAACATTAGCAAATGGAGCACCCCTTTCACCTAAGAGTACCATTTCAGACCAATATAGATACCACATATACATAAAAAGGAGTTGAACTGGGGTTCAGTAGATCATGGCTTCAGCAGGAAAATTCAATAAAGGTTTGTCATGAGTCACATAGCTGCAATTTACCATCTTGTTCTCAAGGACAGCCAGATATAGCAGGTTGTCATTAGTCAAAAGATACATTAACATGAGTAACATCCTGAACATTTACAACACCTTGTCAGATGCAACACAAGGGTGGCGCTGCCTGCACTGCCGGACAGCCCAGGTAAAACAGAACCTCTGAGCTTCCTTGGACACAGTGGCCAAACAACAAGGTGTGGCAGGAAGTAGCTTCAGTGAAGCGAATTCCTAGGTAAAAACTAGCAACAACATTTCAAATAAGTTAAGAAAACACCCAGACACAGGCATTTACTTTAAAAAGAATAAATATCCACGTGATCAGTGCACAAGAATATACAAAACAAAACACTATTTAAAAATGTCAACAAGTGCTTTCTATCACAAACCATTCAAAAGAAACAGTGTAACACAAAGGTACCTTTTGAACACATTACCGATACAACCTGTGCAAACCCACAACAAACTGCCACCTCATCACAGACGGTTATCACTACTTCCTGCCAACGGAAGCTCTTACCCGAGCTCGGTCCAAAACATTGCCCATAGTGTTGAGTACGCCTCCTCCATAGACCAGAGTTTCGTAAAGCGTGTAGCCGTAGGACTGGCCATTGCCATCATTCACGGGAAGGTTCTCCATATTGACAGGTTCATCGCATGCATACGGCTACAAAAGAAGGACCAATAGGAATTCTTAGTAACCACGCAATGCACCAAGTTTGCCAAAGACCATATAATGCGGATCCAGTGCCAGAAAGGTACCGGATCCTTAGGGCTGAGTGAAAGCACCAGAGGTAAGAAAAGGGACCGAAAGGCTCATCTGTAACCCCTGCCCCCAATAAGTGGTATCACCAAATATTCACCATTTTATTTGCAAAACATATTCACTGGAGTGAAAGAAAACATCTTTAATGCTGTAAAAAAGGGAATAACAAATGGGAGCTGTTTTAAGAGCAGCGAGACAGGACAGAGCTTAAAAACAGGCGGATATGATACACACACAAGAGTCTAACTGATGGAGGAAGAGGTTGGTTCCGGGGCACTCTGATTTATTTAAGGTGGGCTTTGGAAGTTGCTGCAATGCGGACTTTAATATAAACCTTTTCCAGCACAATAGGTTACACTATCTGTAGAAACTGCTAGATTTGTCATACTAGGAGCTGGCAAGACTGCAGAGAAGATTAGGGAAGTTGATGGGGGCCAAGCAGAGCTATTACACTGAGATCCAGCTGTGACAGACAGTGCAGAAAGAGCTAGGAAGAAGTGGGAGGTATGCTGTAAAGAGTCTACCAGGCTGCATAGTGGGCCACCGCTGGAGGAGCTTTTTGCACTCACGTGGACCCTATACAAATGGCTGATCCGAGTGCAGGTACAGTTCAGTCAGGACAGGGCCATTCTTCATACACAGGGCCTTTCAGCTATCGGGGTAGTGCATGGCTGGTACGATTCATGTGATACATGTGTCATTATGGCCAATAAAATGTATAGAGGTTGTATAGTGGAATCCCAATCCTACCTATCTACTTACCACCAACACCCCTACTTTAAAGATCCTTTTTATTTAACATCCTTTAATCTTTCCCCTTGCCCAGTATGATTAAAACTATTATCAAGTTTCCTGCAGGTACATATTCATGTGGATAGGTGCTTTTTGAAGCAGGTTATACTCAGGGATGGCCAGCATGGTGAGATATCTAACAGGCAGTGCTCTGTGAAGGCGTACGGTCTCATCTAGACAGAACCCGTACAAAGCCAGCAATCTCCTCCTGGGTTGTGTAAGGAACTCATGGTGGCAACAGTAAAGACAGACACAAGTGATCACAATTCAAGGGTGTTAATTAAACTGTATAAATAGGTTGGAAAAACGCCTAATCTCAACCTAAATTTAAGATGGGAGCAAGCTACTACCATCAAATAATAATAAGGCAGTCCTAGTGGCATCTTGACAAATAAAAGGGCCTATACTAAAAAAAAACTGTTGCCAATCCTTACAGCTAATTTCATAAACAGTGTGAGATAATGTTCACAAGAAAAGAAAGAAATGTGCACAAATTATAAGTCAGGATGATATAGCCGGGGGTCTCCCCCACGTTTTTAGAATGGGACAAGGCAGGACCTTTGAGCACAGCACACTCCTGGGCCTCGCCAGCACGACGTTACAGTTCCTTTCAACGATGCCAGGAACTTCTGGGGCCAAATCTCTTTCAAGTAAAGTCTCTTACCTTAGAAGGCCAGCTGAACCATAAACAATGAACAAAACAAAAGTTCCTTTGGTAATCTTTCACGCTGGGCGATTGCTCTTCGTCCCTTGGATTCCCTCAGCCGGGCTCCGATCCTTCTTGCAACGTTAGACTCCCTCGATCGGGTTCACTACAACCTTTCACTCAAAACGTAGCACTCAACAGTGTCACTGTCTTTTTCAACAACTATTCATTGCGGGCATCCTTCAGCCAGGTTCACATTTGCCAATTTCACAGTTCACTCAGTTTTATCACATTGCAGGATTTACTTCTCTTAGCTTTTCCCTTTGCATCCCTCCGTCAGGTTCACATAGCCATTCTAACACAGTTCATGATTCAATCATTTCATCAGAAAAAGCGGGGAGATTTCCCTCCCCAAGCTTTTTTCGGCACAGATTACAAGACCCCTTAGGTTCTTTTCTTTACCTAAGTTCGGGTCTCAGCCCCAGTCAGGCTTCACACAGTTTTCCTCTATGTGTCAAAGACTTTCAAGTGTACAAGGGGTTTTACTCAGTCCTCCTAGGACCACTTTGACACTTCACACCAGCCTTTCACAAGGTCTCTTGGTTTTTGTAGTTTCCACCAAAACAACACAACCCAAATGGGCTTCAGTCAGAGTCCTTCGAATGAGCACCCTGCAACGCCTTACCACTTTGCTTCTGAACCTTTTACTAGGGTTTCTTTAAAGTTCAATTACACAAGTACATCGTTCAACAAGGTTGCTGCCTGCAACCTTTGGCCCAGCACAGTTCCGTTGTACTATTTAGGAAAAAACTTCACTGGCTTCCGGTCAAACATCGTATAACACACAATGTGCTTACTACGACCCACAAATGCCTTAGTCTCAGCAATCCGACATACTTGTCAGCCCGCATTAGTATCAAGCCTAATGAGAGAAATCTTCATTCATCCACTGCAGTCGTCCTCAAACACCCCAAATTCAGGACAGCCAAATTTGGAGGCACCACCCTCGATGCTCAGGGCCCCCTTCTTTGGAATGCACTACCAGCCCAGATACAGCAGATCCAGAGCTATATTGTATTCAAACGCGCCATAAAAACTCACTTTTTCAACCTGGAATAACTCTTTAACTCTGCCCTCCTCTTCTGCCTTATGTGCCTGTTTGTCCTTGTCTTGTCTTTGTGTGCGCCCTGAGGCCCATGGGCATGTTGGCGCGTTACAAAAATTTAAATAAATAAATATATAAATATCTGGCTTCTCCGACTCACCAGCTGTGCTGTACTGTTGGAGTTTCTTTTCTCAGGAATTAAGGATGCCACCAAGGCAGCAAGCGCTTCTCCCTGCTTTGAGAGGAGGGCCCCGTGTGCCAGTGACACCTGCCACACCACACTTCCGCTGTACTTCCTGTTCTTATGCTTTCCCTTTCGGAGGCTTCGCGGATCTGAGTTTGGGTCCCACAGTATTTTGTCAGGTTCCCTTATTACAGCACACACTATAAAGGCTCTTTCAGGTTTCCACATTGCAGTACATTACTTAAACACTTTTACAGGAGGTGTAGGAGTGGTGAGCAGTAGTTTATCTCAGCTAGTGTTTGGGAATGAGTCTGGGCTCAGAGGGTCATAGATTGGGAATGTAAAGTTCTTCCTTAATGTGGCTGTAAGGAAGCCTTTGTTTCCTCAGGGCAAAATGGAGGCTCAGCTCTGCAGCAGCGATTGGCTGTGCCTGGTGGTGAGGTAGTTTGGAATTCTTCAAGGAGTTCTAAACTGCCTTTCATTCTAGTTTTCAAGGAAACAGGTCGCAGTTTCATAGTGCAGCAGTATTTAAGTAAAAATTCAATGGACTTCAACACCAGAAGAGTAGTGTGAGAGTTAAGAGAAACTACAAGAAACAGAAGCAGCAGCAAGAGTCAAGCAAAGAAGAAAATATAGATGAAGGACACTAAGTGGCAATAATCTAAATGTTCAAGTTATTTAATGACTTTAAAGTTAATGTTGAGCGGCAACAGTTGTAAGGTGTTTGAACTAAATTCAGTGTGTAGTTGGAAGGCACACAGCATGTTCATAAGTACATGTAAAGTTATTTGCTAAATGCTACAACTGCCTAAGGTCAGCTGTGAATGCGCATGAGTCGCTACGTTTCTGGACGCACGAAAATAATAATACTAACTAGGTGCGCGGTCCTATGCTGGCGGAAGGTCCTAATCTCTTATAATTACTAACCGCAAGGTTACGACTACTAACTTAGTTTGCTCGTCTTACATTAGCATCCATATGCGCGTCGTCTCGCGCGTCGGGTTTGGCTACAGGAAAGCACCTAAAGACGCTTGCATACGTGTTGCGGAACGTATTTCTCCGACTACAGTCGGATAAACGAACAGCTGATTTCTTCCGATGACGAGTCCTCTCAGCAAGGCAACGATACGGAGAAACAGTCAGCACCTTTAGAAGACAGTGAAGTGAGAAAACGTGAGAAACCGTTAGCGGAAACAAGTGATAGATAGTGCAGTGACTCGATGGGCTTGAAGGAGCGTGGATCGAGCAAGTGTGAGATACAGCACAGCACAGAATCTCATGTACTGAGACATAGTCAGCACTGAAGGGTCGTTGGGCAGTGAGTTCACAGTAAGAGTCTCACAAACGTATCTCAAGACCTATAGGCGAACAAGTTGATTTAGCGCACAGCAGTACAGACAAGAACAATTGTTTAAATATCTCTCTCAGACTCTTATGTGGTTTAGTAGTGAATAAGTAAAAGCAAGAGAAGAGCAGTGAACAGAAGCAGCAGATTCCGGATGCCAGGAAGATAAAGATAAAGCCATTAAAGGTTACTTCTGTTATTATAAAGGAAAGCCTATGAACACAGAAAGCATAGGCTGAAGGTATTCATGGGTCAATGGAGGGAAAGAGATAAGGTAAGAGGGAGAAGAGGCAAGTTGGAAGTAATTGCTGTTACTGTGATTGTTTTCTAGATCTTCACGGCAATCTGAGAATCCAAGAATACCCACTCCAGAAAGGAAGCAGGAGATTAGAGTGTAGTGAAGATCTGTGTTTGTTATTTTTTCCAATTCCCCTTTCCCCTTGGGTTTGCCAGTTTGATAGTTGTAGAAAACCAGAATTGTTAGGCTAGCAGACTTATGGGGTCTGGTGGGCCACCGTCACTCCTGCAGGAATGTGCAACTGAACCTGACACAGAGGCTTGGCGGATCTGACTTGCTAAGGGCAAGGGCAATTCCCTTTTCGTCATCCCTCCAGGTCTCTGCCTTCACCTCTGCTTGAAATGCCGGTCCGGAATAGCTGCTTCCTCGTGCGTTCGGCCTCGCTCAAAGTGTGCTTTCGTGCTCCACCTTTTATCCCTTTGGGGAAGGGGCAGTCTGGTGTGCATAGTTGTTGTTAATTGCCTGACTCGACTGACCCTTGTGTTGGGACATGTCAGGAAAATAGCCCTGGTGTTGGTCCGTTGTCTGTCTCGGTGTAGGAAAGTGTTTGTGTTGGAAAAGGGGGGTGGTGGGTGTAGAGTATCCTACAGGGTAGGATGGGGAATAGGTGTTGTAAGAAATGTTATCCCTCGTCCTATGGGTTTTGGTAAGCTCAGAAGGGTGAGTTTGGTAGAGTTTGTGAAATGAATAGGTGGGATTGTGGGGATGGTAGTGGTAAGTAGACTGGAAGTTCAGGAAACAACAATCAGAGCAACGTGGAAAAGAACGACTAGGAGCACTCGGGTAGGCAACAGGAAGACAGGAAAGATGTAGTTTACAGGGTTTGAATCAGTGGTCGAAGTGAGCAGGAGCCGTGCTCCTCCACTTTTTGCAATTACGGTTCCTATACTTTTATTTTCAAAAGAAACCCCTCCGGAATGGTTTCATTTAAAAATAAGTTTAGGAAGTAGCTGAAACTTGCACTTTCCACTGCACTGAACGTTCCCTTAAAAACTGGGGGTACGTGTTTGAGGATTTGTATTGTGTGTCGGAGGGGTCATGATTATGGGGTTTGCGGGGGTGGTGGGTGCAGATCAGCAGGGAACATAGTTCCACTTCTTCTTTTTGTACACTTCGACCACTGGTTTGAATTCCCAATAGGTTCACCAGATGTGGAGGGGTTGCTGGACTTGGGCAAGGGAGATTTGTTGGGTGAGAGGGAGGTAGACTTGGAGCAGCCTACAAAAGCCTCAGGGACCTCGTCCTCCTCGCCTTCTTCCCTAGTAGGATACAGCATCTCGCCTGGGGGATTCCCTCGAGCATAACCCTGGGCTGCCCTACCCAGGTGATCCTCCCTTGCTCGTCCACCCCCAGGGTTGGAATCTGAGCGTGCCAGCCCTTCCCTGGCAACCTGAATAAGGGATTCTCAAGGTTTACTTGGGAGAATACCCTCAGGTTTCTGAGAGTTGCCAGTACGGTCTCAGAAATCTCATCTCCATAGTACCCGTACAAGGCCAGCGATCTCCTCCTGGTTTGGCAATCTCGTCAGAACCAGTACATGGCCAGAGATCCCCTCCTCAGTAGCCAGTATGGTATCAGAAATCTCCTCTCAGCAGAACCCTTACAAGGCCAGAGATCTCCTCCTGGGTTGCCAGCACGGTCTCGGAAATCTAATCTCCACAGAAGCTGTACAAGGGGTGAAGGCATCATGAAGTAGACACAGACAACTGAATAACATTTGAAGTACAAACCTTTATTAACTAACAATAGAAGGTTGGAAAACAGCCTATCTTGCCATATGTTTAGGTGCATTTCTCTACCTAAATAAAACTAATGATAGTCTGTGACAGGAAGTCCAAAGCAAATGTCTGTCTGTATCCAAAATCTATACTTGCCCTCACCTCTATTTGTATACAATGGGCCTCATTACAACTGTTGCAGTAAGGCAACAACGGCGCTGTTAGTACTACCGGCGCCGTTGTTGCCATGCCGCAACATTACGAGTTTGCTTGCGGGTGCCGCTCTGGACGCCTGGTCAGACCAGGCGTGCAGAGCGGCAATCGCGAGCAGAGCAGGATGGTAGCAATGGTACCGCTATGAACGGTACCGCTGCTACCAACCTCCCCATTTCCATTGAGCCCTATAGGGGCTCAATGGGAATGGGGACATACCGGCTCTGGGTCCTGCGAAAGGGAAATTACCGGGCCCTCCAAGGTCGGAATGGCCCAGTAATTCCCCTTTCGCGGTAACTGGAGCCGGACCCGAGTTTGGGGCATGGCTACCTCCAACCTCGTAATGAGGCCCAATGTGTAGGGATGTCATGTCACCATCAAATAAGAAGTGGTCAAATGAAAGTTCTGAGCTTCTTCCAGCTCTTGGATGGAAAAGGGTTTTCCCTTCCCCAAGGTTCAAACAGTTCACGTTGCCAAAGATGGGTTCCCTTTCCCAAGCTTTCAACTCTAACAAAGTTCCAAAACAACACCGTTCTTCAGAATAGTCAATGTTCCAAAATAACACCATCCCTTGGGACACTTCCCAGTTCATCCGTTTGGTTACCTTTCACCAGTTCATGAAGTACTGGTGAAGTTCATTTTCTTAGTTTCAAATTCGTACAGGCTTTCCTTTATTCCATCACAAAATGTCTTTTCCTTTAGGTGGGTGTATTCGGTCTCGGCACAGCTGTCGGAGCACACGGTCTGCCCATTATAGGTCACGGAACCGACACACCTTACTTGCATCTGTTCCATAGGTATTTTGACACAGTTCCAGCTTTACAATAAGGCTTGGCTTATTCCTTTCACTTGCCCTTGAAGCTTTATTGTTTCTTCTTTTGTCACCATTGACCGATATAGTAGCTTTCCCTTGCAATGACCAATGTAAGCTTCCCAGTACACTATCCTGCTAGGAAACTTAGTTTAAAGTTTTTTGCACAAACCACCATAAGCTTCCCAGTACACTCTCCTGCAAAGAAACTTAGTTTAAAGTCCTTTTTGTACAAACCACCATAAGCTTCCCAGTATACTCTCATGCTAGGAAACTTAGTTTAAAGTCCTTTTTGCAAAAACCACCATAAGCTTCCCAGCACACTCTCCTGCTAGGAGACAGTTTAAAGTCCTTTTTGCACAAACCACCACAAACATCCCAGTACACTCTCCTGCTAGGAAACTTAAAGTCCTTTTTGCACAAACCACCATAAGCTTCCCAGTAAAGTCTCCTGCTAGGAAACTTAGTTTAAAGTCCTTTTGGCACAAACCACCATAAGCTTCCAAGTACACTACCCTGCTAGGAAACTTACCTTAAAAGTCAATTTTTGCACAAACCACCATAAGCTTCCCAGTACTGTCTCCTGCTAGGAAAATAAGTTTAAAGTCCTTTTTTGCACAAACCACCATAAGCCTCCTAGTACACTCTCCTGCTAGGAAACGTATTCACTGATTCAGGTTTTCTGATTACAACTTCTGACACCCTTTGCCCAGGTTTCTCTTGCATGCAGGTTTACTTTTCTTCAACCATTCATTTCTCTCAGTAATGTGGACGAATATCTGCTTGACTCTTGGCAATGGTCAATTGACTCTTAGCAGTGTTCATCCCAATCATTCACTGATGCTTGTTTACTTGGCTTTATCTATTAGCCTTGATCTCATGTCAACTTATAGCCAATTCACTTCACTAGTATTATGCTTTCTCTGGTTTCATCACAGTTCATTGCTTCAGTGTTGTACTTATTCTGTATTTTCCCCAAATTGACTTAAATGAGGCATTTCACGTATTTACAGTCTCTTTCCTTTACCCGCTTATCATACATAACAAATATCCCCTTGACACCGGTGTCGGTATGCCGCAGGGATGCCAGCGCTCCTGGGCAGACTCGCTGTTGTTGCTTGCATTCTCTGTCCTGCTGGTCCACCCATGGCTTCATGGACAGCCTCACTCTCGCCCACCGATATTGCCAATGCACATCACTACCTCTGTGACACCGCCAGCTTCTTCTCTGCTGTGGTTCATTTGGCAGTGCTTCACCGGCTCTCTCCCAGCCTCTCCAGATGCTTCTCTACTTCAAAGGGAAGCATCAGCTTTCCTCTGCAGACCTTTCTCATGCTGACCTGCTTTCCACCTGGCTTTCAACTGCACTCGCTCTGCATTCCCCTCCGGCTTCTCTGGACTTTTCTGGGTCTCGCTTTCACACAACTCTGCTCCTTGACTTTCCTCACTTGTTTCCAGCACTGGCCTTTAAATATCCCACGAGCTGGATTAGGCACTGGGTGGAGGGGACTTGGGCAGTGGGGAGGAGGCATCACCTATCCTCACTCGCATATCCACCCCCAGGGTCAGGATCCAATAGCGACTACCGTTCCCTGGCCATCTGGGAGAAGGATATGTTGGGGAAAGAATTAAGGACGCCCTCAGATTCTTCACAAAGGCCGGAGATCTCCTCCTGGGTTGCCAGCAAGCTTCCAGAAATCTCATCTACACATAAGCTGTAAAAGGCCAGAGATCTTCTCTTGGGGTGGCAGTACGGTCTCAGAAATCTCATCTACAAAGAACCCTTACAAGGCCATAGATCTCTCCCTGGGTTGCCAGTGCAGAGGCATTATAAGTGCACTGGAGAAATACAAAGCATTATATGGGTTAATATTAGATACCTTGTCCCTACTTTTGAATGCTACCTCCCCATGACAAAAGGAACAAAAATACAGGATGGTCGATTACGTGTCACCTCAAACACATCTCGGGAGACTGGTAGAAATGAGGGTGCCAGGTGATCTAGATTTGGTTTAGGTGTGCAAACCTGCTAATGAAACCCACACGTCCTTGCAGGATGACATTGGTCATCAAGAAGTCCCGGCAATTATGTGGAAAGATCAATGATATCTAATAATAAGGGAGGAATCCTGGGTGACACTTGAATGACAATAACCCACACGTGTTTTGTACTATCTGATCCGGGGATGGATAGACAAAACATTTAGGGAAATAGAACAAGGGTAGAGAGGTCAAATTCGGGAATTGCTACAATGCAAAAGTAGGGTGGCCACTGTGAGGTAGCGGTAAAAACACAAAAGTTTAATAAATTAGAGCAAAATTAAAACAAGTATTAAAACAACCAACATGTGACAACGTAATCACAGGTCAAACACAAATATAATGTGAACACTGTATGAAATAGGAAAAAATAACAAAAAGGCCTAGTAGTGAACAAAAGTAAGGACAAGTCAGTACAAAACTCAGTGGTAAGTCAATGTGTACAGTTTTAAATCATTTCACACATATTTCAATTTAGAAACTCTGATGTTCTCCAGAGTCGTGAAGTCTCGACATGTTTCAGTTCAGGTGTCGTGTGTACCAAACTTTCTTCAGGAGAGAGGTTCAATAAGAATTCCTATTGTCAAAACTATTACTGTGGGCCAGTCACAAGACCTATCATCAATAAAAAAAAGAGAGGAAACAATGTCAGCGTTAAATGCTGTGTGTGTCTCAAAAACATCACAGAAACAAGGCAGCCAATTACCTTGCAACGGTTCTTGTGGGGGCGAACAGCTCTATAATTGAGGTGTCAAAGGAAGAACCCAATGTTCCCTGAGAGTAGCTGCAAGTAAAAGCAAAAGAATGGCTTTTCAATCGCTAGCAGGATTAATGGTTAAGAGGGATAAACACGTAAAAATGCCCCAAAGAAGATACGCACAAATGACATAAAGCCAAAACAGCAGGAGCAAAAACATTACTTAAATCTGTAGGTCGGGTAGGAGAGTCGGTTCACTGTGCCCTTAGATGCATCAGTGGCTTACTAAGTAGTGGCTGCGCCGTGAATCCTCTGTAATGACTCAATTGTATCTGATAAAAAATATGCATAGATCAGAGTAACCAACAGAACGCTCTAGATACATGTAGTCAGAAAAAAATATATATATATATCAAGCTAAAAGGTACCTCCAGATTGTAAATACCCAAGGATCGTCTGCTAATGTAAGGTATGTCAAGCGCTGAAAACACCTGATACAGGAATCCCGTTGTGGGAAAATAAAATCAGAATGACCGTGTGAGATACAGATCGTCAGGGGAGGGCGAACCGAAAAGTGAGTGACGAACAAAAAGGCCTACCTGGTTGATGACTGCAGTAAATGTGCCCGGCGAGGGTCTGCACGGTGCCGCCAATCGGCACTCGGGCCAATAGTCGGAGGAGAGCCGCAGTGGCTAGCAGCAGACTGAAGAAATCTTAGCTTGGTCGTTGCTAGGTAACGCAGGGCTAATGAGTCCTACGTCTGTCTCTACCTGAGCTCCGGGGGAGTAATTCGATAGCGATTCCTGCTGGCCATCTTCAGATGATTCATATTAACGGATTCAGTTTACCAGGAATGGCCAAGAACCCTAAATATGGGGCATATAACAGCTAATGAGAATGCTGCATCGTCCCCAGGAATATGAATATGAATAGAGTGTAAAAAGGAGTACTGGCACACTTCTAAATCCGTATGGTGCACAACGTACGCAGTGGTTGGTGCGTGTCTTAGAAGGAGTGGACTGTACCCCTTCAAGTTAGTGTAGTGTATAAATCATGAAATGCCTACACATGAAACACATTGAGTAACAAGATGAGCTCTGATGAACAGTTAGTCTATGTGTGTGATGATGTCCAACCTCTAGCGTGAGTGAAAAGAAGCGTGTACAAGTAACACTGTATCTCCAAGCAGGGATTTGGTGGGGTCTTCGTCCAGTCGCCCTTTAATAGTTGGTATTCGAAAGTTGACCTTCACATTCCTTAATGTAGTCTTCCCTATTTAGGATCACAATAGCGTGACCTTTATCAGCCTTTTTTGATTATGATGTTATTGTTGGAGGCCAGAGATTGAATAGCATTCAATTCGATTTTACTTAAATTCTGGAAAGGTTTGGTGAGATTAGACTCCAATCTTGCAATGTCAGTAAGGACTTTCCTTTCAAAGACCTGTGATTCAGGAGAGTGGCTGTGGGTTGGAGGACAAAATGTAGAGGGGTTACTTAAACCCGTAGGATTGATGGTGCTATCCATTGGCTCTGTAATGTTCTGCTCGAAGTATTCTTTAAGGCAAATCTTCCTAATAAATTTGTTAAAGTCAATTTGAAACTCGAAAGGGTCATGTTGTTTTGTGATTACAAACCCCAGTCCTTTGTTGAGGACCTGTTGTTCGATGGAAGTGGGGTGGTAGTCCGAGAGATTAACTAAATGCGACTCCTGCTTCTGGTCTGCTTGCTGCCATCGTTCCACGAGCTGCGATTCTGGCCATGGTATAAAAAACCACGCGTGTTCGCTCTGAGTCCACCATTACTTTGGCGTTTGTTATATTGGCCTCTGCCTCTTGTTGGGGTTTTCACCCGCATCGTCAGGGTCGCTGCTGTCATTGCTGGTGCTATATGACGTGTTGCAAAAAAGGACTCTCCTGTTGTTTTTTGAGGGCCCGGATTGATGTAATGATTTGTTCTGGTAATTAGCATTCACGCATCTCTCCATCTACAGTTACACCCTAAGGTGGGTCCCTTATCGCTTTTTATTGTGTCATGACCCTTGCCCCTGGCCCTCACCGGCAAGTCAGCCTTCCAGTTAGGGCCAGGTCAAAGGCCTTAAAACCTCATCCAAGACTCTCTTGGAGTCAGTCGTGGCGCCTTTGGCACCAGGCTCATAACCATCATGAAGACCAACATTAGAATGGGACTATTTACTTGGGACTATTTAACTTGGGGGTGGGGGTGTTCAGCCAACATGGAGGCACACACATAGCTCAGTTACAAGGAACTGAGCTATACGGTCTAGTCTTTTGGGTGTGGCAGGCCTGGGACTACTTTACCTGGACTACTTTGGGTGTGGCAGGCCTGGGACTACTTTACCTGAGACTATTTAAACCGCACCCAAACAGCAGAACATGCTTTGCGCTATTCTGCTGTGGGCAGCGTAACGCTCACTGTGTCCAGTACTTTGATGCCAGTTTACCTGAAACAAAGGACCTGCAGAGAGAGAAAGAACACTACGAAACTTACCTGGAACAGTATCCTGTCTTCAATCCATCGCTGACTTCAGTTCCACTCACCTGAAGGTACGAGCTCCATCATCCAGCACTGCATGCATCCTAGAATACCATAACCTGGAAAGAGGAGAAAGAAAGACAGCATTAGTAAGCGTTTACTCACGTTTCCTCCCGAATGAAGAAAGCCACACAATTCTTACCTGGGTAGTCACCTCCTGGTCAGTATCATTGCTGGAACATTACGGCACTTGGCGAAGAACATCGCAAGCTGCAAGGAGAGAAAAGACACAGGTTAGCAATATAATAGGCAAAACAGCGCCGCGCATCGCGCATTACTCACCGGACAGCATCGCGCACACCGAGCTTTCACCTACCGGCCCATGCTCATCTTCAAACTGCATGACAACACCAAAATACCCTTCCATACCTAAAAGGAAAGAAGCAAGACATTATTATTCGAACTAAGAGGAACATAAGAACTGCATATAAAGACTGTAAAGCAGCAAACCTACAGAGTCGCAGCAGGCCTGGATTCCCACAGGGGGGCTTGCACCAGTGAAGTCACTTGGTCGCTGCTCGCCACCCACATCTACGCGCCCCTGCCATGAGGAGCAGGATGGAGAATCCACCTTTTACAATATTAAGGTGAGAGAGGGCCCAAGGGGGAGGAAGGAGTTGAGGCCAAGGGAGGTGGTAAAACATAAAGACAATCTAGTATTGAATCCAGCTCTCCTATATTGCAGACCCATCTTTAACCAGAGGCTTACCAAGGGACCGGTAAAGGGTTCGAGAGTGCAAATCATCCAACCAGGGCTGGTTGGCATCCCCATGGATACCAGGTGAGCGTAACATATTGCTGTACTAATACCCTTTCTTAGGGCATTTTTACGTGTTTATCCCTCTTAACCATTAATCCTGCTAGCGGTTGAAAAGCCATTCTTTTGCTTTTACTTGCAGCTATTCCCAAGGAACATTGAGTTCTTCCTTTGACACCTCAATTATAGAGCTGTTCGTCCCCACAAGAACAGTTGCACGGTAATTGGCTGCCTTGTTTCTGTGGTTCACCTACCCGTTTTGAGACACACACAGTATTTAATGCTGACATTGTTTTCTCTCTTTCTTTTATTGATGATAGGTCTTGTGACTGGCCACACTAATAGTTTTGACAATAGGAATTCTTATTGAATCTCTCTCCTGAAGAAAGTTCGGTACACACAACACCTGAACAGAAACATGTCGAGACTTCACGATTCTGGAGAACATCAGAGTTTCTAAATTGAAATATGTGTAAAATTATTGCAAACTGTACACAGTGACTTACCACTGAGTTTTGTATTGACCTGTCCTTACTTTTGTTCACTACTAGGCCTTTTTGTTATTGTTTTCCTATTTTATACAGTGTGAACATTATATTTGTGTTTGACCTGTGATTACGTTGTCACATGTTGGTTGATTTAATACTTGTTTTAATTTTGCTCTAATTTATTAAACTTTAGTGTTTTTACCGCTACCTCACAGTGGGCACCCTCCTTTTGCATTGTAGCAATTCCCGCACTTGGCCTCTCTACCGTTGTTCTATTTCCCTACATTTATTGTGAGATCAGTGATATGCAATACAAAGCTGAGCACATTAAAATACAGGGATCACCATATTTTCCATGATGCCTATAGACATGGCTGAATAGTACCTACCTCGCCTGTAAAATGCAGCACATCCCACAATGAAACATAGTGGGTCATAGTCACCATCTCATAAGATGCCTTTGGCATGATAATGGGTGGCATGGGCAGCTGATCTCCTGAAAAATAAAGGGAAAGAATATTGGTATTAGGGCTAGAATAAGGACAGAAGCACTGCTGGCTCTACAAGCTACCACATTCTCTTTACCCTGAATCGTGGCTAAGATCTCCCGCAGTTTGTGGTACTTGGATGTGTATTCTCCAGCCTCTGTCAATGGAGCATCATAGTCTGAAAAATAGAGTAGGGAGCAAGTCAGAGATGTTCCTTCTACTTTCACTGAAAGTGGTGGTGGTGTGACTGTCCTGAAACCACCACAGACAAGCAGTGCACACAGCCATTGACCTAGATTAGGCCACATGCAGGATAGCTAATGGCTCTGATGTGTATCTGGCTTCGCAGCCACCTTCACCTTGGAGACATTTATATGTCTGTTCTGCTCACAAATTGTGCATGGTATGCAACCAGAACATGTATCGTAACATTGCACACAACCTTCAGCTTCTGCGCTTATGCATCACATTGCCCATACCATTGGTTCTTGAGCTGTCCAACAGAAATAGCATGTGTGCTTTAGTGGTCCAACACCCAAAGGATGAATGATTAGACTGCTCAGCGTCCCTATCACCCTTGTTCTGTTTCTCTCACTCATTCACTGTCCACTCCCAGAGTCGCTGTTTAGTTGCTGAATCTGGGTGAAATTGATGCACAGAATTGAGAGAGAGCAATCATAGGCACCCTCCCCCAAATCTCTCAGCCAATCTTGCGGGTATACTTCAACTTCAAAGAACACGCAATCTAATATTTTCAGCCATTACCTAGGATTTAGCGCCCTTCTGATCACACAATACTTGCCATAACTGGTGATATGGGGCAGATATTCCTTGAAATGGGTAGCCCCATTCATGAAACCAAAGTTTGTGCCCCCGTGGAACATGTAGAAGTTGATGGAGGCACCTTCATTTAGGATTTCAGCCACAGTCCTCACCATCTCTGCATAGGAGAAAATCATGTTAGCAGCAGAAGTCACTCTGACCAACAAGACCCAACTGTCCTCCTCAAATACCATTCAACCAATATTTGGTCCAAACAGACACCCAAACTCTATAGCACAGAAAGAGGATAACACTGCAACACATGAGAAATGTTCTTTTCACACAAAGAGTGTTATTTTGAAACAGCAAAAAAATCAAGCAATTCATCTGAACCACCCAAGCGCTGGAGGAAAAGAGGGAGGGACTCAACTATATGTTGTGATGAGGAGTGAACAGAACACACCCCAGTCAGAAGTGAATTTCCACACTCTTTATTAACGGTGTCAGGATGAGAGAAGATAACGCTTATAGGGCAGAAGTCTGCAACCTGCGGCTCTCCAAATGTTCGGGACTACAGCTTACATGAGCCCTCCCCATTGACTATGCTGACTAGGGCTGACGGGAGTAATAGTGCAAGATATTTGGAGGGACAAATCTTGCAGATTTAAATAAAAGCTATACTCAGATAAAGTGCACAGGGGGATAACTCAAGGTTGCTTAAGAGCCTACCTATGGGAATCCCCCTCTTACCCACATTCTCTAATCTAGCACACAGTCCGAGGGATATAACACAGAGTTCACCTTTCTGACACAGTACCAGGGATATAGCACCAAGCTTGACTTTCCAACACAGTCCCAGGGATATAGCACCAAGCTCGCCTTTCCAACCCAGTCCCAGTGCCATAGCACATAGTTAGCCTTTCCAACACAGTTCCAGTGACATAGCACAGAGATCGCCTTTCCAACACAGACCCAGGGCTATAGCACCAAGCTTGCATTTTCAACATAGTCCCAGGGATATAGCACCAAGCTCGCCTTTCCAACACAGTCCCAGAGATATAGCACCAAGCTTGCCTTTCCAACACAGACCCAGGGATATAGCACCAAGCTTGCCTTTTAAACACAGTCCCAGGGATATAGCACCAAGCTCACCTTTCCAGCACAGTCAAAGTGACATAGCACAAAGTTCGCTTTCCAACACAGACCCAGGGTTATAGCACCATGCTTGCCTTTCCAACACAGTCCCAGTGACAGTTCGCCTTCCCAAACAGTCCTAGGGATATAGCACCTAGGTCGCCTTTCCAGCACAGTCCCAGCGAAATAGCACTAAGCTTGCATTTCCCACACGGTCTCAGGGATGCAGTACTGAGTTCGCCTTTCCAAACCAGTCCCATGGATATAGAACCAAGCTTCCCTTTCCAACACAGACCCAGGGATATAGCACCAAGCTTGCCTTTTCAACACAGACCCAGGGATATAGCACCAAGCCTGCCCTCTCAACACAGACCCAGGGATATAGCACCAAGCCTGCCTTCTCAACAGAGACCCAGGGATATAGCACCAAGCCTGCCTTCTCAACACAGTCCCAGGGATTATAGCACCAAGCTCGCCTTTCCAACATAGTCCCAGTGACATAGCACAGAGTTTGCCTTTCCAACACAGTTCCAGTGACAGCACAGAGTTCGCCTTTCCAAGACAGACCCAGGGATATAGCACCAAGCTTACTTTTTCAACGCAGTCCCAGGGATATAGCACCAAGCTTGCCTTTCCAACATACTACAAGAGATATATCACTAAGTTTGCCTTTCCAACAGTCCCAGGGAAATAGCACCAAGCTTGTCTTTCCAACACAGTCCCAGTGACATAGCAGAGTTTGCCTTTCCAACTGAGGTCCTGGGATACAGCAAAGTTTTCCTTTGCAACAATGTCCCAGGGATATAGCACCAAGCTTGCCTTTCCAACAGAGTCCCAGGGATAAAGGACCAAGCTCACATTTCCAACACAGTCCCATGAATACGGCATTGAGCTTGCCCTTCCAACACAATCCCATGGATATAGCACTGAGCTTACCTTTCCAGCACACTCCCGAGGATATAGCACCAGGTTCACCTTCCCAAAACAGTCCCGGGGACATAGCACCTAGCTCACCTTTCCAGCACAGTCCCAGGGAAATAGCACCAGGGTCGCATTTCCCATACAATCCCAGTGACATAGCACAGTTTACCTTTGCAACAAAGTCCCAGGAATATAGCACAGAGCTTGCCTTTCCATAGCACCAAGCTTGCCTTTCCAACACAGTCCCTGGGATATAGCAGAGTTTTCCTTTGCACCAAGGTCCCATGGATACAGCATTGAGCTTGCCCTTCCAACACAATCCGAGGGATATAGCACCAAGCTCACCTTTCCAAAACAGTCCCAGGGATATAGCACCTAGGTCGCCTTTCCAGCACAGTCCCAGGGAAATAGCACCAAGCTCGCATTTCCCACACGATCTCGGGGATGCCGCACTGAGCTCGCCTTTCCAAACCAGTCCCATGGATATAGCACCAAGCTACCCTTTGCAACACAGACCCAGGGATATAGCACTGAGCTTACCTTTTCAACACAGACCCAGAGATATAGCACCAAGCCTGCCTTCTCAACACAATCCCAGGGATATAGCACCAAACTTGCCTTCCTAGCACATTAACAGGGATATAGCACCAAGCTCGCCTTTCCAACACAGTCCCAGGGACATAGCACCAAGGCTGCATTTTCAACACAGTTCCTGGAATATAGCACCCAGCCTGCTTGCTTCCAACTTGTTCTGAGAAATACAGCACCTAGCTTACTTCTTGAGCTCTCCTAAAGACAATTACTTCTCCCTCTTTCACCTTACTGTACATGTCTGGCTCAGACATTCTCAACTCTCTAGTCACGAGTTACCCTCCCGGGCAATAATACCTTAACACCCAGTCCTATCTGCAAGTATTTCTCCCCCTTTCATAGGGGTTTTGTCACTGTGTTATATTGTTACCCACCAGCCACATGTCTCCTCTCTGAGCCAAGGTCTCCATCTCCTTAATCTGGCGTCTGAGGTGTAACCCTCGGTTAAGTTGTCCGGTTTCTTTCTTAGTCTGGCCTCTGCCAGGATCTGGGAGTGATCACTGTCCTCTTATTTTGAGTATTGATTATGCTTTTGTGAGAGCAAATCCTACCCCCGCAAATCAGGCAAGTGTTATTGTACATGCAACAGGCCATGCAACAGGCCATGCAAGGCGGGCAATCAAGTGGCTAAAGCTGGATATTGGCACTCTTCTTCCAGGCATGTATAGTCAAATTATGCCAGTATTAGAAGTACTTTCAACCTTGCCTACGAGTGAAGCCCTGAGCAAATTGCAGGTCTTTGAAAATACAATAAAAGGATTGGGTGAGCTCTTTTCTACACCAATCACTGGTGTTAAAAAGAAGATTACTATGTCTTCAGTATGGTATGGTGTGGAGTGACATAGGGCTAAGGGAGTTGTGATACTTTCTGCCAAAGATGTTCAGGCTAGAGGTACCCAAGCCATAGGTGAAACCAGGATTACTTACAAAAACCTGATCAATGCAAAGAAGGAGGCTTATACTCAAGATATCGCCGATAGATTAAAGGACTCGCAGAGTTTCTGGGCATCATTGGGCAAAGGGAAATCACCAGGGTTAGATCAACTGGAGGGTTGCGTTCCGGAGTCTGTGTGGTGTGATCAGTTCAGGAATCTCTTCCAGGAAACTGGGGCTCCCACTGGTTGGAACAGTATACCCAGGCAGAAGTGACTGATGTTCCCAAAGGCTGAAATAACTTCTGACCCATTAAGTCAGAAAGCAGGTAAGACCTGGGTCCTGACAGAGTTCCAGCAGATTTCTTTCAGAATGAGCATGAGATGTGGGTACCCTTTCTTGGTAAAGTGTTCAATGCAGCTGTCATGATCTCTGCTTCCAAAAGGTCAGGGTTTTCCCAACTCCCTTGGAAGCAGATCCATAACCCAGGTTCCGAGTGCCAACTAGTCCCAATTGGGACCTTTTGGACCCAGTCCTGGCGCCAGTGGCACCAGGCTCATAAATATGCCCAGTCCCAGCGCTGGAAGCGCCGGGCTCATAATGCTTGGGTGGACTTACCTGCAGCAGACCATGCTGCTTACTTGCCTGCCAGTTGAGCCTCTGATCCTCTTCTGTTTGGCACTACTTTTCCTGTTGGGTAGGGCAGGAGCCACTCCCTAGATTCAGAACACTGGAACTCTTCTGGAAAGCAGGAACTCTTTTCTTACCTAGGCGTGGCTGTGGAAGGAGACACCTAAGCACTACAGGAGGCTATTTAAACCACACCCGATGGATGAATCTTGCTTTGCGTTATTCTGCATCCTCTGCAGCAGAACGCTCATCATGTCTTCTGCATCTGATCCTGGGCCTAAGGAAAAAGGCTTACCATCCTGAATCCAGTCTTCAGCAACACCTATAAAGACAAGAAAGAACAGGTTAGCATTACGGTCTTCAGTGACAGCTCTTCACTTACCTGGTCCATCGGCTGTCACCAACGCCTCGCGCTGCATTCCGGCATCTGAAAGACAAAGGCTTACCTACTCTTTGTGCGCTCCGGGGGTCTTCACACTGCATTCCGGCATCTGAAAGACAAAAGCTTACCAACTCTTTGCACGCTCCGGAGGCCTTCGGCGCTGCATCCCGCATCTGAAAAACAAAACAAGGTGCGTTTAAAGACATTGGGGAACTTTAATACTCACGTGCCATTACTCCTTTCACATCTAACCCAGTGGGTATTCCGGCACCCTGCAGCCGCTCCGAACTTGTACCTGCAAAATAAAAAGACAGTTAGAGCGCATCGTGAAGCAGGCAACAAGCGCTTACTTACGTGCTTCCAGGCGCTTCTATTCATCACACGGGCTCCATCTTCAACTCACTTCAGCCCGTCATCCGCAATCGCCGGAACCCTGCAAAACAAGAAACATCATTACTAAAGACTTTAAAGACATTAGAATTACTCGAAACTTACCGTTCGTGCAGTAAACGACGGACAGCAGTCCTCTGAAGTCAAGATGCCTGCTCCCCTTATCCAGTGAAGAAACTGGTTACAGCACCCTGCCCCGAGGCAGATGGAGAGCATGGCGTTCCCTTACCTAAGGTGAGAGCGTTAACCTTTGGGGTTCTACAGGAGAAGAGAAAAGGAAGAAGAGAGAGACATTCAATAACCCAGTTCCTTAATCCCATATTTTCTATCTGCAGACATCTTACCCTTCAAGTCAGACATACAGTGCACAGAAGTCCAGCCCAAAGAGCCAGCCGTGTGTTACACATCACCTTTGCAGATACGGTATACGCCCAGTCAAGACCGGCTCCTCTACGGGAATCAGGTGAGCGTTACAGAACGCAAAGCCTACCACAAAACTCCTGTCCAGGCGCTATGGAAACCTCGGATACAGACCAGCTAGCCCAGTTACTTGGGGAACTAAGGGCAGAAGTGCATGCAGCCCGTCAGGAAACGAACGCTTTAAGAAGGGAACTGATTGTTTCCAAGGAGCGAACAGATGATCTCGCTAGACAATTGCTACAGTCACAAGCCGGACAGACCCCGTTACCCGCATCTGGGGGTAATCTTCCTTCTACATCCTCTATGAATCCAGTGTAGATCAACCTACCTGGGAATGTACCTCTGGCTCCGCCCGAACGATTTTCTGGTGACCCAAAGAGGTTTGCAGTATTTATCAATCAGTGCCGGTTGCATTTCTTATGCCGGCCAGCAGCCTTTCCAACTGATCAAGCTAAAGTAGCTTTCGTGCTTTCGTACCTTAGTGGCAATGCGGCAGACTGGTCGATCCCTCTAGTAAACCAAGATGATCCGGTCCTCCATGATTTTCAAGCTTTTCAGCTCAGTATGGAAAAACTGTTCGCAAGACATTCACAGGGGCAGGCCTTGGACAATGAGCTTCTTTCGTTGCGACAAGGTAATCAAGACCTTTTGGCTTATATTGCGTCTTTCAACAGACTGATAGTGGAAACTCAATGGCCTGAGGACAAAAGGATTACGCTGTTTTATAGAGGTCTACGTGGAGAGCTCAAAGATGTGTTAGCCCAAGTAGTGAATCCCCCACAAGATTGTTCGGACTATATAGACTTAGTCGTTCAAATAGATCACAGACTGCAGAACAGGAAGGCCGATCGTTCCAAGTTTGATGCTCGAGTATTTTCCAAACCGCCAACTCCTTCCAAAGGAGTAGACCCCGGGGAACCCATGCAAATAGGGGGTCTGAAAGGTCCTCTAACACAAAAGGAGCGGGAAAGGAGAAAACAGTTGCAATTATGCCTCTATTGCGGAAACTCAGGGCACTTTCTTCGAGACTGTCCGGTGAAACCTGCCAAGAAGGCAGTAGGAGCTGCAGTTACCAAAGTTACAAACTCTGAGCAGGGAAACGACCTCGCCCGACAAGAATAGAGGTCCTCTTGGCGAGCGTGAAAACCAGTTCCGTGACCTCGCATTTCGTGATACCTATGGTCCTCATTAGCCCTGATAATCCGGATCGATTACATGCAATTGAAGCTTACGTCGACAGCGGTGCCATCGGCAATTATGTGGATCATGAAATGGTTTTGAGGATGAATCTAACTCTTTGTCCCAAGGCTGTAAAGGACGTCATTACTACGGTGGATGGTACGGAGATAGCCTCCGGGCCAGTAACGCATACCACTCAAGAGGTGACGCTAGTAAGTCAAGATGGACACCATGAGAAGATCGTGTTCGATGTGATCAAGGCCCCTCAGTTTCAGATTATTCTAGGAATACCTTGGTTAGAGAAACACAATCCTCTGATCGATTGGCGAGCAAGAACGGTCCAGTTTCCAGAATGTGTCTCTACTTGTCACCCTCCACCTGGTGTTGCACTGGCAGCAATTTCTTCAGAGACTCTCCAGTTACCTCCCGAATACCTAGAATACCAAGATGTTTTCCGGAAGGATCAGGCTAACTCTCTACCTCCTCATAGGTCTTATGACTGCCAGATAGACCTGATACCTGAATCTACTCCTCCTTGTAGTAGAATTTATGCCCTCACCGAGCCTGAGAACCTTCACCTTCGACAATACCTGGATCAATACCTGGCAAATGGGTTTATTCGTCCTTCCAAGTCCCCTGCTTCTTCAGCTTTGTTCTTCGTTCCAAAAAAGGAAGGAGACCTTAGAACTTGTATAGATTATCGCTCCCTGAACCAGATCACCGTTAAGAATAGATATCCGTTACCTTTGATCCCTGAACTCCTGGACCAAGTCAGAAAAGCATGCATATATACAAAGCTGGATCTTAGAGGAGCTTACCACTTGGTACGAGTAAAAGAGGGCGATGAATGGAAGACGGCCTTCCGCACCAAGTATGGACTATTTGAATATCAGGTCATGCCCTTCGGACTTTGCAATGCCCCGGCCGCCTTTCAATATTTTATGAACGATGTCCTCAGAGAGCTCATAGATGTGTGTGTTGTTGTTTACATTGACGACATCCTCGTTTATTCTTCATCGGAATCTGAACATCGGAAACACGTGAAAATGGTCCTCGAAAGATTGCGTCAACACAAACTTTTCGCTAAGTTGGAAAAATGTGTTTTCAACGTGACTGAAGTTGAATTCTTGGGATTCATATTATCACCTGGCGGAGTGCGTATGGATTCAAAGAAGGTCGATGCAGTTCTCAAATGGCCATCACCATCCTCCGTAAAAGGTGTGCAAAGCATGTTAGGCTTCGCTAACTTTTACCGCAGGTTTATCCCCGAATTCTCTCGAATAGTCCAGCCCATCACTGCCTTGTTAAAGAAAAACAAACGTTTTGAATGGTCTACTGAGGCGGAACAAGCTTTCCAGGATTTGAAGACTAAATTTATCTCTGCACCAATCTTAAAACACCCTCGCCCCGAACTCCCCTACATCGTGGAAACTGATGCTTCAAGCCTTGCCATGGGGGCAGTTCTATCACAAAAGGACCCGGTAACCAATCAGTTGCATCCCGTTGCATTTTGGTCCCGCAAATTCTCGCCTCCTGAAATCAATTACACGATTACTGACAAGGAACTTCTGGCTATCAAGTCTGCCTTTAAGGCTTGGCGGCATTATCTGCTGGGGGCCCGACACACCGTTACTGTGATTACGGATCACCGAAACCTGCAATATTTGAAAACCGCAAAAGCCCAATCCTCTAGACAACTCCGTTGGGCATTATTCTTTGCCGAGTTTGACTTCATAATTACCTATCGACCTGGTACAAAGAACGGTAAAGCTGATGCCCTTTCTCGGATGGGAGTGGAAGAACACTTGATCAACCCTAAACCTGTACCAATCATTCCCGAACAAAGAATTCTGGGTGTAATCGCCACAGAATCCATAGAGGAAGTTAAGGATAAGGCCAGACAACTTGTAACTCCAGCAGACATACAGAATTGGCATCTGCAGGGAAAGGACTTTGCAGTAAAGGACAACTTATTGTATTTCCAAGAACGATTATACCTACCCAGCACAGATTTACAGAAAAAAGTAATCTCTTGTTATCACGATTCTTTAATGGAAGGACATCCCGGTATGGCCAAGACCTCAGAAAAGATCAAGCGCTACTTCTGGTGGCCGTCTTGGAAAAAAGATATCAGAGACTTTATAATGTCCTGTGGAGTATGCGCCCAAAACAAGAGTCAAAAGGAAAGACCAGCAGGCCTCTTACGCCCTATTGACATCCCACCTCGCCCTTGGCATACGCTTTCTATGGACTTCATCACCGATCTACCTCCATGCTCCGGATACAATACGATTCTAGTAATCGTGGACTTATTCTCCAAGATGGCGCATTTCATTCCGCTCAAAGGCTTGCCAACAGCAGCAACTCTGGCCCGAGAATTTCTCGAAAACATCATCCGACTGCACGGTTTTCCTTCGGTTCTAATTTCGGATCGAGGTAGTCAATTTATTTCTCATTTTTGGCGAAGTTGCTGTCGGTCGGCTCAAATTGATGTGAGACTATCGATCAGTCACCACCCTCAGACCGACGGACAAACCGAGAGGACCAATCAAACTCTGGAACAGTATTTACGCTGCATGCTGCAACAAACTGAAAAAACTTGGAAAGACATCCTTTGGATAGCCGAATATGCCTACAATAACTCTGTCCATTCGGGAACTGGGAAAACCCCGTTTTTTCTTTTGTACGGCAGTCACCCTCGAACCTCGGAGTTGGATCCCCTCCAAGATCTTGAAACACCAGCAGTAGACTACCTGCATTCTACAATCACCCAAGCCTTTAAGGAAGCTGTTTCTCACCTTCAAAGGGCTAAAGAACAATACAAGAAAGGAGCAGATCAACATCGGAAGGAAGCCCCTCAATATCAAGTAGGGGATCAAGTCTGGTTATCCACCAAATATCTACCTCTAAAAGGGCCACGCACATTCAACCCAAGATACCTTGGTCCCTATTCCATCACTACCATAGTAAACCCAGTAGTGGTCAAGTAGGACTTGCCCCCGCACATGAAGATACATCCGGTCTTCCACGTCTCTCTATTAAAACCTGTGCAACCTCAAACCCGACTAACTAAATCTCCAAAACCTATCCTAGTTGATGGAGAACTCGAGTTTGAAGTCAAAAGCATTCTGGACTCCAAGATCTCCAAATCTAAACTATTTTACCTAATTGACTGGAAAGGCTACGGCCCCCAAGAGAGATCCTGGGAACCTGCTGAATATGTCCACGCTCCTCGCCTTTGGGAGGGGCCTTGAGGGGGGGTACTGTCATGATCTCTGCTTCCAAAAGGTCAGGGTTTTCCCAACTCCCTTGGAAGCAGATCCATAACCCAGGTTCCGAGTGCCAACTAGTCCCAATTGGGACCTTTTGGACCCAGTCCTGGTGCCAGTGGCACCAGGCTCATAAATATGCCCAGTCCCAGCGCTGGAAGCGCCGGGCTCATAATGCTTGGGTGGACTTACCTGCAGCAGACCATGCTGCTTACTTGCCTGCCAGTTGAGCCTCTGATCCTCTTCTGTTTGGCACTACTTTTCCTGTTGGGTGGGGCAGGAGCCACTCCCTAGATTCAGAACACTGGAACTCTTCTGGAAAGCAGGAACTCTTTTCTTACCTAGGCGTGGCTGTGGAAGGAGACACCTAAGCACTACAGGAGGATATTTAAACCACACCCGATGGATGAATCTTGCTTTGCGTTATTCTGCATCCTCTGCAGCAGAACGCTCATCGTGTCTTCTGCATCTGATCCTGGGCCTAAGGAAAAAGTCTTACCATCCTGAATCCAGTCTTCAGCAACACCTATAAAGACAAGAAAGAACAGGTTAGCATTACGGTCTTCAGTGACAGCTCTTCACTTACCTGGTCCATCGGCTGTCACCAACGCCTCGCGCTGCATTCCGGCATCTGAAAGACAAAGGCTTACCTACTCTTCGTGCGCTCCGGGGGTCTTCACACTGCATTCCGGCATCTGAAAGACAAAAGCTTACCAACTCTTTGCACGCTCCGGAGGCCTTCGGCGCTGCATCCCGCATCTGAAAGACAAAACAAGGTGCGTTTAAAGACATTGGGGAACTTTAATACTCACGTGCCATTACTCCTTTCACATCTAACCCAGTGGGTATTCCGGCACCCTGCAGCCGCTCCGAACTTGTAACTGCAAAATAAAAAGACAGTTAGAGCGCATCGTGAAGCAGGCAACAAGCGCTTACTTACGTGCTTCCAGGCGCTTCTATTCATCACACGGGCTCCATCTTCAACTCACTTCAGCCCGTCATCCGCCATCACCGGAACCCTGCAAAACAAGAAACATCATTACTAAAGACTTTAAAGACATTAGAATTACTCGAAACTTACCGTTTGTGCAGTAAACGACGGACAGCAGTCCTCTGAAGTCAAGAGGCCTGCTCCCCTTATCCAGTGAAGAAACTGGTTACAGCACCCTGCCCCGAGGCAGATGGAGAGCACGGCGTTCCCTTACCTAAGGTGAGAGCGTTAACCTTTGGGGTTCTACAGGAGAAGAGAAGGGAAGAAGAGAGAGACATTCAATAACCCAGTTCCTTAATCCCATATTTTCTATCTGCAGACATCTTACCCTTCAAGTCAGACATACAGTGCACAGAGGTCCAGCCCAAAGAGCCAGCCGTGTGTTACACATCACCTTTGCAGATACGGTATACGCCCAGTCAAGACCGGCGCCTCTACGGGAATCAGGTGAGCGTTACAGCAGCGCTGGAACTAAATAGGGTGCCTACTTCGTGGACAAGGGCTGAAATAGTCCCTGTCCACAAGAAGGGCTGTAGGGATGAACTGGGCAACTATAGCCCTATTTCTCTGCTTGGTGCAGGAGGGAACATTTTAGCGAGATGCTTGTTGGGCCATTTGGAAGCCTAGATAGAAGATAATATATATATTTTTAATTTATTTTATTTTATTTTATTGTTGTTTTACGATATAAAGTATCTTTACAACATAATTTAAAAACAATTTATAGAAAATGCAAAAAAGAGAGAAACAAACAACAACAATAACATAAGAGAACAACGAAATACATTATATTAACATAAATCAGAACAATAACAATACCACTTAAAATAACAGTATCCAAGACAAAAACCTATTAATTCATTGGTTCAATTCATGTACATTCATTATAGCCAGTTCAAATTTTGATGTTTCCCATATTCAAGTCTATCACAGATAAAAGATGACACAGATCGATAAGCAGCGATTGCCTATATCCCCACATGCATTGTGACACAACAGTTCCAATTTGTAAGTAACAGTTTCATCCACATATTTCCCCATGTATCTTAGCCTTTCCTTTGCAAAATGCGCACAATATAACACAAGATGTTTCAAGGATTCGTTTACCTGGGTTTTACAGAATCTACAATCTTCAGATAGTAGAGCATTACCCACCCAGTTTTTGGTACGCTCTAATGTAGGTATCAGGTTAAATTTAAAACGCATATATAAGATGCGTATCTTCTGACAGGGAATCTGTCTGATATAAGGGAGCAACGGTTTTTGTTTGTGTCGGAATTTTGTGTATTCCTTATACGCTGTATAAGCCCCAATTTTATCAGATGTGAGTGCCCAGTCATGTTGCAATAATTTCTTCTTCACGAGTTGTGGCCATTTAATTAGGTCATCAGTATCCATTGCAATCATTTCTAGGGTGTTTTCACGCAACTGACCAGCAACATGAACAGATTTTGGAGAACCCTGTATTAGCACTTTTCGCAGATCTTCATATAACAAATTTGGAACAGGGTCTAATATTTTGGCATAACTAGACATTTTCCGCCATTGATATTTCATTGCTAGGGACATGAGTCCCAGTTCATGTATAATTATGGCATTTGGCAAAGATGGCGGTAGATGCAACACTTTTTTCCATATTTTGCCTTGGATTTTATTCAAGGCTAACCCAATTCCAAGGGAACATAAATCTAAGCCATAGATAATAATAGCTTCGACTTTAAGAGTGTAGAATTCGATCAACGGAATCAATGAGAATTGACAGACCTTTAAGTATATTAGTTTCATTTGTGCAATCAGTGGCAAGGATTTATTAGTAATTTCTACCTGCCATTTGTCGATAGAATCAGAATTGGGTAAGTTATACCCTAAGTATATCATACCCAGTGCTCGTGGAATGATCATCCCTTTGATATTCCATTGATAGCAAATTAACTTTCTTTTATTTGTGAAAATCAGAATATTTGATTTTTTTGGATTCAGCTTCAGGTTATGATTGTCACAGAAGTCAATTAGGAAGACCAATTTATCTTTCAGTCCAAACGGGGTTAGATCGAATAATATAAGATCGTCAGCAAATGCTAACCAATCAATGCGCAATTCAACCATTTTGACTGCAAAAGAATTGCCATTTGGCCATAAGCTACCTATTTCAGTTAGATACAGATTGAAGAGGTTAGCTGCTAGATTGCATCCCTGTTTTACTCCATTGTGTGTGGGAATCGCAGGAGTTAAAGTTCCATTATTATCAAGTTTTATCCTGTAGTTTGTGTTGGTATGTAATAGTACTAGCATAGCTATAAGATATGATGGTATCGATAGTACTTGCATTCTTTGCCACAATACATGTCTTATTACTGAGTCAAATGCCCCAGATATGTCCAAGAGGGCCATATAGATCGGACGATGATCTTTCTGCCTAGTAAGTTTTAAGACATGCGTCAACATGGTAGCATTTAAGTGCAGATCCCATTCCTTTACGAAAACCTGTTTGGTATCGTGAAAGAATGTTCTGTTTGACAATGAAGTCATTTAGGTCTCTTAGAATTAACGCAGCAAAAATCTTTGCGGATACATCGATCAAGGCTATAGGTCTAAATTTACCCAGGTCATTTAAAGGACCTTTTTAATGTATTGAAATTACAAGGGCAGATAGCCAAGATGATGGTACAGTTTTAGATTGAAATACGCATTCCAAGCACCTTAGTATAATTGCTGCCCATAACTTCGGGTCATCTTTTACAACGCACGGAGGGATGCCATCCGGCCTAGCAGCCTTGGAGGATTTCAATTTTATTATAGTCTGTACAATATCCACTAAACCCCATGGACATTGTGTTGGCAGCTCTGTCATAGTAACTTCAGTTTCGGGATTACTGAATTTCTTTGGCAAGGCATATTTTTTCTGATATAATTCAATCCAGTCTTTGCCGCTCACGGTCGAACATAATGTGGGGATTCCTTTTGATAGTGGATCTTTCAATGTCGCCCAAACCTCTCTAGTGTTTTTATCCGTGAGATTATGAATCATTTTTTGATTAGCTTTGATATATTTGTCGAACTTCAGTTGTTTAAGATCATTTTTATACCTTATCAGAATTTTTCTTTTTTCATTAGGATAGGAAATTATGCCGTTAACGTGTTTCAGCAGATTGCGTATTTCGCTATTTTTTTGTTTTTTCCTAAGAGCAATTGCAGCATTATAAATACCACTGTAGGTATTCGATTGTTCAGATAATGGTACTATCCACCAGTTAGAGCCAGGCTTCCAAAGTTCAATTAGCCAGGTAGATCAATGCTTGCGTCTCAAATTGCTGCGTGATAAATATGTTGTGCTACACAGTATTTATGGATTTGCGTACAGCCTTTGATAGGGTCTCCAGGTCTAGGCTCTGGAGGGTGCTAGCAGAACTCAGTACCACTAGGGCCTTGCTGGGGGCAATCCAAATGCTGTACAACATAAAATGAAGCAGTGGTCCACTGGAATTTGGACGGGTGGGTTACAGAGGCAGTAAATACACAAATGGGTGTGCGCCAGGAGTGCGTCCTGGCCCCTAAACCTTTTTGTTTATTTATAAATTGGGTGATTTATGATTTTCTTGGCACCCCTACTGATGCACCAGAGCTCACCAGCGATAGCTATCTAGTTTTGCTATTCGCTGACAATGCTGTTTTGCTATCCCTCACACGAGCTGGACTCAAGCAGCAATTTGAAATCTTTGATCAATTTTGTGTTGTGTATGGCCTGTCAATAAATGCCCAAAAGACCAAGAAATTGGTGCTTTGGGGTTCTAGAGCCAAAAGGACATTTGGAAAGGGGCTGGTGCTGAATGGCCAGATAGTTGAGCAAGTTTACACCTATGAGTACCTAAGCCTAAGGTTCACAGATGACTGTAGGTGGACCACTAACATTACCATGGCAGTTGCAACCTTCCCGAGATACAGTGGTGCAATGGGAAGATTTGCAGCAGACTCCGGGAATGGGTTGTGTAGTGTTATGCTGGAAGCCTATAAACTTCAGGCAGGCTGCTCACTACGGGGCAGAACTCTGGGGTGCTACTAACTGCACAAAGCTTGTAGTTTTGGAAAATACGTTTATAAAGATCACCCTGTGTTTACTGTATTTTGCACCTAACATGCTCGCTTACTTAGAAACAAACATGTCAAGGATAGAAACGATTTGTAAATCGAGACCTGCGTTTTTCTGGATCAGAAGTTGGACAACACTAAAATTAACAAAATACAGAGAGGCTTTTGTGGACGTCCTGACCCAGAATGGTGGGCTTCCTCTCCACTAGTTTGTACATCTAAGGGAGGAGCTCAACAAGCTCAGGCACATTACTTGTTGGGAAATTCCTGATCTCATGGTTGGTGCCATTAAGCCATCTGTTAAGAAAGCCTGTCAGAGTAAGGCAGAGAGTGATGTCCTGAGTATGGATAATAGATCAACTTCCCATAGCATGTATCGGGCCATCAAGCAATGTATGGGATTGGAGACATATTTGGATGACATGACCCAGAAGCCCAGGGAAGCATTGTTCACTAAACTGCAATTTGGTATTTTGTCCTTGGCTGTTACTCTGAATAAGTGAAATAGCAACTATCTACCCTTCCGTCATCATTCTTGAGGACAGTGTGCCTTATCTATTTCTTATTAATTTGCCCCCTGTATTTAGACACAAGCAAATGCTATTTAAACCATTGTTTATTGCCAGAAATATAAGATGTACTTTGCAGGCTGCAGACTTTGCTGTAGGACTGGTGATAAATCAGCAGTTCATACTGTGGCGAATTAGCTTGTAAGAGCATGGAGGAAAAGGAAATGGAGTCTTGCCCAAGCTGGTATATGTTAGGCTCACTCCTGCATTTGGATTATATTTTTTCAGGATCTGGTTTTGCTTATTTGCACATCAATTTTGCTATGAACCTTGAATTGTATTGGTATGAGAATGCTTTTAAATCTGTTTTATTGACATGCTCTGCGTTTTACTATGACTGTGTGATATGTGGATGAGCTTGCATTTTATACATTTTGGAAATATGCTGTCATTTGCTGAAACTGATGTTTATGTATTCTGTATTTATGCTTTCATGGCTATGCTGAGTAAAGTAGAGGTGTGAGATATAGCTTGCAGCAAGTCTTAGCAAGTTCCCTGTCCTCTTGGTCATCGGTATAGTCTCCACCAGTGCTTAGGGTGTGGCCCTGAGCAGGCTCTCTGCTTCTTCTCTGGTTGTGGTATGTTATAACATTCAGCAGGCTCACTGTCCTCTGGGACATCAGTATAGTCTCCATCAGTGTTTAGGGTGTGGCCCTGAGCAGGCTCTCTGCTTCTTCTCTGGTTGTGGTATGTTATAACACTCAGCAGGCTCACTGTTCTCTTGGTCATCGGTATAGTCTCCACCAGTGTTTAGGGTGTGGCCCTGAGCAGGCTCTCTGCTTCTTCTCTGGTTGTGATATGTTATAATACTCAACAGACTCTCTGTCCTTTTGGTCATCGGTATAGTCTCCACCAGTGTTTAGGGTGTAGCCCTGAGCAGGCTCTCTGCTTCTTCTCTGGTTGTGGTATGTTATAACATTCAGCAGGCTCACTGTCCTCTGGGACATCAGTATAGTCTCCATCAGTGTTTAGGGTGTGGCCCTGAGCAGGCTCTCTGCTTCTTCTCTGGTTGTGGTATGTTATAACACTCAGCAGACTCTCTGTCCTCTTGGTCATCTGTACAGTCTCCACTAGTCTTTAGGGTGTGACCATGAGCAGATTCTCTGCTTCTTCTCTGGTTGCGATATGTTATAATCTGTCCTCTTGGTCATCGGTATAGTCTCCACCAGTGTTTAGGGTGTGGCCCTGAGCAGGCTCTCTGCTTCTTCTCTGGTTGTGATATGTTGTAATACTCAGCAGGCTCTTTGTCCTCTTGGTCTTTGGTATAATTTCCACCAGTGTTTAGGGTGTAGCCCTGAGCAGGCTCTCTGCTTCTTCTCTGGTTGTGGTATGTTATAATACTCAGCAGGCTCTTGGCTACCTCAGCTCATTTCCATAGGCTCCTTCTCTCCTATTTTTCTCAAGGTTGGTTATTCTCCATTTTCCATGTCTGACAGACAATTCCTGTTTGTAGGCGTTCCCCGTCATGTGTTCCCTTTGTTTCAATAAAGCTCCCGAGGTGTGGCAGATCAATAACCTCAGTCTGTTAAAAGGTGGTTATTGCAGATCGCGCTGCAGCATCAGAGAATTTGAAACCCAGGTTGATTCTCCATGTTCTCAGGGTCTCTGAAAAGAATGACTGTGGTGTGGCGTGTTGCTAAGGGGCTTTGCTCACCACTCTCCAACTAACACTAGTAAGGAACTCATTCTCGGCAGCTGGGTTCTTCCAAACCTTCTCCCTCAGAGACTGCGGGATTCAGGACAAAGTTCTCAACCTAGCCAGTTGCAGGCTCTGCTATATAAGTGGAGTGTGGGTTGTTCAATTGGGGGCAACTCACTGCAGTGGCTGACTGGGTAGATTTATTATCTCCCTGAATTTATACCTGAGTTGGGATCACAGTACACCTCTACAGTAGGTTTAGTTAACATTACTTTAGAGGGACTAGGATTGATCTCTACCTGCCATGTTCCATGTTTTATAAGAGCTGGGACTCTGGAGCATCTTAGAGAAGCTCCAGGGTTTCTCAACATTCCACCTCCAAGTCTCTCTTCACATTGCGTGTGGGCAACCCTGGTCCCCAGAAACTCTGCTATGTCCCAAATCATTATTATTCTATGCGACTGTCACAAAGTGCAACATACAGATGATAGAAGACATCCACCCAATAACAATATTCAAGGGGGAATTATGGCAATGCAACCCAAGAACAACACACAGTGCACCACAAGGAAAAAAGGACGCCGGACACCAAACTCTCCTAAACACCAGTGGAGCTCCATCCTTACCACAGGTCTTCTCCAAAATTAAGAGGCAGCACTGATGCATCTAATTAAGATGCTGGATTTATATAGTAGGCATTTTGGGTCTAACACAAGGGTGGGATACCCCAACAAACACAAATCCAAAACTAGACAATGGCAAGTGAATTGTGGCACCCCCTAACTCCTGAACATAACTGCAGTTCCTTGATACTTACTGTTCATCAAATACTCAAACCAAATAGGTACATACAGTAGGTTACAAAAGGGCCCACAGTTAACCCAACCAAACCAGCTACAAGACATCAGATCCCTTCAGTTAATCCAACCCGAAACCAGCTAGAGAAACCGATAGCCCTACCCTAGACCAAACTCATAACAAGCGGCAGGAAATCAGAGCCTTCTGTTAACCCAGCCCAAAAACAACTGCAGAAATGGATAGCGCTACAATTAACCCAACCCAAAACCAACTGCAGAAAGACAGACACCTCCTGTCAACCCGGTTGCATATCATACATTTGAATTGCGCTTTAATGTTCATGAGTTATGAGTTACAAGGTACCAAACACAAAACTAGCTGCAGAAACTCAAACATGTGAAATATTCTGGGACGTGAAACCATGAGACGGAGAAAGGTACTGTGGTGTGTTAGAGGAACTCCCCATCATCTGCTATGAGGCGGTAGAGCCATAGGCACTTGGTGTGTGAGAAACCTGAGGGTATTCTCACTCCTACTCCCCTTGCATCCTATGTGCAAGTGTCCAGGGAAAGGCTCGCCCTGGAACCATGCTGCTCTCCTCTCCATACTGACCATCACAATACGGAGGCGCTCGTCTGCACTGTACAATACAGTGACTTGTTGGAAAGTGAATTACGACACTTTAAAACAACGTTCCTGAAGAAGATGGTTGAATTTTGAATACCATTGAAACCGGTCGACCAACGGATCATGAGGGGTCTCATGATCACTTTGATATCCCACATAACTCAAAGGGATACAACATCTTCTAATTATAATTATAATTGTACTCACGGGTTGTGAGCACTTTCTTAGCGGTCCATCTCTATGGGCATTTTGTTTTAAGATATTTTCGAATACAGCCAATTGTGTTTTGGTATATTTGATACCGGTGGCTGAATAAATCATTTAAAATAGTCCCAGGGTTACAAATATACACTGCCCTCCTCCAGCCAGTCAGCTATCACTTACAGGATCTAATACCCAGTCCTGTTTGACACATAGTAGCCGATTGGTTGTATCTCAAGTTTTTTTATTCTAACAGTACTTTCCATTGGGAGAGATTAGGGACAGCTTTCTCTTCCACTATCCCTGTTAGATAGCCGGTGCACCACACACCATATAGGGCCAGGCACTGCTGTCAGGTACAGGGTGTTCTTCCTCCAGGGACAGCTAGGACATTGTTTCCCCATTATAACACTGACATTTTCAGCCAGCCACCACACACTCTCACCACTCTGGCACTGAGACAAAGAAGAGGCAACTGAGAGTAATGAACACCACACACTTTCACCATGTTGGTACTGGGACGAGGAAGATTCCTATAGAGTTACACAGGCCACGCATGTCCCTTTAATTGTGGTCAGGCAAGTCTTATTGAAGATCCACACCTGCAGCCTGTCAGGGGGCTGCAGGTGTATGAAGAGACAAGTGAAGCAGAGAATAGAGCAGCTGGGAGACTGGTGTGAGAAAAATTAGCAGGAGACCCTGCTACAGAGGAGGCAACCGTGATGGGACTGAACGAGGAGGCAGGATGCTGGCAACCTTTCCAGGAGGCTTACACAGCCTGTAGACAGGGGGCTGTGTAAGTGTTTGCAGCCTATGGCCTCCGTGAGCCGTGCTCACCAGCAGGGGCTGCGGACGAGCCCAAGATGGAGGGACACTGTCCGTGTCCAGAAATTGCAACTCTGGGAACCGGCGTGCAGAGAAAGACACGCGACAGGCAACGCAGTGCGAAAGAAGGAGACTCCACAAGCCGAGTGTCAAAAGAGGAAGCATTAATGCCGGGGCCCTGCTTCAATGTTATTAAATGCTGAACTAAACAGAATTTTAGAAATTACACAAAATCATGTCTATTGAATAGCGAACTAAATGGAACTTTCATAATTGCACAAAACAAGGCTCCTAGAATGCGGACTAAATAGAACTTTGAAAATTAAGCAAAACACAGCTTATTGAAAAGCGAACAGAGTTGAACTTTAAAATCAAAACAAAATCAATGCTTGTGGAATACAGTGAAATGCATATTGCAAACCGCACAAAAGTGTGGAAATGCAGTTTCTATGTCCCTTTTCATTTGCAATGTAGTACATGACTTTTAATCTCCCCACTGTATTCAATGTATTGCACAACTTCAAGTATTGGGTGACTTCTGTTTCCAAAATGTATTTTCCTCTGTGTCCCCTGCACTGTGTGGGGGAGGGGGATTGTGGACCCAAGCCATGATCCCTTCAAGAACCAGTTCTACCCGTTTCTCAGATGCAGCCTGGAACCCCTTTCAACTCTTCCTCCCACTCGCCCAACCCTATAATTTCTACCTCCCCTTTGTTTTTGCATGAAGCATCTCTGTACCCTAAAAAATTAGTTCCGCTTGATGTTTCCATCATGGGGGTGGGCGGGCTCTGGCAGTACACTTGTGCTACACTGTGTAATTACCTGAGAATGAGTGCCCAGCTGCCACTGTCATTTCAACTCCCCTGACCTGGAAAGCACACAGAATACCTAAAAAAAATGTGGGTGCTGCCCTGCATCCCAACTCCCCTAGAAACCAAACAAAACGTGTCCTGGCAACAACCAAACAAACCAGTTGCCTGGTCTCCCCTTCAATGGAGACCACACAAAAAACATATCCCTGGCAACAACAGGTGTTCTTGGGTGGGAGCGACAGCCTTATATAAGACATGTGGAGAGAGAACAGGGCTCTCTTTTTTGTTGGTTGCTGGTGGCTGTGTGCTGATGAGGGGGCAGCAGAGCCCAGTAGGCCCCTTCCACAGGTACCCTGGGCTTCCCTCAGAATCGTTCCCCTCCTTTACTTCTCAACCTGCTCTATTTTTCAACCTGTAGGGCCCCTGGCCTGTCTACCTTCTCTGTCTGCTCTCTCTCTCTCTCTCTCTCTCTTTCTCCTTCTCTCTTTCTCCCTCGTGTGCACTCTCTCACTGGGTGCCCTCTCTCTCTCTTGCTTCCTTTGTCTTTTTGTCCTCTGTCTCTCAGCCCTCTGTCTCTACCAACCCCTTTCTCATACTTCCTCTCCAACCATTCCCTTCGGGCCCCTGCTCCCCCATACTTCTCGGGCCCAAGGGTTCCATGCCAGTGGGTGTGTCTAGCTAGTGTGCCTGTCATCAATGCCCCGCCTTCTGCCTGCAGACTAGTGCAGGCAATCACCTGTGTCCAGTGTGTCTAATTTATCATGGTGGCAATGAGTTTACTCCTTTTCCTCTAATAAATCTGTTCCTGGTTTCTACAAAGACTTTGGTGCCTTCATTGTGATCCCACTTTTCAGTGTAGCCTGACTGTTACTGCACACACAACACACCCCCACCAGGTCTGTTGACGCCCTTGTCCAAAACTGTGCCCCTCACTGGAGTCACCCACATCGCCTCCCCCATTTTGGCCTGCTACAGTTTTATGATACCTGTGGCTCGGATCCTGAACCAGGTTTAATCACCTGAATAGCACCTTATTGTCTGCACCTGCTCTGACTAAACTCACCCCTGTTCTGCGGCCTGCACTCCTCTCTTCTGTCCATTTTCCCTTCGTCCATATTCGCTCTTTTCGAATCTACAGATCAGTCCCAGAGACGAGGAGTTCTTGCCCGGATAGCTGCCTCCTGTACCTGTGCGTGGCTGCCAGATCCAATAGTAAGGTAAGAACTGAAGTATCACTCACACGCACTCACATTGTCAGCTTGTAGCCTGAGGGGAGCGATCTTAGTCTCTGGGGGGGGGGGGGTGAAACTGAGGGTAGTTTAGCATACCCATTGTAAGGGAGGCATGGTATCACAGGTAGACACTGACACAAGTTTCAAAACCTTTATTAATGATTTAAAAGGGGTTGGAAAATATCTATCTTGCTCTCTAATTAAGATGGGAGTATTCACGGCCATCAAACGAAAAGAAAATACAGTCCTAGTCAAGTCTTTAGTCAAAATAAAATGGAGTATACTAATAAACCTAATGCCTGCCCTCTTTCTAATACAATAAATGTGTAAAGGGAATATGTAATGCAAAAAGGAAAATCAGTGTTGAAAAGAAATGTCAGTATGGCTGATTAGACTCCCATCCCCACGTTTTGTAGCACGGGGTATGGTGGCACACTTGGACATTGCGGCACACTCTGACTTCAGACACAAAGATTCCGTTCATTTCGTGGACCAGGGCCCACTTGGCCTTCCACTTTGTAATACAGTTCAACAAATAGTTAGTTTCCTTCTGGTTACCACAATTTAGTACATGTTTCCCTCCGCCGGGCACAAACCTTTCAATCACAATTTGTGGAGTTTCCCTTCCTGAAGCTTCAATCACACTTTCATAGGCTTCCCTCTGTCGGGCTTGAGCCTCCTTTCACTTTCCTTCCGCTGTCGAAGATCTTTGAAACGGCAAGGCTTTCGTTCTTACCTCAGCATGACCACTTCAACCGTTTTTCCTCAAATGTAACTTTTTTTCTCCTACACCAAGGCCTCTTGGTAAATGTAGTTTCGAGCACAGTACTTATTTCAAAGTTCAAAGATATCTCTCATATCCAGGTTTCCCTCCGTCTGGATCAAACCTAACAACAGTTCAAAGTTAATTTCTACCATATCCAGGTTTCCCTCTGCCGGGATCAAACCTAACAACAGTTAAAATCTTGCATCTCAGTTTCTTTCTCTTCCTGCCGCTTCTACGGCATCAGACATTTCAGAGACTTTCGACTGGGCAATCTTCTTTCGCCGGACCACTCTGTTACTTTGTATCTTTAATTTACAGTTCTTTACAATGCTTTGCTTTCTCTCGCGTCTTATCTGTACACAGGCAACCTTCATTCGTCGTATACTGTTGCCGCCAAGGTTCATTTAACACAGACCAGACGTTCATTGCTCTCAACTCACGGGCTGTGTTAATTCATTTTCGTCTTTCGCGGCTTTGATCCTCAAGTCAAGGCTGATAACACAACTGCTGCTGTACCTCCCCAACTCTGTCATTCACCCGGTAGGGTGGTTGGTATCCTTGAAACACAAAAGAGGTTGGTCTCTTCTCTACAGCTGGGCTTCCTTGCACAACATTCAAGGCCTTTCGGAGGTAACGATCTTTTTTTAAAAAAAAAAAAAATATTGGTTTATTCAAACCTTTAAAAAGACCATTGATAAATACATCACACATGAAAATAACATAATGAACACCTAAAACGCAAGCATCATAACAAAAACAGTAAAAAGTATTATAAAACCAAATGAACAATAATTTAAGCAAAATAGCACGCGAAGCTAGAAAAACAATTTGTGTCCACTTTTAGTTAGATTTAGATAGTTCTTCTTCAATATTTTTGTTACGCTCACCTGGCTCCCACAGGGGCGTCGGTCGGACCCGGACAGCTGCGCTCTCCACCCACATGATGCGTAGTGCAGCGATGACTGACTGGATCTGCCCTCCTAATCTTGTCTGCTTAACCCGTAGAAATATTCTCCTGCAAGTGGAGAGATGGATTTAGCCACTTGTGGATTCAAGTGATGGCACTCCCACAGTCCTCCCCAACTAATCACCTCGAAATGCCCTCACAGCAATCTCACCTTATATTCTTGAAAGATGAGCTCTCCATCCTGCATGAATTTGCAGGGGCGCGTCGATTCCAGTTACTTCACTGGTTTGAAGGCTCGGGAGAGTTCCGGAGAGTATTGACTCTGAGGTTCCTGGTGAGGACCAGTAAGTATTAAGTTCATAGAGTTCAATATGTCCGATGTTCACTCTTGTTCCCCCCTTCCTTTCTTGTCTTGCAGCTGGCTTGTGAAAAGATGCTCTTGTGGCAGCTGGTGGCGCTCAGGTAAGAGTCTGTATTACCCGGCGCTGTCCGGTAAATGTTGCACGAGGAAAACGTGTTGTTTTGTCTCTCTTTACAGATGTGGCACGTGAAAATATGGAGAGTCACAAAACGATGCCTCCGGTGGTAAATCAGGTAGGTCTATGGTGGTAAGAATTATATTTGTTGGTTCCCTCGGCTCACCTTGTGGTTTTCTTTTGTCTCCTAGGTGCCGATGTTCGGCGAAGAAATGATGGAGGCAGCGCCGACCCGAAGAATGCTGGTGAGTATGGCGCGGCGCTGCAGCTGGAGGTGCGGCGCGTGCAGAAATGATGTTCTTTACATGTCCGGAGACAAGATGGATCCAGAATCAGGTGTGGAATAGAAACAAATTCGTTTTCTAACCTTGTCCCTTTCTTTCCTCTTTGTTTTAGGAGCTCTGGATTCGAGGCGGGCGTGGCAGAAGACTGGATGCAGGCTGCAGGCACGGTGAGTGTTACGCTGCTGGATGCAGAATAACGCGAAGCGTGTGTTGCTGGTCGGGTGTGGTTTAAATAGCCTCAAAAGTAGTCCCAGGTAAGAAGTCCCTAGAACCACACCCGAGTAAAAAATAGTCCCTGTAGAAAAATAGTCCCTTTCAGGCTTCATGTTGGATTGGAGTCATTTGCAGCATGGTCTGCCTGAGGTAAGTAATGACTATGAGCCTGGCGCCTTAGGCGCCAGGACTGATTCCTACTATGAGCCTGGCGCCTAAGGCGTCAGGACTGAACCCAGATAGCCCCTAGCCGGGGCTGCTGAGGTTTTACTAAATGTCTAGATGCCTGCTCCCGGGGCTGATGAGCTTGGTCCAGATGCCTTGGGGTAGGCATCATGACAATTTTTGAGGAGAAATGTCAGAGCATACGTTAGTTTATTATTAGCTCCCGTGAAACATTCCTCCCTCCATTCTTCCATTGAACGAAGAGCTCTATTTGCCACAATTGTTTCAAACAGTGTCATTCTTATCGCGGAGACTGCTTTGCAAGTGAGAATTAGATGTTTGATGTTTTCTTCATAATGATTACAGAATCTGCATTTTGAATCCAGCTTCTCATATTTAGGCCATCGCATAATTACTTCTTTGGTCTTAAATTGATTCAGCCTGAATTTCATGAGCAGAGTTCTTTTTTGTTTATCTGGACACTTTCAAGATATTTGTACACAGAATTGTAAGCTTTCCCTTCCGAAGGAACATTTTTCAATGAGCGAGTATTTTGCTCTGTTTATGCCAGTACTTGTCCAATGATGTTCCCACAATTTTTTCTTTACGGCATCAGGATTTTCAGCCAATGTGACCATATCACTGTTTATGTCTGTTAAGATTTGATGGCATTGGTTTGTCCAAGCCGCAAAGACTGTGTTTGATTGTTTGTTCACCAATTCATGAAGGATTTTCATTTGTGGTGCACCGTTAGGCAGAATTATCTTACAGAAAATTGGCAAAGTATTGCAGATGACCTTTGCATTTATTTAAATTAGCCCCAGTTCATATCTCACCACTGCAGTGGGTATCCCCCTGGCCACTTTCAAGATTCTGTCCCAAAAACCCAATTTTTTTTTCAAGGGTGTCCCACAAGGTAGATGGACTTCCAAAGGCAGTTTCTGCGCCATAGATTAAAGATGGCACAGCCTTTTCTTTATAGAACTTTATTGTGGGTACCAGCGAAAACTTGTCATATTTTTTATCAAGAGCTGCGGCTTGTGCACTTAGTTGTCGACATTTAGCTTTCGTTTTTTCGACCCAAATTTGATCGTTTATGTTTGAATTCAGCCACATGCCTAGATATTTAAGCTGTTTCACTTGTTGCAGAGATTTGCCATCAAGATGCCATTTGAACTCCTTAGATGCGTGTTTTGTAATATCTTGTAGTGTTAGAACGACAGATTTGCTTGGATTTATATGCAAACCATTGTTGCCAACATATTGCTCCAACGTGCAAAGTTTCCATTGAAATTCAATAGTTGTAGGATCCATTAACACTAGAAAGTCTGCATAGAGGATCCATTTTAGTGCAAAATCATCTATTTTGGGATTGAATCCTTTTGTTTTTTCAAAAATGTCACCGATGTCAGAGATGAAAGCTAGATGTTTAGATAAAACAAGCCATTCCATTAGTTTGTGCTGGAGTTGTGTCGCATATATTTTGCCTATAACATCCAGCAAGGCGATTGGCCTATAGTCCTTTGGATTTGATCTATTGCCTTTCTTAAAGATAGGCACAACAATAGCCTTCTTCCAAGAGTCAGGTGTTACACCTTCTGCAACAATTCTATCAAATAACACCTTACAGAACTCTGCCCAGGCTTCCGGATCAGATTTTAATATAGCATTAGTTAAGCCATCCGGGCCTGGCGCACGAGAATTCAAAAGTTTTTTGATGTTTATCAGAATATTATCCTGATCAAAATGAATATCCCAACATGAAAGGGCTGGCATAGAAGGATCAGGAGTATTACCCTTTTTTGAGAATAACATGGAGAAGTGCTCAATCAATTTTGTTTCGGTAACCATGTTTTTTTGCGTGGCCAGTTGTACACCAGATTCGTTATTGATTATCGACAAGAAGTTCGAAGAATTCTTTTCTTTAAGCACTTCATTATATTTTCTGCGGCATGTTGTTCCATCAGGGCACGATGTGCAATTGTCCAATTCTTGTACTTTTGTTTGATCTTTTTGTTCATCTTAAGCTGATCGGATTTGCTGTAATTTTTAAGTTGTCGTAAGGCCCTGCGCATTTCCCTCTTTCTCATGGCAGTTTTATGATTATGAGTATGTATATGCTTATAAGACTGGGTACCATTTGGTTTTCTCACAGTCTTATATTGTTCCAACAGAGGAGTATAATCTACACCCAACGAATCAATATGTTTTTCATAGTCATTCTTCATTGTGTTCGCCTGCTGTGAATTAAGTTTTAATCTATTTCCCCTGCAGTCTGGCATTATATTATGATTCCATTTCAGGAAAGACAATTGCCGGGGCATTTCAAAATGCGCTAAAACCATGTTGTGGTCACCGACTTGCGTGTTAAGGACTTCAAGATTTATGATCTGTAACAATAGTTTTTCTGATACAAAAATGTAATCCAATATGGATTTTTGATTATTCCTTTGCCAAGTCGATTTGGCTGGTATGTCTCCCTCGACATTACCATTTAACCTAGAGAATCTCCGTAAGGTTAGTTCTTTGCACCATTTTTGCACCAGATTCTGTTTTCTCTGTGTCTCATTCTTGCTTCTCTCTATAAAGTCCAAATTAAAATCTCCAAATATAAATATGCCGGCAGAACTGTCCTCAATAATTAATTTGTCAATTAAATCGATAACTTGTTCGACAAAGGTCAAAGTGCCTGCCTTGCAATGATGCCAATACAGGTTTATGATGAAAAATGTCAGGTGTTTGGTTTCGTTATCATTGTTCCTTGTGATTGTAACAACTTGGATGTACGATGATACATTCTTATAATCCATTAATCTACAACCAGATGTTTTTTTTTACAAGTGTGAGAAGACCTGCACTTAGGCGACCTTTGTTTCCTTTAATAGCAGGAATGATTGCTATTTCAAAATTCTCCGCAATGGGGAAAATGTCCAACGAGGTTTCCTGCAGACATATCAAGTTTGCCTCACTTGCCCATTTTTCTCTAGAGTTGAACAAGTGAGAAAAGCCTCTTGTATTCCATGAGACAACAGCGAGTTGTTCATCTTTTGGCTTCTTTGGGCATTAACTCCGGGTATTATTTGCCAGAGTGGCTGCTAGCCAATTCCACTCGCTATTAGCCACTTGACTCTCCTCTTTTTCATTTATTTGTATTGTCTGCTGAATTTTTTACTGTGATTCGGATTTGGTCCGCTTGTTTCATTTTTTCACTGCGGGAATGTTCTTGCCGGGACAGATTGAATTGTTTGTAGTCCAATTTCCAGCTTTCATTTACCAAAGTTTGTATTTAAAGCTGAGTTCCCTTCAACAGTGGTTTAGGCAGAGATTTAGTAGTAAGAGCCACATCCTTTACTTCTTTAGCCATGATGGCAACATCTATTTCTACAATATCAAACCCACAGGGTAACAATGCTGACGCACCCTGCAGCAAGGTTTCACACACTAGTCTGGAGTTTACATACAGGAACACTTTGTCCAGAGCAATGTGATCCTTGAATTCTACGGCCTGAATATCACTACACTTGATGGTATGTAACACAGGAACATGATGAAACAAGCTTAATACATTTTTTCAGTTCATTATTAGGCCGTTGTGAATGTTTAAGATTCTTTCTAAACTTAGACAGTATTTCACCTTTATTTTGTGGACTTTGCTTTTATGGCCATTATGATTACCATTATTACCTTGAGTCTTAGGAGAGCTCGCTTTCCCTTTCAAGGATTTTTTTTTGCAGAGGAAGTTTCCATCTTCCAACGATTTTCCTTCATCTACAAATATTGCAGTAGAAGCCGTATGAACCAATAAGGAGTTGTTCTCTTGCTGCATCATCCTTAATATGGATTTTTTTCTTTTTTCATCTAATGTTCGAAAAGAGCTCTCCATCTGTGCATGAGCGTCAGAAATAGCCATTTTTTCGATTTAGTCATCCATTCACACAGACGCCCTGTTGATGGTACACAATCTTTTCTTATGGGCTCTGCAGACCCCATCAAGTTCTGTCTCGGAACAGGCTCAGCCACCACACTTTCTTTATCACTTCGCATTTGTTGATCTTCATGTGTGTCTTTGTGAGTTGAGAGATTCATTAAGATCTCAATATCAGTTTCTTCAGACCCCATTTCTGATTCTTTATCAGAGTGGGAGGTCACAGGGATTTGTGCTTCTGTGTGTTTGTCTTTTAGGGGTGTTCTTTTTTGTTTTCCTTTATCTATACTAGTATCCAATTTATTTTGCAAGGCGCCACAACTGTTAGCCGAGACATTAACCGTAACTGATTTGAGATTTCTTAAGAACGCTCGTGCACCACTGCTATTTTTCCTTTTTTTTAGATTTTTTGATTTCTTCTTTTGGGGTATTCGTTTTCTGTTTTGCTGAGAGCTGTCTTTTGCAAATATATCGAACATCCCCCTTTTATTACTTGTGTATTATTTTCCTGCAGAACTTCAGTCTCGTTTGGGGTACTTGTCAGCATATTTTTTGAATTCTCAGTTGTCATATTTTTTGTACCTTGAACTTCATTCGAGCTGACATTCATGATCATTTTTGTTTGGGCATCCTTTGCATTTTGTGGATCTTTTATTTCAATTATTTCATCCATGATTGTTTTTGTTTCAGCATATTTTCCATTTTGTGGATATTTTATTTCAATTATTTCATCCCATTGAGGCCCCTCCAAGCTTTTAGCATTTGTGTTGTCGCTCAAATGGGGTTTTGTGGCTCAAGCACACTCATTTGTGGATTCATTCCTATCACATGTGGCTAACTCCAGTTTTTTTTCTTGAAGGCCATCCATTAGTATCTCACACACTGCCCTTGGTGCAGCAAAAGACTCCTCCGAAAGCGGGAGGCACCCTTGCCAAACCTTCTCTTTATCTTTTTTGGTGAGCGTGATAGAGTTCCCTTTTTCTTTCTCTAGTGATAGGTGGCCTTTCTTTTTCTGAGCAAATTCCATATTTCTGCACTCTGATTTTTGCTGAGCTGTTGACAGTCTGTTTTTGTCCATAGTAGCATCGTTATTACCACTGTCTATATGTTCACTGCTGTTCTAACTCTCCTTCGTGACATCTGAACGAGGTTTATTAAGAAGCTTCAGTGCTTCACGTGCAACTTCTGACAATAATCTTTTATACTCACTTGAGTTACGATTAGCATCCAAAATCAAGTTCAAGAAGTTGTCATTTAAGGTCTTATCATGTCTCAGATTAGCATGACTTATTTGTTGTTCAAGTTCCATATTAGTTACTTTAGCATTTAACAGAGCTATCAGCGTTGTTAAATCTTTGATGTTGCCATCCATTTGTTCATATCATTTGAGATAGGGGGATAGTGCTATATTCATGGTGGACATAATTACAGCTTGTAAATCCGATGTCTTTGTTTTAGCCATGTTTGTTTTGGTTTGTGGATAGGATGTTTTCTTTTTCCATTGCGCACGTCTTATTTTAGGAAAAGATTGTTCAATTAAGGATGAATCGTTAGTAAAAGATGTGGAAGAGGACGATGTAGTGGATGAACTACTTTTTCTTGCTTTGGCAGATGTTAGGGTCTTATTTAGACCTTTGCTGTCTAGCAGCTCCTTGGTTTCCAACTCAGGGAATCTTATGGGTGGTTGCAGCATATATTGCTGCTGTTGATTCCTTGTCTGTGAACAAGCAACCTCTCCCAAAGGACTATTTCCACTTCTTTTCCTTTTGCATGCTGGACTGTATATCATTTTTCATACACTTTCTTCATCCTGAGGGTTCTTTTCGGCATCGAGACTATCGACATGTACTGCCTTGGTAGACACCAGCGGGCCCACAAAGCCTTCACTGTTTAGGATACGTTTGGTCTTTGATTCATTATTTGCACGATTATTAAAGCCAAAATTAATTTTTTTGTTAGATCTTTTAGTAATTTGTCTGCAACACTAAGTGAGTTCCTTCTTTGATTGATGTCGATTTCGTTTATTTTAGTAGTAGTTTGCACTTCTCTTTTATTACAGTCACATAATAGAAGCTCATTGTCATCTCTCATTTGCACTACACTTTTTCCTGTCATGTGTTCTATCATAAGTTCCATTTGGCCATTGGTTTTAAGCACGGATGTCTTGAGCTCATCCTGTTGGTCCAACTCTTTACTTAATTGCATTTTTCTGTTTTTTTGTAAACTCTTGCAAGAGCCTTGCTCTCCGCATATCGCCTCTCAAAGAGGCCATTTGGCAGTCGATTCATTTGTCCGCTGCACAATTTTTGCAGCCAGGTCATGCAGTTGTGGGAAGGCAGTTACTGATGCCGACCTTTTCGTATTCGTGTTACATTCAATAGGAAATTCGGAGCATTAGTAATATTTACATCCTTGTGCTCCATTTCTTGTAGCGAGGCTCCCAGGGGACATAGTGCCAGTGGAATGTGGAGTTGTACTTGTTTCAGTAATAAAACAATCATTATCACTTTCATTTGCCGTAGTGCTTGCCAACTCAGCACAAGTCCCACCAGGCTCACCATGCTTACCAAGCTCACACAAACAATCCACAACATTACCTTCCTCAGTTTCTAGAGGACTCGCAAGCACGGACCCCCTATTAGCACTCCTAAGTCCGGAAGCACTATAATCATCCAAAAGTTGCATCTCAGTTGCACTTGGCAAATCTAGAGCACTTAGCTCTATTGAAACAATAGTTATATCAGCGCTTACTTGGGTTGTAACAGTTTTTCTCTTGGGCGCAAGCTTTAAGAGTTTTGAAGGCGCACGTGCAGACAAAACTCCACGTCGCAGACGAGAACGGGTCTGAGGCGGTTCCGCAACTTCACTCGTTTCCATCAAAATGATAGAAACCCAGCAGGAGGTATTTTTTTCAACCCACTTAAGGTACAAACAGCGGCACGGCAACCAAGACTCTGTACCGACTCTATACTGACTGCCAACTGCCGACAAGCCAGCTAATCAAGAGTCAAGAAGCGCTCGCTCGCTACCACTTGCCGCCGATAGTAGAGTAGATAATAAAATAAGTACTAAAATAAGTACTAAAATGGCACGGGTTAGCAGCTTTCCCCCCTCAATATCGGTAAGGCTTGTTGTCACTAAACTGCCTGCCTGCCTGTCGCTGATGGCCAATGTTTAGCTTGTGACCGTCGAGCTAACTTGCCAGGTCAGGTCAAGGTCAGGTCTGTTTACGCTCCGGCAGCTGCTCACTGCTCACAGATCATGGGTCTCCGGGTCTCTGCCGGGTCTCTAACGGGTCTCTACTGGATCTCTGGGTCTCCGGTCTCTGCCAGGTCTCTGTCGCATAGATCTGCATAGGCTCCTGCGATGATCCGAGGTTCGAGTAAAGGACCTCGCGTATCGTATCGTGGCGTAGCAGATTGGAGTAACAGATTGTGAAGCCGCACTGACACAAGCAAAGCACAGGTAACGATCTCCCGTCGGGGTGTACAAGGTTTCGCCGTACCTCGGTTCCGTCCCTTGGCCTGTTGCTCTGCTGCGCCTGGTTCACCGCCGTCCTGGAAGAACTGCTTCTTCTCGTGTATCGCCTTGCTCTGAGTGTCTCTCAGTGTTCCAGCTTTTAACTATGTGGGGAGATAGGTACCAGGTGTTTGTCATTAAGATCAAGTGCCTGGCCCAGCCTGATTTTATTAGCGTGACATGTCCAATGTATTGCATGGATGGTACTCCTTTCAGCTTCAGAACTCCTCTTCCTTGGCTTAGTGTTTGTGTAGAAAAGGGGGGTGTCTGGGAAGTTGGAATGTCCTATAGAATAGGACGGGTCAGGGGTATTTGGAAAGGGGGATACCATGTCTCGCCATCAGGCATTCTACGCCCAGTCCCCGAGTACCTCTCACCCAGGTGGTCCTCCCACACTTGACCGCCTCATTGGCCTGGATCCAAAGGCGATGGCCGTGCCCTGGCCACCTGAGTAAGGGATCCCCGGGGTCTAGGCAGTGAAACACACACAGATTTTTCACACCATTCAGTCAACCCAGGTCCCACTCCCACAGTGGCAAGGTGCTGGCACATTGCCATTGTCAGAGGCAGATCTGCACACCTACACAACATTACAGAATTGTACTGGCAAATTGTAGGGCGTACCTTTCTGGATAACCTACCCAACTCGTCATGGCATGCAGATCTCCACCCCTAAATGTATCCAGTGTTCGGTTTTAACCCTTAGAGTTCCTCTGGTGAGGGGAGTCCGCTACCCCATAACAAACTCACCTTCTAGGCCCACACTGGAAGGTGAACAAGGGTAGCTGCGGCTCACACTTTACATTAGGGAGCGGTCCACCAAGAGCCTCGTTTTAGAGCACACTACATGTCGCTTAATTCAGTTTAATAGTGTTCCTGAACCTGGGTACAAAGAGTGGTGAGGTGGCCTCTTAATAATAAGTCCTTCTGTATATACCTTTGTGGAGTGTGCCCCAATATCCTTCAGTTTGCTTGTCTGTTTGGCTGGAGCCCTCACCCAGGCATGAGGTGTCATCTTTATGGTAAGTCCACCCGTAGATACCTCTCTGGAGTACACACTTGGCAGCCTTCATCTTGCTTGTCTGGGCGGCTGGAGACCACACCAAAGTGCCTAATTCAGTTTACTAGTACCAGAGCCTCCTAGTCTGTACCAAACTGATCTCCTAGACACTTACTAGGAGTGTACAGGGCTATTAGAGGACCCAACCTCTCCCACTTACCCATTTTTATTGTGTCCATAGCCTGGTCATGAGAGTCATGTATTTCTTTAGGACCACAAGTGTGGGCCTCTAGAGATCGTCTTTGCCTGCAACTCTTTAGTGTGGAGTGCCAGGCCTGCCTGTATGCCTGAATTCAAGTAGTTTTCCAGGGACGCCTGAGAATTGTACTTAGCACTCCTTTTGGAAGTAGACCATTAGCTTGGCATTCCTGTGCCCCCTGTCCTGCAAATGTTTCTCATTCCACCCCTTCCCTAGTTGAGTGCCTGTTAGCGATTGTGAGTGCGCTAGAGTAACCCTGGTTGACAGACTTGGATAGTAGGGACTCCGTGGTGCTGATCTGTGCCCTGTAGTGATTTAGTATTTGTCAATAAATCTTAGTTTGTGTACAACATCTTTTTACCTGTCAGAATGGCAAATTCTGCAAGCCAGGGAGCGAGCCATTCCCGTGATTTCCTTGTGGCACTCATGGCTACAGTGCAAGGCCCAGACATTGTCAGGTGGGTGCCAGTATGGCATAAACAGACCAAGAGTCAGAACCTATTGGTCTGGTCCCTAGAAGGCTCCTTTGATGAGACTCACCTAGCTGCGGTGCGTGAGGTTCTTAAAAGGAAGAAAGGGAACTCAGCAGTAAGACAGTGAGAGTCCTACATGTTTGTATTTGTATTTTATTATTTATATAGCGCTTTACACCAAAGCGCTTTATTGAAGTCCTTGCAGAGTGTGTCTGTGGCATGGAAGAGGTAGATGGAACAAGTGACCCTAGAGATGAAGCTAGAGCAGCCTAATCTAGAGAAAATTAGAAATGACCCCAGTTATGGGTGTGATCCACACCTGTTCCTAGTATTGCCCCAGTGACCCCTTCTGCCCCAGAGGATGTCCTAGATTTTTCTGCGCTTGCTTCCCCACTCAGCTATTCTGCTCCTTTCCTAGTTTCTGCCCCTTGGGTTTACGCCCGGGCTGCATCAGCCCCTGTACTGTCACCCTGTGGGGGCCAGTATGGGGTTTCTAGAGGACAGCACATATTTAGTGGGAGAGGAAGAAGAGGAATCATTTACCACTCCGGGATGCCCCCTCTGAACCACCAGTACTGAGGCTACCGGAGCACTCGGTACATGCCTAAGCATGTTCCAAGCCAGTATCTACCTCCAGTCCGGTGCCCATCCCAGTTAGATCACTGCGTGCATCGGGACCAGTGCGCCTATTGTAAGGAATGGGGCCACTGGAAGTACAACTGTCCTCAGCTGATGCAGCATCACCAGAACAAGGCCACAGCCCTGTCTACTCAGAGCAAATCGCAGCTCCCAGCACCATGCATGCCTGAGTCCTTTCCCTCCCTGTTCAGCCTAGGCCCCCGATCGCAATGCCGGTTCTGGCCCACAATCCCAGTCTGGACAACCCCAGGCTGGATCCCAGACCAATGCCTCTCATCTCCCAGCCAGTAGTAAAAACAGCCAGGGTGCCTCTTCTGGCACTGCCTTGCAACCCTGGCCCCAGCAGCCAAGACACCGTCCCTTCCAGTTCCCTCAGGCTTGACGAGAACTGGACCCACATGATGTACCCCTGCCAGCCCAACGCCTCGCCCTGATCATCCCCTTCCCATTCAGTGACTCCTATGTCACAGCACAGGTAAGTAATAAGTGTGCCAGGATGCTGCTGGATACAGGAGCAACCTTCAGCACACTGACGCTGGGCGAGTTCCCGGATGCCCCAGTGTCTGGTCGGGCTGTCACAGCTGTAGGAATAGAAGGCATCCCATCTATGGTGCCTGTATCATTGTGGTGCACTGTGTCCTCTGGCCCGCTATAGCACTCCACTTGACCCTGTTGCTGCTGCCCCAACCGTTTCTCGGCGCTCTGTTGCGAGTTGTGTGTCCCTGGTCCATTCTCCCCAGTTCTCATGTGCAAATTCCTGTAGAAAAACCAACACCATTGCTCCACACTCCACATTGCAGGCTACCCTAGCAACGAAATAGAACACACAGCTTGGGGGTAATAGAAAGGGAGAATGGGCAGCTACAAGCTGGCAAAAGTGTGCGCATAGACAGGACTAAGTTGGCAAGATGCGTTGCCCCTTGCTGTCATGTGCATGAGAGTGATGACCAGCTGCTTTGCTGGACCCTCACTATTTGAGAGCATGATGGCAAGAACAATGCCTCTGCCTGCTGCAGCTCTGCCCTATGTGAACAGGTTGCTTTTGGCACTGACTGATGATTCAGTTCTGGTATATTTCAAACATCTTACTTCAGCCATGAGACCGATCTACTGTCAGGTCAGCGAGGCACAACCTGTGCCAAGCCAGACAAGATTACATTTAGTGCAGCAGGGAGAGCTAGGACACTGCACCCCAGAGCATGGACTATTTTCCCCCAAAATCTGCCCTCAAATCCGCTCAGAAACCCTGCCGGCATCGGAACAATCTATCAGATATTTTCTTGGACCGTGGTGCCTTGGACTGGAATTTTGTTGGTCCTTAGTATTTTGACAGTGAACATTTAGTACATATTTTTTTTAATAGGTTTCGAATAATTATTGTCATTTTCATCTTTGATATTTTAATTTAAAATTCAAGATTGTATATAATAATTGTTTTCCCCTAATTTTGGATTTAGTTTTTGAATTTTAGCATTTTCAATTTTAAATATATTTTATATTTAGATTTTTTATCATTTTAATTTTTAATATTTAATATGATTTCTTTCTCTTTCTTTTCTTACATTTTGGATTTTGTTTCAAGCTTCATCTCTATTGAAAGCAAATATTTGTAAGTTGCAAGATCTGGAGTACTGTATGTTTGGAGTTTGTCCTGCATTTCAGGAGTAACAGATCCACTTTTGAATGTCCTCTAGTATCTCAATGTAACCATCATACGGCTACAGTGTACCAAGCTCATTCCGTTAGAAGTGTATTTTATTTTAAATGTTCTGTTCCAGAATACCAGCCTTGCCTTTCATGTTTCATTTTTTAACTATGCCATTGTCTTGTCTTTATGTACCAGCATTGAGTTCTTTCCAGCTTGCTTTCTTGTGAGATCTCTGCTTCCCCCCCTGGATCTAGTCAACTTTTCATCTGCTTCCCGAAGGACTTGGAGGACAGAGAGACACAGACCCATCTGCACATGCTCTGCTCTCTCCTTTGTTAACAGACTACCAAGAGAACTCATTCCTCCAGATCTGCCATTCTTGCGGCCCACAAACTCAATCAAACCAACTGCTGTGTCTGTACCCATATGCCTCCCCATCAGGCATCAGAGTTCCTGCTCCAAGCCCTACCTGCTAGTATCTCTGAACTATTACTCCATCATCCTGAGAAGCCCAGTGCACACCTGGAAAAAAGCAGTTCTAACTGCACGCTACAAGGACACCATCCCTGTGTGCTTCAAGTGGGAAAGAGAAGAAGGGGCAGAAGATGTAGACACCACCACCAGATGCTAGTCCACGGTGTTACGTTTGCACGAGCACCCCTGGCTATGCAGCAAACTGGACCAAACGGGACGTCCTCTCCCTGTGAGACCACCTTCAACCTTACATTGCCTGCTGGGTATGGAAGATACCATTGCCTGAGTGCCAACCAACAGACACCTCAAGAACTCTTCTAGATCTGGTCACAAAAGAAAGACATCATGGCAAGATTCGAAATGCCCGTGACCTACAACAAGCCCATGAGCTAATGAACATCTACACTCATCTGATGGACGCACAGCTGTATGACGCCACATTAATACCACAGATGAGTCTCATGAGAGTAGGTTCGGCTAAATATTGGTTGCAAGCAATTCTGGAATTTTGTGGCGAATGAAACTGCTGTCTCACTGTGAACATTGGCCACTGAGCAGAGGGAGTTGAGAAAACTGGCTCTCAAAAACCACAACATGATAATCGCTTCCCGTGGCGGAGTGGGTGCACCTATTGGATTAGACAAGTGTGTATGTGTTGCAGACTCATCTGATGAAATCTTTCACCATGCCACTCACATCACTTCCTTGGGCTATTCTGAATGGAATAAAAGTGTGGTTTAACTCCTTCGGGGGAAAACCTGCTTTCATATGTCCTGTATGATGTTGGGGGAGTTGCTTACACTAATTGACATCTGTAAAGTACTCTGGTGCTTCACATCAAACTGTTGCCAAACCCCTGGACACTACTTAACCATGGCTCATATCTCCCTCACATCCTGGAATCCAGACTCAAACTAAAAACTTTACGGACTGAGGAGTAACACTGGTCACCAGCCCAGTTGAGGTGGTCCCTTTCGGGAGCAGAGGGTAGCTGAGCAAATGGCAGTTTCTATGTCCCTTTTCATTTGCAATGTAGTACATTACTTTTACTTTCCCCACTGCACTCAATGTATTGCACAACTTCATTTTCCAAAGTATTGGGTGACTTATTTTTCCCAAATGTATTTTCCTCTATGTCCCCTGCAATGTGTTGTGGGTTGTGGACCCAAGCCATAATCCTTCCAAGAACCAGTTCTACCTGTTGCTCGGCTGCAACCTGGAATCCCTTTCAACTCTTCCACCCATGAGCCCCACCCTATTATTTCTACTGCTGCTTTGTTTTGGCAGGAAGCCTCTCTGAACCCTGCAAAACAAGTTCCAACTCCCCTGACCTGGGAATGACAGAGAATACCTGAAAATGTGTGTCCAGCCCTGCATCCCATCTTCCCTAGAAACAAAACAACATGCGCCCTGGCAACAACCAAACAAACCAGTTCCCTGGTCTTCCCTTCCATGGAGACCACACAAAAACCATATCACTGGCAACCACAAGTTGTGTTCCTGGGTGGGGTGACAGCCTCATATAAGACATGTGGAAAGAGAATAGGGCTCTCTCTTTTATTTTGGTTGCTTGTGGTGGTGTGCAGATGGGGCAGCAGAGCCCAGGAGGCCTCATTCCACTTATTTCCTCCTCAACCTGCTCTATTTTTCCTTCAGTAGGGCTCCTGGTGTGTATGCCTTACTCTTACTCTCTCTCTCACACAATCTCTCTCGCTGTGTGTGTGTGTCTCGCTCTCTTTCTCCTTCTCACTTTCTCCCTTGTGTGCACCCTCTCACTGGGTGCCACCTCTCTCACTGCGCACCACCTTTCCCACTGGGTGACCCCTCTCTCTCTTGCTTCCTTTGTCTTTTTGTCCTCCCTCTCTCAGCCCTCTGTCTCTAACAATTCCTTTCTCCCACTTCCTCTCCAACCATTCCCTTCGGGTCCCTGCTCCCCTGTACATCCAATGGTGCTTCCCAGGCCCAAGCATTCTGTGTCTCTGTGTGTGTGTCTCTCTCATTTTCCCTTGTGTGCCCCTGTGTGCGCTCTCTCACTGGATGCCACCTCTCTCACTGCGCGCCACCTTTACCACTGGGCGCCCTCTCTGGTCTTGCTTCCTTTCTCTTTTTGTCCTCCCTCTCTCAGTGCATCCAAAGGTACAATCCAGGCCCATGGGTTCCATGCCAGTGGGTGTACCTTGCTACTGTGCCTGCCATAAATGCCCCGCCTTGTGCCCGTAGACCATTGCAGGCAAACACCAGTGTCCAGTTTGTCTAATTTATCGTGCTGGAAATTACTCCTCTTCCAGTAATACATCTGTTCTTGGTTTGTATTAAGCCTTCATTGTGTTCCCAGGTTTCAGTGTAGCCTGACTGTTATTGCGAGAGGGGGGGCCCAGTCTGTATGCACACACAACGCACCCCCACCGGGTCTGTTTTTCTCCCTGGTCAGAAACTGTGGCCCTGACTAGGGTCTCCCACATGGCCTCCCCCATTTTGGCCGGCTTCCCACTAAATAATTAAGCGGCATGAATAATTATTGAATATTAAATGGCATGGAATACAGAAAGTAAGCATTCTTAGGGTGGAATGGAATAAACCCTAGCAAGTAAAGTGCATCACCTGAATGCACAAGTGCAAAGCAGTAACAGCAGAGGGCACAAGGGTTACAAAAAAATATAAATTGGGTGTGAGTAAAACACCCTCAACTGAACCTCTATGACTAAATGCAGAGCTGCAAGGCCTAACAGTCTGAAAAGATGTGCAACAAGTGTTGGCAGAGCCAAGAGGCTATGGAGAACAAGGCAGAAGTCATCACATTAAAGACAAGAGGATGCGAGTTCGGGATCCTGGTTGCGTGACCTGTTATGGGTGGACAGTTTGGTCTGACAACTGCACCTAGACCAGTGAGCCCTATACATTGAAAACTCAGAGACATGGTAATAACAAAGAGAAAGTCTTGGGGAAGGGAACCCTGAGACTTGAAGAGCTACATTGCATAGTGTGAGAAACTGAGGGTATTCTCACTCCTTCTCCCCTGGATCATTTGTTTAGGTGGCCCAGGGGACGGCCATCACTGTTGGATCCAGAACCTGGGGGTGGACAAGCCAGGGAGGATCACCTGGATGGAGGTTCCTTGGGGATTGGGAGTAGGGAACCCACGGGCGAGACGCGGTATTCCCCTTTCCCTACAGACGGTAGATCTACCTTTACCCCTCCCACAACTTCTTTAGGCTGCGGTTAAACATCTCTCCTCATTTTCCCACCTGTAACATTTACTGGTACTGAGACACTGAATCCCCCTTTGCCCAATTATCAATCACCCGACTGCCTCTCAGCCATAACAGGATATTGTAAATCTTATCCTGTACCCTCTCCCCAATTCCAACACATACTGAGACGAAGAAGAGGCAACTAAGAGTAGGAAAGATTACATATGAGACCAGTTCCTATAGTACTGTGAGGAGGAAGCCAACATGTCCCTCTAACAAGGTCATGCAGAGTCAGGCATTTGACAACACCCATACACACCTGCACTCTATTGCCTACCACTTTAGTACTGGAAGGAAGAAAATAAGAACTGAGAGTCAGGCATGTCTCATTTATTGGCCTAATTGGAGTCAGGCAAGGGAAGCCATGAACTCAGACCTGAAACCTCTTGACAGGGCTCCGGTGTATAAAAGGTCGAGCCCTCAGCAGTGCAGGGGGAAGCAGTTAGGAGAGCAGAGTGCAGCAGGGGATCCCTTCTCATTCCTAAGGGATGTTTTGCCAGAGAGCGAGCTGGAGTTGCTGGTTGGAAGCGTGGAGGCTGTAGGAAAAGAAGCCTGGACAATCCGGAGGAGAGCGGGATGCCAGGACACTGACCCTGTGGGTCAGAAAGGGTGCAGCATGGTGAGGGAGCCGTGTCTCCAAGGAGCCAGAGGAAGGCGAATTGCAGGTTGCTGGCCGTGTGTGAGCCAGTGCACGTTCCCCTGGGACTTGTGCCGGTCCCAGGGGTGTCTGAGGAGCAGGTGGTGGGACCCTCACCTCAACCCACACAACTCGATGAGCTGCTCTCCAGCGCTCTGCTACTTGGGTTAGTTTCACAGAAAGAAAGAGAGGAACTCAGTAGCATGCGGGTGGCTGGAGCGGATGCAGAAGCGATAAAGATGCAAGCGGCATGGTTAGCTGAAAGCTGACAGAAAGCGAGAAGAAAAGCAAAGAGTGTGCAGGCGACCCGAAACCAAAGAGAGGGTGCAAGCGACCCTAAAGCAGAGAGAGGGTACAATCGACCTGAAAGCAAAGAGAGGGTGTGAGTGACCCGAAAGACTGAAAGAGTGAAATTAAAGCAAGAGAAAGCAAAGAGAGGGCACAACCGACCCGAAAGACTGAAATAGTGAAATTAAAGCAAGAGAAAGCAAAGAGAGGGTACTGTGAGAAACCAGAAGGTCTCACCCACTGGTCCCAAGGGATCTGTCATCCAGGTGGTCAGGACACGGCCATTGCTTTTGGATCCAGTTCCTGGGGGTGGACCACTGCGGAGGATCACCTGGGTGAGGAGTCTTCAGGGAGTGGGACACCAGATGGTGAGACGCGTTATCCTCTTCCCTGTAACACCTTTACCCTATCCTACCAGGTAGGATATTTAGGAACTCAACCCCCACCCTCTTTTACAACACAAACACTTTTTCACAGACAGCCCACAATAAGAGAAAACGGACTAACACCCGAGTCGTACACCTGACATGTCCCAATACAATGGTCAGGCAATTACTGACCCTCACACGCACCTGACTTCCATTACACTTCCCCACACAGATAAAAGGGGGAGCACAAGAGCACACTCGGAGCGAGGAAAAGCACATGAGGAAACAGCAGTTCCAAGATGGCAGTTTCACACGAGGAGAAAGACAGAGAAACATAAGAGGATCACAAGGAGGGAAGTTCCCTTGACCTTTTTGAATAGGAACCATTACTTTCACAAAGCCTCAAGAATAGAAAGCATAAGACCAGGAAACCAGGCTGAGTAATCCTGCATTGTGTGTTGGAGGACCCGGGACAATCCTGTGTCGATAGTCAAGGCGGGCAGAATCGCCAGCTGCCCTGGTACTGTCCTTGGCTACAACAACAAAGCAGCGTCAGTGAAAGCCGGTGAGTTGGGGAGACTGATACAAGATCGGTCTGTGTTGAAGCAAGGGTGCAAGCAGCAACATTGTATGGCGAGCACTGAAACAAACATTGTATTGAACGCATGTGATAACCAACGCGAGTAAAGTTGAACTGCAGATGAGTGATTAAACTTTGAGACCAAGATGCAATACCTTTGACAGAGTGGTCCAGCATTGCTTGTGTGCTCAATGGAAGGTCTTTGTAAGATAATCAGCTGAGAGTAAGTGTAAGAGTGGCAAAGGATTGTGAATCAAAGTGGTCCTGCAACAGGTCAAGCTAAATCTTCGATGTTGATACAGTAAAGAAAGTTGATGGCAAAGTAGATAAATTGGTTTGAGCCTGGTGGAGAGAGACTGTTTGAAGAGGTTGTGTCAAAGTTGATCTGAGCCCGGCGGAGGGGGATCCAGGGTGAACCGTGAGTCACCCGAGAAATTGGATACGTGAAAATCCTGAGAACATTGTGTTAAAGTGGATCTGAGCCCAGTAGAGCGGGATCCGAGGTGAGTAGTAAATCGCCTAAAATTGTGTATAGGTGAAATACACATAAGAAAGGAACTTTATTGTTTGTTTGTTGCACCAGGCCCTCTGAAAGTAGAGACTTTGAATAGCAAAGAGACTTTGGCACAGAAGGCCATGATGTTGACATTTTGAACTGCATCCTCGTGCTAGAGAAGCCAGAGACTGTGCTAAACTGGAGTGTGCCACCTTGTCCCAGGTATTACCCAAATTGACCTTTTACAATTTACCTTTTGTCCTAATTGAGCTAATTATAGTGGTCCTAATTGACCTTCTGCACAATTGACCTTTATATTATTTTAGTTATTTTATATATGTATTAGGTTGGTTTTGGATTATAAATAATATAAGGTGATTGGGTGGGAGGTTGCGGGGGGTTATGGATTGGGTCGAAGGTTGCGGGGGATTTCCCCCCACATATATGTCCTAATTGACCTTTTAAATTAGGTCAATTCTCCTGAGGTCAATTGTGAAAGGATCTGCATGATTTTTCCGTCACGGAAAAGTCAGCGACAGAAAAGTTTGCATGAGAAATGTGCGAACCACAAAAGATTCGTACATTTCCCATGCAAACACGCCTTAAAACCCCTACAAGCCCACCCCCACCCACACCCACACCACAGCCACGACACACCCTTAACACACCCCCACCCACACCTCCAACATACCCAAACCCTACTTACCTTTCCTTTACGCAAAAGCCCCGCATTTTGGAAAGTCTCTGACACTGCCCCATGGAAAGAACTATGCATAAAAAAGGGAACATCCTGACAAGGTGAACTTTTGTTTGGGACCATAGGGGCCTAAGCCTGGGGAAGGGAACCCCGAGAGGCCCATAGAGACATTGTGAACTTTATAGGAAAGGCCTAGACTTGGGAAAGAGAACTCGAGAGGCCTAACAGGAACTGTGTTCCTTTTGTTTGGAACTGGAAGGATCAAAGCTTGGGGAAGAGAACCCCAAGAGACCCACAGATATTGTGAACTTCATTGACTTGCTGCAAGAGCCCTACGTGGAAGGTTCCGAGAACAGCCCTTTTGTGTTGAACAGTTTTTCAGACTGGCAGAACTACACATGATGGTAAGGCTACCTGAAACCAGCTTTGGTTTACATTTCTTTTTGAGACACTGTTTTTCCTTTAAGAAGACCCCATATCACATTTGGTTTTAGAGTGAGGGCAAGCACAGGTTTAACACAGAAAGCCACTTTGTTTACGACTGACCGACTTGAACATCCTTGTATTTTCTTTATGGTTGAGATTACTCCCACTTTAGAGTTGGGGCCAGTTAGCCATTCATCCCAACACACTATCTTGAATAAAGGTTTTCGAAACTGATATATTTTGTGTCTGTGTCTCTCTTGTCACCATGGCAACATCACAGTGAGCTTGGGAACTAAAACAAATGCTATTTTGTTTTCTGTGAATAGTGGTGCTGGAAACTTGGGGAAGGGAACCCTGAGGATTGGTTTTTGAACTATATTGAACTATATAACCGTGAACTGGAAAAAGGTAATCTTCAGACTTTTTCGTGGAACTTTGTTATACATGGGGAAGGGGAGCTGAGAGAAAGCTGTGGGCTGGCATCCCTACACATTAGTTAGCTTTAGTTGTGAGGGCAAGCATAGGTGTCGGACACAGACAGACTTTTAAGTGCAACTCTTTGACTCAGACTTTCCTTAGTTTAGTTAGAGTAGGCAAATCCCAACCTAGTATAGGGCAAGTTAGGCCTTCTACCATCAGGGATGTAATTTGGGGGTTGCCAGAGGTTGCACCAGCGACCTCTGGTCATTCCCTTGCAACCTCTGTAATAATTTTGCGACCTCTGTGTTGAAACTATTTTTTTTAAATAATGCAACAAGGCAGGCTACTTCACGCGGCACTGCAAGCTCCATGATGCCTGCCTGGGGGGCGGGCATGACTCTACTATGTCTGGAGGCAGGCTGGAGCGTTTGAGACTCGAGTTCATGGTTGCCTGGCAACCATGAACTTTGTCCGACCTCGCCCCTTCTGCTAAATTGCATCACGAACAGCGTCGTGCAGCGTCGTGCCGGAATAGAAGGTGATTAGGTAAATGGATGGCTGGAAACCAGTGACCAGGCTCTACAGCCGACTGATGGACAAACCCAACCCCAGAAGCGCATCACTGAAGGAAAAATGGGAAACAAATTTGGAGGCCAGGCTGTCCGAGGAAGAATGGGAAAGAGTGTTACTCTATCCCCAAGAGGTTTCCAGGAACTCCAGATTCAGACAAATTGAACTGAATGTCCTATACAGGACTTACATGACCCCCCAGAGAGTGGCCAGTTTCAACAAGCAAGCATCACCAACGTGTCCCTGGTGCAGCAGCGACAAAGCAGATCTGATGCACATGTTTTGGACTTGCACCAAGACGATGGCATTTTGGTTTAAGGTGAAACAGACCTGCACAGAAACGGGGATGACCAGGTACGCATGGGCCCCCAAAGAATGCTTACTAGGTGCCCATCCCAGAGTGGCCAAGTACAAACACATAGTTAAGCTTATGGAAATCTCCTGCATCCTGGCAAAGAGAACCATAGCGATGGCATGGAAGTCCCCGAGGGGCCCGAGACACGAACGATGGATCAGAGAAATGGAAAGATGGACAGATGCCGAAACCAGGGCCTGGCAAGATGGGGCCAACACAGGAGTGGACGAAACAAATGATACTCTCGAATCATGGAAGGCCCTTCTGCGGGACATTCACTTCACCGCTGACCACAAGCCACCATGACTTAATCGCTCTCACCAGTATGACCCGGAAAAGTGAAGCTCACATGCACAACCAATACGCCTGCCACAACTCCACGATGATCCATGAACTGCCGGACTTCTATACAGCCAACCCAGGTCGAACTTTTTGAGGTCACCACAACGCAAGCAGAAGACTGTCTCAGTTAACCGTTTATTAAGTTATTTTTTGTTAATTGTTATTTGTTATACAAAAAAAATGGCATTGTCAACACATTTGCAATCTAACTCATGATTAACAAATATTGTACACAAGTAAGAAAAATTGGCAATAAAATATGTTACAAAAAAAATGGAAGGACTTTCAGTTCTTTATGGTGAAGGAGGGCCGTTCATCTGTAGGCGCGTGGTTGTTGAGTGCCTCAGGCCATGGGGTCTTAGCGGGGGTGGGCAGAGACAGTCCATTGCAGTGGCAGGGGCATAGTATGCGGGCACTGGGAGGGTTCTGTCGGAGGCAGTGTAGTTATTATGCTGCATTTTGGGTATAGCTGCGGTGTCCCGCATGCAGCAAGACTGCATTCAGGATGGTGTGCGTAGGATGGGGTGGAGCGTACATTTTAGTGCTGCCGGGGCCTTGAGGGGCATTACCCCAATGCGATGCGCAGGCTTAGTTCAGCAATGAAAGGGCGAGTCTGGTAGCTCAGAAGGCAACGCTCCGCCTCGCGGTGCCTTTTTAATTACGGATGACACATACTTTCTCATAGGGCCACGTCCTGACGCGAGTACCAGGGAGCAGGGTACCAGGTGCCGTGCATACCATCCACGACGTACCTGTCCCGCAAGCAGCACTCTCTTACAGGGTCACACTACCGCCTTTTCCCCACTGCTTACCACCTACTATTTGAGCAGGAGGGCAGACACAGAGCTGCAGGTGCTGGGGCTGGTAGGGCTGCACGGGTCTGTTGTCTTGTTGTCTGTTGCAGGGGTGTCCGTGGTGAGGGGGGTTGCGGTGCTGGTAGTGCGGGTGGGTTGAAGGCACTTGCGCGGGGCTCGCCGCAGAGCATCCGGCGTAAGGTTTGTGTTGTGCCCGAGATTGGATTGCCTGCCATGGACAGCAAGGGCAGTGAACTGCCCGCGCTCCCATTCAAGGGGGTAACAGGCAAAAAACTGCCGAGTGGGAAATGCATCACTGCCTGCCCTTCTTTGTGCGGGTGGCTGCAGGGGGGAAGAGGGTAGTGGGAAACAGTTGGTGAACCTTGTCTGGAGCGCAATTTCAAGGAAATACTTTAGGGAACTCACGTGTTCACGTGCAGTTCACGAGCTGCCGGCCCTCCCTCCACCTCCCTCCTGTGCCCACAGTCCACGAGATGTGTGGCACTGGGTTACTGTCGGCCGCAGCAGACGGCCGCTTCCCGACTGTGGGGTTGCCCGTGTACCCATTTTCTCTCTTCCCTACTCGGACAGCTGCATGCCCAGTGTTACCTGACAGATGCTCAACCAATCCTGTGTTTGCTCCCTCCATTATGGCGCTTCTAGTAGTGCTTTTACTCATTAGAGGACTACAAATCCCAGAGTGCAGCGTCTAAAATGTCTAGCACATTTAAGGATAGATAGCTGGTAAAACAGCATGGATGGGTTAAGTGATCACTGCTGGGGCACTTTGCTGCATGCTGCATTGTTACAGGACTGGGAGCAGGATGGCCAGAGCACACCAACACCAAGCAGGAGCAGCTTCTATTGCCTTGCCCGGAACCACGAGATGACCGTAACTACAGGCAAGCCAAGGTAAGTGTAAATGCTTACATTCACAGTAATCTGCTAGTCCATTCTTGTATGAAATGTACATCATATTACAGTGATATAACCACATGTTTCTTAGTGTACTGAGGAACAGTGCTATGTGATGCCACTTTCTGTTCTGTCAAGGTGAAAGGTTGTGTGCCATCACTTCCCGTGATGTCACCTGGGGGTGGGGTCAAATGACATCACTTCCTATGATGTCATCGGGGTCACAGGTCATGTGATGTCACTACCAGCTACCCCTGGCATTTTGGTGAAATGACGTCCCTGCCTACCATCCTGCCATTTGATTTAATGAAGTATTTTACTTTGCATTTTAAATCTGTTGTCTGTGTCTTGATTCATGATGCCTTCACAGGTGGTCCGCCCTCTGCCTGATGTGGCTCACAGAGTTTGGAAGAAGCAGGATTCCCTCTGCTCATCACACCCTCCAAGACGCAGTGTTATGTTTCTCCCAGTGAGGATACTAGAACCTCTAACATCGAAAAGGTACTACCAGGAGCTCCAGTCCCTGATAAGGACAGATAGCAGAAGCAGAACAGACTTGTCTCTAGCTGCAAGCATTTCGTCCAACTAGCGCACCTCTAGACCAGTGCAGCTTCCAGGCCACCAACCAACTGTGGGGTCATGTGGCAACACCACAATGGTTCACTCTGTGAGATCACTGCAGAACAAGGTTGAACAACAAACACAGCCAAAAGAAATTCCAAATGGCACTGAGGGCATGTCGTGAATCCACCTGTGGAACCAGCAGGTAAGAATAAACGAGGCACAATCACCCAATACAAGAAGACTAATAATTGCCCAAGTACCAAATTAGGGAACCAACAGGGACAGGGAAGGGACCAATTAAAAGAGCTGAGGCACGTTACCCGAAAGGCAGACCAATCCGGGCTGGCTTACAAACACACCCACTGGCCCAGGTGTATAAAAGGGACTGGAGAAAACCAGTAAGAGTTTCTAGCCATGCTACTTGCCGCTCCTTGGAGAAAGAATGAGACTTCTACATTGACTGAGGTAGCCTCCCTGCCATCAATTATCCAAAGGAAGCTGTGCTAGAACACAGGTCTAGAGAAGAGAAGGATCATTAAGAGGTCTAGGTAAGAAAGAGTAAGTGTGGAGGGGTCTGAAGGAAGAGAAAGACTGTTCTACAACACGTGTGCTGCACTTCATCCTACAACACACACTGCAAAGTTCGAAATTAAGTTTCAGGGAGCAGGAGCAAAAACCAGCTCCTGTTTGTCTGGCATCACCCAGTAGGAAAGAGCTATGGCTGGGGAACCAGGAGCAAGTACACAGCAGACTGCATATCTAACTTCTACAGATGAGGTAAACATTCATTTTATGCACATTATACATGACCCTTATTTAAATGTGTAATAGATGTGTCCTAATAATTCTTTATTAACGTTCTCAAATACTCAAGTTAATGTCACATATGTATGTTTTCAAAGGCACCAGTTGGCCTGGGGAGCCAACGTTACTCCTGGTAGCTGTTGGTATCAAGCTAATCAGGCTCGTCTAGTCTAGAAGAAGGAGCTAAATAGCTCCCAGCAATTTTGAACCCTGCACTGCACATCATGGTACTCACACTGCGAACCAAAACCCTCACTCACACGGCCCTCCAATAACTCACAAAGGATAGCAGTGTTTACACTGCCTTAATGCAGCACTCGAAATGAACCGCACAGGACTCAAGTTAAAACCACTAGTTGTGGCTTGTTGTTTTTTACTCTTTAACCCCACCCCTTTAATGCTTTTCTCAGAGAGAGAGAGTGTGTGTGTGTGTGATGTAATGAGGAGCGGGGACCAAGCTGAAAGCTACAGCGATGTATGTTTATCAAGTATTATCTACGGAGAGTTAATTACAAGGTAATATAGAGCTTCCCAACCAAAAGGAAAATGTAATTGGAACCCCATAACAATCAGGATAGTTTTTGCCAGGTAATTCTGCTGACTGTGGCTGCCTGCCCCTTCAGCACTGCCATTAAGGTACCAGTCCTTAGAGAACCGAGGTGGTTAGACCACCTCTCGTGCTCTAGGGTTGCCAGATCATGGGGTAACCAAACCCTCTACTTACTTGTTGGTTAGCGTCTCAAGGAGGTTGGACCACATCCTTCCACAATGTTGTTTCTGACTTGCAGAGTTCCCAAACCCTCTTCTGGTCTTGCATCTAGGTGTGTATATTCCGGGTACGTGTACCACTGGGCTACTACTACAGTTCTCAAAAGGACGTGAGAAGCCAACTTCTTGATAGTCGCTGGCAAGGAAAGCTAGGAAGGGTTCCCTTGAGCACCTTTACTAAACAGGAGGATACGTTACCCTTCTCTGTCAAATAACCATGTCCTCCTTAACCCAGTCTTGTTCCTCCTCCTATCACCTGGGTCTGAAGGGCCGACCAGGCGCGCTGGGACCTGGCCATTCCGTATGGCTATGTCCAGAGCTTCCTCTTGGCTGCCCCAGTTTCTAGGCTTCCTCAGAATCCTCCTCATCTAGATCACTCTCATCTGATGTCAACGGTAGCTCACAGTCTCACACCGGGAGTCTGACATTCTCACCCCCTGCACCGCTGCCCTAGCCACTGCTGGTATAACCACCTCCTGTCTCTCTACTCTTGTTATTGCCTCCCTGTCTTCACCTCCTCCCATACTACTCCAGGTTTTACTTCCTCCCTCCTTTCCTTTAATGTTACTGTCTGTCAAAACCAAGCGTACCAGAAACTGAATTACTCCGAAAATGATTGGATAGTTTTCGCCCGCTAGAATCCAAGCCCATATAGATTCTGCATCAAAGCATTGTCTACTTAGAATGGGATTGCCAATATAGCAAATTCGCAGGGTAGTCAATCCAGTACAAAACAAAGTAATGTGTTTTGCCGTTTCAATCTTTTCTTTAGAAGCACAAAATCTAGAAGTGGAGTCAGGGACTCGTCCATATCTTCAACATTTACCTTGAGGGTGGTATATTAAATTAGAGCCTCATAAATTGATCCCTATACCACGCACAAGGAAATTGAATCCAATATTTAGGAACTCTGTTATATGCCTTATTTCATTTTTCAGCTGGATTTGGAGGGTGTGACTATCTTTCTCTTTCAAGGTCGAGATCCAGTCATAGTCTCAGAGTATTCTTTTAACCTTCACCGGGTTTGTTAACAGAATTTCTGGACTAATCCCAAGAGTCCAAGTATGGCTTCACACACCCAAAACCACTGATCTAGCAATTCATAATTTCCTTTATTCGTTTTCGGTATCAAAATCTGATATGGAACGAACATGGGCGTCATAATACACTTATCAAATAATGAGAGTGGCTTCCATGTCGTAATTGCATGCATTGAAATCAAGCCCAGTTCATATCTAATAACTGCCGGCCATAGGGGCATTCTTTGGGAGCCTCAAGACGTCCCTCCAGAATGAGCCTTCAAAATACGCCCAGGTTTTCCATGAGGCAAATATGAATGCTTCCGCACCATAGGTCATAACAGAGACTACATTTGTTTTATAGAATGTCAAAATAAATCAGCAATAAAGAACATTGGCCATATTTTTTTATGAATCAACCTTGCTTTGGCAAGGAGGTATTTGATTTTTATGTTCAGGTCTTTTTGCTGAGGAATATCCGCTACACTAGAGTTTATTTGTGCTCCAAGATAATCACTGACATCTGGGAGAGAACCTCTGACCCCAAATGTCATTTAGATGACTGTTTCTGTCTGCCACTTAAAACTGAAACTGTGTTTTTTTCTGCGTTTATCTCCAACCCGTTTCTGGTCATATCATTCTGCAACTCGACCTCTGGAGACCTATCAATGTCCGGTCAACTATGACCAGGTCATCTGCATATAACATTTGGGATAGCTTCTGGCCGTTTACGGCAGGAGGCAAAGATTGTATATGATCCCAATTATCCCTCAAATCTGATAAAAAAAATATTAAACACATTAGGGGCCAATGGGTAATCCTGCTTATAACCCTCTATGGGTGTCAATCTCTTCAGTTGGAGACCCTGGGCATTAAGCCCGATTTGCACTTTAGTTGCAGTATGTAAGGCCATAATTGCTGTCAATAGATCATTCAGGCATTTCCACACCGGAGTTTTTGCCCATACATTTCTGTCAACTCTACTGAATGCCTTTCTCAAATCCACAAAAGCTAAGTAGATTTTGGTTCAATTTTTTTTAAGCTTTCCCCTTCAAAATGTTTAGCAAAAACAAGTTCAGATGTGTCCCAACTCCCTGGACAAAACCTGATTGTCGCAGGTCCATCCTGTTTGACTATACCATCCACCTACTCAAAAATGTCAGGAGTAAAGCAGCGAAAAGTTTCCCCAAGACATCCAGAAGAGCAATAGGACGACAGTTAGTTGGATCAGTCCTACCGCCCTTCTTAAAAATGGGGACAATAATGGCTGATCTCCAGGAATTACCCCCGACATAATCACCTGAGTAAAAAGCCTAAAATATAAAGGGTAACCAGGTTTCCTGAGCCTCCTTAATCATTGAATTGGTAAGCCCATCAGGGCCATTTGATGGATTAGCTTTTTTGAATAGTGGTTCCAGATCTTAAATATCCATTGGAAAATACTAAGGACCATTTGTTTTAATAATTAAATCGGCTTAAGGACTACTCCTTTGCCCGAATAAATCCTCATAAAACTTGATCCAAACCTCCTCTGTTACCACGTTAGTTAGAGAAGGTCGATGAGAAGAGGTAGCTTTGTTAAGCCATTGCCAGATCTGTCTAGAGTCTTTATTAGCCAGCGCACCTAGCATCACTTCGGCATCTCTTTGCTGCAGTTGTGCTATGTATCCCGAGAGCCAATTTTGATATCTTTGCTTTCTCTTTTTCTGAAGATTAAATCACAGGGCACCATCCATTCTACTTATAGCCCTCAGATCTTTATGCAGTTGTTTTTTTTCTTCCTTAATTTGTCCAACCTGAATGTGATTATGAGAAGGAATCTGCTTTTTTCCTACCCTATCAGCTATGGCATACTCCATCAATAAAGGGGTGTAGTTTGTCTGCTTGTTGTTCCCAGTGTATATTAAAATTGGCTAACAAGGTGGAGATATCCCAAGATCTAAGGCGCAAATGATTTATTTCGCCCCCTGGAAGTCTCCAGATTGGCTTCCCACCTTTTATCGGTTATCTTTACTTTACTTCCCAAGTTCATTTTAAAAGGGCATTGGCGCCTGTCTTTTTGGACTACTTCCATTTCAATTATCTCTTCAAATATATTTGGAGAAACAAATAGGTAGTCCAAAATGAGCCCCATTTGACAAAGTCGCCTGTAGAATGACCGTTAAGCACATATAGATTTCTTGTGCTCATGGTCCTAAGCCATAAAGCTGCTTGTTGCAATCGTCTACTGGAAGAATCTTCATTCTCATTTAAAATTCTCCCAAAATCATCAATGGAAGGGGTGTTTAAATCTCCCCCTAATATCACAAGGTACACCTTGTATTGCACATCAAATGTATCTACAGCCTCTACTACTACTCTCAAGAAGATCTCCTCACAAATCGCTACCGTATTCCCGTATACGTTGAGAATTAATCCCCATTTACATTCAGTTGGCAAACCAAAATCTACTTTCACACGTAAAACCTAGAGGAAAGGATTTTGACTGTCAACCTCAACCACAGTAAGACCAATTCATTTTTTACAAAGGCATAAAGGGCAGGGCTCAAGTCGATGGTACACTGGGGGGACGGAGTCTACCCACTATTTTCAGAGGATGGACCCAGTACCCCCAAGCCAAAATGAGAAACATTGAATGTCCTCTTTGAATTTATGCATTAAAGCTGACTACGGGGATCAATACACAGTCATCACGATTGTAGGCCAGGCAGTTCACCACTGCACTATATATCCTGATGAAAAATAACAAACGACTAAAGATAAATTGTCCCATTTCGGTACTGAACGTCTCAGGGAAAACATTTGTATTGTTTCTATGAGTTTAAAACATGCAAATCTTTTTAAGTTTTCAAAAACACTATTAGAAGAAAATATCCTCTCTTGGTTTTGTGTGTTTGTTTTTATGAAAGGCAAATGCCATTCGTCCCGTGCAATTTGGGTGGTTATTCAAAGCCAATTTAATAAAATGTGCATATTCACCTTGATATACTAATTTATGGTGACGTCACATCCCATTCTATTTGTTTATGAGTGCCTCCACTTTAATTTTTAGGACTGGACCCCTGATAAAGGGTGGCCCTTCCCACTACTGTATGCTGGGTTTAAGTAAGAACTATATCCATCTAAAATGGGGCATTTCCTTAGCCAAGTTTTTTGCAGACAAATAATATCCAAGTTCCCTGCACAAATGTCCTGATGAGAGGCTAAATGTGCAAATCCCGCAGGGTTCCAAGACTCTGAAGTCCAAGCATTCTCTCATTGTTTATTTGTTATAAATAGAGTAATTTTCGACTAGGGTCCGAGGCCACCTGGGGTTCAATATATGCTTGTCCTCTCATTTCTCATACTTCATGGTGCCCCCCTTACATAGTTTTAAATTACACTTTCAAAATATCTTTTTGGGCTAGGTTGAAGGTTTTGGGGCCCTTGTTGACGCTCTCTGGATAATCTTCCCCTCTATCATCGCCCATTCTATCTGGGTGCCTGTACAACTTTACATCATGCGTTGTTAATTTTGCCAAATACTGTTCCATAGTTGTCTTCTTAGTCTTACCCAGGTCCTGAGAGCTTGGCTTACCTTTGCTGATCAAATCAATTAGTTCAAAGCCTAGGGGCAGAAGTAGACAGGCTGCTCCCAATAGTGAAGCCTTAATCACACCAGATGTTAAATGTAGGATTACTTTATCAAAAACAGATTCCTTTACAAATTCTACTACTTTGATGTCCTCAGACTGAATAAAACGCAGCAAGGGAATATAGTGGAATCGTGCCACCACGTTAAAACGATTTAAAAACAATCCATCATTAGCAGGAAATAAACGTTCAAGTTGTAGGGAATGATTTCCCTGACTTTTTATATGCGTCCTTTGCTGGATGATCATGCGCTCAGATCTCCACGTTTTTACGTCCGGCGACCTCTCCCTGTGATAGTTTTCAAAATGATTGTTCACAGGCTTTAAGGTAGTTACATTAGAGGTCACCCCATGTATACTATTCACTAGATTCCATTTCAAATTGTCAGCTGCTCGTTTATGCGCCAGGGTTACAAAGGTATATTTATCAATACCTTGCCTCCGACTGGTTGCTTTTATACCACCCATGTTCCAAAACATCAGCCGATGACACTTCTGCAGAGCATCAATCTGGAGTTTATCCATTCTCTTTAGCCTCATGTCTTCCCCTAAATTTGAATTTAAAACACTTGTAGCATTTAGACACATCTCTATATTCGATTCTGTGTCCTCATTTGTCGTGTTTATCGAAAGGTCAAATAATTCCTTTCCATCACCAATACAACTATCATCCTCTTGACAGGAGCCGATATCGGGGATAATGGTTTCCTGTTGATTCATTTTCGATGGTACAAGATGACTGTCCGTCGAATGACTAGGAACAGATGGCATCAATGCATTTCTCAAGAAGTTTCTGGCATCGTTAGATTTCCTATTTTTCATTTCAGGGTTGAGGCTGGAAGTCCAATTTCACATTCATTTCAGCCTCAACCAGCGACTTTTCAGTTGAGATTTCTGAAGATTGTGATATATTCTTCGATGTTTGTCGAATTAAAGGAGGGAGATGTTGCAATTGTTCGGCTTGTTTTCCATAGATGATTTTCAGCAAGGAAGCCAATACCATCATTTGATCCGTACGCTCAGCCTCCAAGGTCTGCAGCTGATTTTTTTGTATCTGATTCGACATAGCAGCCTCGTGGCCCACTCTTGACTGCAAGGAGATAATGAAAGACTCAATATAAATTAACTTGGAATCGACCATAGCGAGTAGCATAGCCTGATCTTTAAAACTCTCATTCATAGTTTCATAGAGTTTTAGAAAAGTCGAAAGAGAGATTTTTAAGGCTGGCATCATGCTACATTGAGCATTAAGCGCAGGCAGGGTCAAGGGATTTATTTCTTCATGATGTAATTTAGGGGAGAAAACAGTAATCTAAACTCGAAGTAGACGACGAGGACAACCTCAATTCCGCTTCCATTGGGTTCATCATGCCCTTTTTCAGATGTATTATTGTCGATGACAACTGTGAATGTAATGATCCCTGTTAGACCCCTCAGCACTCACTGACTGATCTTTGCTGAAATTGCAAACTTGTTGATTCCAACTGAGAGAGGTATGAATATGTTTGTTCCTGCGAGTTAGTGTTTTCGTCTCAAAATCCATTGTCAGAAGTTTCAGAGTGTTTCCCAGCATTTCTTTAATCTGGGCTACGTCTCTCGCCAGTCTTATAGCTACAGGTGAAACACACGCTTCTGCGTTGATGCCTTGTGACGACCAACTCGCGTGCTGCACTGAATGACCTGGAGGACTTGTTGACTTATCTTGCCAGCACTGACAAGATATTGGGTCCTTGTTCAATTGATAGGACAGATTCCTCTGCCATTCTAACAGGGACCTGTTTCTTCCGAATGTTCTCTATAGATGCATCAGTAGTTTCCCTCGCTTTAAACGTGTGCTCAGCAACCCAGATCATTTCTTGGTGTTGAAAACGGGTCAAACCGTTTGAAATGGTATCCGTCGTCACTTGCTGCAGGTTCACTGCTGAATTATCTGCTTCGAAAATCTTAGCGTCATTCAGCTTTAGCGTGGATTTCCTATAAGGCCCATCTTGAATAGTATTATTGTCAACCAGTGTTGATACTGGCTCACTATTGTTTATCTTTGAAATGTTCTCTGGAATAGGGCATGACATCATTGCTATGGGAGATTTCTTTTAATGGCCTTAGCCAGGCCCACACATTCCAACCCTTCTGTTGTATCTTCCTTCCACCTTTTTAGATCTTTCAAATCTGGTTGTACTTCCAGATCGGTTATGAGACTAATTGTGGGCAGCGCTGGGGTGAAGAGGCTGTGTCCGACATAGTAGTCCGTTTTAAGTTTTTACACAAATTGCCACTCTCTCAACATTTTGTTTGAAATCCAGTATGAGGCAGCATCAGACCCACCTCACCAGATCACCCAGACATCTCTGGAAAGAAAGACCAACTAAACACTGACTGTAACAGTCAGTAGTAGTCACTGGGGTAATATTATATGTAGAGTATTGAGTAAGGAGTAGAATATTTATTTTCCACACTGTCTATTGAAAGTCTGTTTTCTGCAGGATCAAGTAGGTCAAGAAGCCAGCCTACAGACTTACAAAGTTGAGAAAAATCATCAAGGTGTAAGCCCCAGACATCGCCACCGTCCTCACGGACCTCGGGGAACCCAGGAAACACTCAGTTTCACTAAGCGATGCCCCGCGTCTGAGACGAGATTTTATCAGCTTTCCGTATGCCTCAGCAAGTAACAACAGGGAAGAAAGACTGCACCCACACAGGAAACACTCCATCTCACCCAGTATATGTTTCGATACAGACAATATTTTATTTTGGACTAACAGGCATAGATTTCCCTCAGCTTACTTTCTTTTAGGGAACATTTCCACCTTAGAGCTAGGACAAGTTAGGCATTACACCATCCTGACCAGCAAAATAAAGGTTTTGAAACTGCATCACTTGTGTCTGTTCATCTCTCGATACCATGCCTTGCTCACATATGGTGTCAGGGTGGGATACAGTTCAACTGATAAAAGTTGAGGTATCCTTATGCTATTAATAGTATTACCTCCAGTTGGAGAGAAGATTATCGTAAACAATGAAAATCAAGATAGGTTGTTGACCATTAATCAAGCCATATTTGTTGAAGCCTATATCCCAGTCAGAGAACAAGACCTATTCTTCCAATCCCAACTCTTACTTAATACCCTTCCCATTTCCAAATACCATTTAAAAAAATGGGATCATGTCATCTTGAAAATCTGCCCCCGTCCCACCGCCAGGCATTTATTAGATCTAGTATTTTGGGGGCCTCTGTTGCTGGGAAGGGTCATTCAGTGATAGAAGTTGAATCTACCAAAAATAAACCCTTTCAATTGCTAGGGAATCAACTCCTTTTCATCCCGGCTGATTCAGAGAAAGAGGGGTCAGAAAACATTTCTGAGTCAGAAGGGGGAATAGAATGTTTTCCGATTTGGATCTGAAGGGAAGTCAGACCAAACCGTAACACCTACCCTTGAAATGGAGTCCCTTGAAGATGCTTTGACCAGAGTAGCAAATCATCAGCTACAAGCTGAAACTAGATTGTAAACGAGGTTCGAACAACAAATTGCAGCACAGATAAGACTCCATATCCCACAGGGTGTTTTACAACCCTACCAGGTGTTATGCTCACCTGGTCTCTGCGGAGGCGTTGAGGCACGGTTGAAGCCCTCCCTGAACTGGACTCACCCCCTTTCAAGCCACTCCCTCGGTAGAAAAGCCGTGAGCGGTGGTATGTGGTGATACTGCTCCTGCGTGGAGATAAGAGTGTGTGAGTGCGCCAATCTGTGATTGTTGTACCTCTCGAACTCTTCTCCCCAAAGTACGGTTTCTGTGAGCATATGCCGGTCCATAAAGCTCACCTGTGCATTATGGAAGGTAAGCTCTCCGTTCTGCTAATTCTGGCAGGGGTGCGTTGAATGGGATCTAGTTCCTTCACTGATCCCTAATAAGGATTAGTCCAGTCCAGCTGCGACTATGCTTCTCCTTATGATTGGTAAGTGTCTCTTGAGCTCTTGTGATACTGTCCGTTCTGTTTAATGTCTTTATATGTTGCTCCTTATGCCCGCAATAATGTCTCTCTTCCGCTTTATTCCCTTAGACGGAAATGCGGCTTCAATGCAGCTGTGAGACGCCGCCGGATTGAAGATTGATGCTACCGCAACGTTCGACAATAGGTAAGTGATGGTTTAAGGAAAAGCGCAAAGTATGGCGAAGCGCGACCTTAAACTGACTGTCTTTTCAATGTCTAACCTTGTCTTGTGTTTTTCCTTGCAGGTGCTGCTGTCGACGATGGAGCGTGTCGTGCTGCGGTGCCAAGATGAAGATTTCGGCGTTCCGGGAAGTGTAAAGCTGAAAGCTCGGTTCGCCGAAGAGATGTACAAGTAAGAACAGCTTCCCCCAGTTGGTAAGTATGCTGGCAGGAAGCATGATGTCCAGGAAGCAGGGTCTTCAAAAGGTGAGAAGGTCTGACCTCAGGCGACGGTGAGCGTTATGCTGCTGGTAAGTGCAGAATAACGCGAAGTGTCTGTCTTGAGGATCAGGGCAGCTTATATAGCTGTGAATCCATTAGCAGCCACACCCAACAATACACTTGGGGCTGCTTAATGGATGGGATGTTCAAGGTTAATGCATCTGAAGTGCTTAATGGATGGAATGTTCAAGGTTAATGCATCTGAAGAAGTGCTATGTCCATAATAAAAGCTTTTTGGTGTTAAATGGATGTTCTTGTTTACTTTTGTTCATGAGTCTGGCGCCAAAGGCGCCAGGACAGTGTCCACCCAGGTCTCCTGTGCATGCGACCCCTGCATGCCTGTGCCCCTGACTTCATGACCATGACAGCACTCCCCCTCAAGGCCCCTCTCAAGGGTGGTTCTCCACCCGGTCCTGGTTTGGTGGGATTATTGCGATGGAACTGTCTGATCAAACACGGAGCATGGACATTTGTATTTTATTTGTATTTTATTTATTTGTATAGCGCGCCAGGCCCAAAGGCATCCGGGCGCATATCTTGGTACAACATAGGTGCAAGTTAGACAATTACAGTAACAGAGGGTTTCATAAGATTATTCATAAAGTAAACATGGATTACAGTCAGGATAAAGATGTGTGAAAGCAGAAACGGCAAGATAAATACAGTAAATAGTAAGCACAATATGCAAGGTAGTTATTGGTATTATTGAAGGTGAGCACTAAATAGACTATTACATCGAGGTCAATGTATAAAAATAGAACAGTGTCTTAAAGTTAAAAGATAGAAATTAGATGCAGGAGCAAGTATGGGTTAGTCTTGTGTGGAGGATAGCCAGAGTTTAGCTTTTTGTTTGAATAAGGTTGGAGAAGATTCAGATCTGATGGTTAGTGGAAGCGAGTTCCAAAGTTTGGAGGCAAGAACTGGGAAGCTTAAACCACCTGCTTTCTGAAGTTTGTATCTGGGGATCGTCAAGCAATGTGCTTGAGCTGATCTAAGTGGCCGGGTGGGCACATACTGAGAGAAGCAAGAGGCTAGGTAGATAGGAGCCTGGTTGTTTACGCATTTGTGGGTGAGGGCGAGAGATTTCGGAGATATTCTTTGTGTTACTGAAAGCCAGTGTAGACTCCTCCTTGTTTCGGAGATGTGTGCAGATCTGGGGATGTTGAGGGCCGCTCTAATGGCGTTATTTTGAGTAACCTGGAGTTTGTGTAGGTTACGTTGGTTAGTCCCTTGATATAATGCATTGCAATAATCAAGTTTAGACATAACCAATGTCCTGGCCAGAGTAATGCAGTTCTGTGTGGAAAGGAAGGGGCGGCATGCTGTGATGAGCTTGCATGTGTACGCAGAGGCAGAGACAACAGCATTAGTTTGTATATTGAGTGATAACGTAGAATCCAGATAGATTCCTAATGTTTTGGTGTCAGAGGACACTTTGATGGAGTTGCCATCAATAGTGAAGGTTTTGAACGATGGGTCGAGCCTATTCAGTCGCTGTTGGGATCCCAGGATGAGAAACTCTGTCTTGTCATCGTTAAGACAGAGCTCATGTTGGGCCATCCAGGATTGAATGACTTGGTAGATGTCGTTCAATGCTTTAGAATCAACCTTGTAATCACCAGTGATGGGAATGAGTATCTGGGTGTCGTCAGCGTAGTTGGTGTAGGTGACACCCAGATAATCAAGTACATCAAACAAGGGTTTGGTGAATACATTATAAAGCGTTGGTGAGACACAGGAGCCTTGCGGCACCCCACACGGCACTGGTGTCGGATCCGCGGATGCAGTGGGTAAGAATACTCTCATGTGTCTGTTGTTCAGGAAGGAACTGATCCATTTGGTGGCTTTTTCAGAAAAGTGGGCAGCTGATTTCAAGTGGCGATAGAGGATTTGGTGATTGACCAAATCAAAGGCTGCCGATAGGTCAAGGAGTAATAGTAGGGACAATTTGCCATTGTCTTTTAAGTCCTCAATTTGAGGTTTTTTTGGATCTAATAGGGCTGCTTCTGTCCCGTGCTTGGGTCTAAATCCGGATTGTCTGGTGCCGAGTAAATTATTAGTTTCTAAGTACTTCTGGATCTGAAGATATACTGCTCGGTCCAATATTTTTAGAAGGAACGGGACTGTAGTGATGGGTCTGTAATTAGTTGGTATGCAGGGGTCGAGGGTAGGTTTTTTCAGCAAGGGGGTGACCCAAGAGTCCTTGAGATTGTCAGGACAATGCCTGACTGAAATGAGGAATTGATAAAGGTGGTGATGGACGGGGCAAGTTCATGCGCGGATTCCTTGATGATAGGGGCAGGACAGGAGTTGCCCTGGCAATTGGAAGGTTTCAGTTTGCTAATGATGCTTTCTACCTCTAGAATGGTAAGAGGAGCAAAGCCGAACGGTGTATGAGTGAATGTGTGGGTACTAATCTTAATGGTCGAGAGTTTCGATTGGGAATTTGGACATGTTCACTGGGTTCCCATGTTCGGTCTTGAGGTCCGTAACATTTCCAGTCAATTAGGTAATACAATTTTGATCGAACCACCATGGAGTCAAGGATGGATTTAACTTCATATTCTGGTTCTCCATCTATTACTTCAGGCTCTGGCGGAGAACTAAGCCGTGTATTGGATTTCATTGTTTTGAGGAGAGAGACATGAAATATGGGGTGAATTTTCATGTAAGATGGTAACTCCAATTTCATGGCGACAGGATTATGGACTTTATAGTATAGGGGCCCAGGTATCTTGGGAGGAAAGCTCTTGGCCCCTTCAGGGGAATATATTTGGATGCTAACCAGACCTTTTCTCCAATCTGGTAGGTGGGAGCTTCCTTCCGATGTCGATCAGCAAACAGTTTTTGTCTTTTCTTAGCCTTGGTCAGATGCTCTGTCGCCTCCTTAAGAACCTTAGTGATGGTTTTATGCAAGTTTCTTATGGCTGGCATTTCCAGCGCATCGGGTAGATCTAATACTGATGTCATCGGATGTCTTCCATGCATTGTGTAGAATGGAGTTTGTCCTGTGCTTGTGTGAACTGAATTGTTGTATGCATACTCAGCTAACCAGAGAATATCTTTCCAAGAATCATCGGATTGTTGCAACATACACCTGAGATATTGCTCTAAAGTTTGGTTGGTTCATTCAGTTTGCCCATCAGTTTGAGGGTGATGGTGTGTGGACAACCGGAGCTTGATTTTGGCAATCGTACAACACTTTCTCCAAAAGGCAGAAACAAATTGAGTTCCGCAATCAGATACTAATATTGATGGAAATCCATGCAATCGAACAATCTGGTCTAGGAACGCAGAAGCGAGAGTTGACGCAGTTGGGAGTCCCTTCAGAGGGATGAAATGGGCCATTTTGGAGAATAAATCGACAACAACTAATATGGTGTTGTATCCATTGCAGGGTGGAAGATTTGTGATGAAGTCCATCGATAAGGTATGCCAAGGTGCTGGTGGTACTGATGTAGTAAGCCAGCAGGGTTCTGTTTCTGAGACTTGTGTTGTGCACAGACTCCGCAGGTTTCAATAAATTGGGCGATGTCCTTTCGCCGGTTGGCCACCAGTAGTTTTGTTTTACCATAGCCTGAGTTTTGGCTATTTCTGGGTGTCCTTCCACTAATGAATCATGGTCATTTGTGATGATTTGCTTTTGCAGTTCTTGGTCTTGGACATATACTAGTTCTTGGAAATACGGTAGATTATCTTCGACGGTATACTGGCCACCTTTTAATAGTCATTCCTGTTGTGTTGATTGATCCACCAGGGATTACAAACTGGTTCTTTGGTCATCAACACACGTCGTGGCAGCTATTCTGGTTTGAATCCTTTCTTCAGTAATTATGGCCACGGGGTTGGATGCTGTAAAAGTCTCTTTTTCTTCACTCATGCGTGATAGTCTGCCTTCCCATTGCGTACTCCATGTCTATAAGCGATAATGAAATCGTATTCCGTGAAAAAGAGGGCCCAACGAAGTTGACGCGAGGATTGTGCTTTGGCAGTTTTCAAGTATTGCAAGTTACGGTGGTCCATGATGACAGTGACCGTATGTCTCGCCCCAAGAAGGTAATGTCTCCAGGCCTTCAATGCTGCTTTAATAGCCAGAAATTCCTTAATCTGTGATTGCATAGTTCAACTCGGGGGCTGAAAATTTGCGGGACCAGAATGCGACAGGGTGGAATTGTCCTGTTTCAGGGTCTCGTTGTGACAATACTGCTCCCATGGCTATTTTTGAAGCATCTGTCTCAACTATGAAAGGTAGGTCTGGTCGTGGGTGTCGAAGGACTGGTGCTGTAGTGAATGCTAGTTTCAAGTTCTGGAAGGCCTCTTCAGCTTCTGTCTACCAATGGAACCTTTGAATTTTTCTTTAACAAGGAGGTAATTGGGTGTACAATTTATGAAAACCCAGGTGTAAACCGACGGTAAAAGTTGGCAAATCCGAGTATGCTTTGAACTCCTTTCGTGGAAGTTGGTGAGGGCCAACACGATTCCTTTCTTCGGTTTCAGATTGGTGTCATCTTTTTTGTAACATGTGTCGGCACAATCATGAGGAAATGTCAGAATTCGTTTCCGCCAGTGGATCCTAGGATTGTGGGTCTCCAGCCAGGGCATTCCCAATATCATCTGGAACTGAGGAGCACCATTGAGATCGAAAGTAATGTCCTCTTGATGCCCGTCCTGACACAGAAGCTTGACTTTCTCTGTATATTGCGTCACCGGGCCGGATGATAGCTGAGAACCATCCACAGCAGTGACATTTTCCGATTTCTGCTTCTGTCGGAGAGGAAGGCCTATTCAGAGAGCCAAATCTTGGTCAATGTAGTTACCCACAGCTCCACAATCAACATATGCCTCCAAGGCATGTATTGTTGATGGTTGCTTGTGATTCACCAAAAGCACTGGAAGGACTAGATGTGAGGTCTGCACGGATTCCTTGTTCATGCTCGACAAGCGGACCCCTACACTTGCCGGGCATTGGCGTTTCCCCGAGTTCTGTTCTTCTTCTTCATCAGTTTTGTCTGTTGCCCCAACCGTTTTCTTGGGTGGTTTTACCGGGCAGTCATGGAGGAAGTGACCTGCTTGTCCACAATATAAGCACAGCTGTTTTTGTCTTCTTTTTTCCCTTTCTGCTTTGGTAAGGGGACTTCCTAATCCACCAATTTGCATTGGCTCAGACTGTCATGTGGTTTAGTCTGATTCTCACGAGGTTGTACGTAAACTGACCGTCCCTCTGATCTAGCTCGATCCATTTTCTGATTCTACAACCTATGATCGAGTTGCACCGTCAGGTCTATGTAGTCCGCACACCTCTCAGGGGGATTCACCACTTGCGCCAGCACATCCTTAATTCTCCACGTAACCCTCGGTAAAAGAGTGTAGTCCTCTTCTCCTCTGGCCAGTTGGTCTGGGCTATGAGACGATTGAAGGTTGCAATATAGGTTAATAGATCTTGACTCCCTTGTCTGAGTGACAACAATTCGTTATCCAGAGCTTGTCCTTGAGTATGACGGGCAAACAATTTCTCCATCTCATGTTGGAAATTCCCAAAGTTTCGCAGTAAAGGGTCATCTTGGTTTACCAAAGGTATAGACTAGTCCGCCCCAGTACCTCCTAAATAAGAGAGTACAAACGCCACTTTGGCTTGGTCATTAGGAAAGGCTCCTGGTCTGCACAAGAAATTAAGGCGACATTGGTTCATAAATATAGCAAACTTGTTTGGGTCGCCGATGAAGCGTTCGGGAGGGGCTAGAGGAACTGCTCCAGGAAGAACCACCTGAACCGGTGTTGATTGCTGTGGTGTGGAAGAATGAGAAGAATGGGCTACTCCAGGCAGTGGAACCTGTCCTGCTTGTGCTTCTAGCATTTGTCTTGCCAATTCGTCAGTTCTTTCTCAGGGTTCAATAAGATCCCTCCATAATGCATTGGTTTCCTGTCTTGAAGCATGTACTTCAGCCCGTAATTCCCCTAGTAAGAGGGCTAACTGATCTGTTTCTGAAGCCCTCCCTGAACTTGACTCACCCCCCTTTCAGGCCTCTCCCTCGGTAGAAAAGCTGTGAGCGGTGGTACATGGTGATACTGCTCCTGCGTGGAGATGAGTGTGTGAGTGTGCCAATCTGTGATTGTTGTACCTCTCGAACCCTTCTCCCCAAAGTACGGTTTCTGTGAGCATACGCCGGCCCATAAACCTCACCTGTGAATTATGGAAGGTAAGCTCTCCGTCCTGCTACTTCTGGCAGGGGCGCATTGAATGGGATCTAGTTCCTTCACTGATCCCTGATACGGATTAGTCCAGTCCAGCCGTGACTATACTTCTCCTTATGATTGGTAAGTGTCTCTTGAGCTCTTGTGATTCTGTTTGTTCTGTTTAATGTCTTTATATGTTGCTCCTTATGCCCGCAATAATGTCTATCTTCTGTTTTCGTCCCTTCGATGGAAATGTGGCCTCAATGCAGCTGTGAGACGTGGCCGGATGGAAGATGGATGCTACCGCAACGTTCGACAGCAAGTAAGTGATGGTTTAAGGAAAAGCGCGTTCGATGTCTAACCTTTTCTTCTTTTTTTCCTTGCAGGCGCTGCTGTCGACGATGGAGCGTGTCATGCTGCGGTGCCAAGATGAAGATAACGGCGTTCGGGAAAGTGTAAAGATGAAGGCTCGGGTCGTCGAAGAGATGTACAGGTAAGAACAGCTTCCCCCAGTTGGTAAGTATGCTCGCAGGAGGCAGGATGTCCAGGAAGCAGGGTCTTCAAAGGTAAGCAGGTCTGACCTCAGGCGACGGTGTGCGTTATGCTGCTGGTAAGTGCAGAATAACACGAAGCATCTGTCTTGAGGATCAGAGCACCTTATATAGCTGTGAATCCATTAGCAGCCACACCCAAGAATACACTTGGGGCTGTTTAATGGATGGGATGTTCAAGGTTAATGCATCTGACCTGCTTAATGGTTTGAATGTTCAAGGTTAATGCATCTGAAGTGCTTAATGGATGGAATGTTCAAGGTTAATGCATCTGAAGTGCTATGTCCATAATAAAAGCTTTTTGGTTTTAAATGGATGTTCTTGTTTACGTTTGTTCATGAGCCTGGCGCCAAAGGCGCCAGCACAGCGGCCACCCAGATCTCCTGTGCATGCAACCTCTGCATGCCTGTGCCTCTGACTTCATGACCATGACACCAGGAAGGGGGTGATCTAGGTAACTTCGAAAGGTTAGGCACACAGTTTCCATCGGGAGAAGTACTAAAATTATGCTATTTTGGACCCATGTTAAGAGGCGAACTCCAAACCTCATACCAGCTACTAAATCTTCCAGGAACAGCCACCTTTGCATAAATCAAAGATGGTCTCTTATAGAGAGAAGGACAAACTGGTAATTTGTATCGACAAAAACTCAGAAACATCAAATTAAACCCTGGGGAACTGTAAGGAACTCATGTGCCAACAGTAAAGATGGACACAAGTGATCACAGTTCAGGGGTGTTTATTAAACTGTATAAGTGGGTGGGAAAAACACCTAATCTAAACCTAAATCTAAGATGGTAGCAAGCTACGACCATCAAATAATAAGACAGTCCTAGTGGCGTCTTGTCAAATAAAAAGGGCCTATACTAAAAAACCTATTGCCAATCCTTGCAACTAAATACAAAAAGAGTGTGGGATAGGGTTCACAAGAAAGAAAGAAGTGTTCCCAAATGATGAAGTCAGGATGTGGTAGCCGGGAGTCTCCCATCCCCACGTTTTGAGCACGGGACAAGGCGGGACTCCTGAGCCCAGCACACTCTCAAGCTTTCCCAGCACGAGACAACAGTTTCCTTTTCAGCTATCAGGACCTTCGGTGGGGAAGTCTCTTTTCTACAAAAAGGCTTGTGCCTCCCGAGGACCAGATGTGTTCAAAATAAACAAAAAAGTACCTTTCCAAAAGTACCTTTCACCACTGGGTCCCCCTCTTCCGGGCTCAGACCCTTCTCAAATATCAGCCTCCATCCGTCAGGTTCACTACAGCTTTTTCTCAAAACACTTTCACCTGTGGCATTCACAAGTCTTAATGGGCCTCATTACGACCCTGGCGGTAAGGGGTTTACGCCAGCGTTAGCTGCACCGACCCCTTACCGCCAATTACGAGGTCCCTTAGCGCCATGGAGGTTTTAACACCCGCTTTTAGCGGGTGTTAAAATCCATGGCGCTAAGGGACCATGGAGTTAATTACGCCACCGTAATTTACGGTGGCGTAATTAACGCCTTCCCCACTCCCATTATGCCCTATGGGGCAAAAATGGGAATGGGGAAGGGTAAATGGGGATTGGGGACTTACCGCCCCGCCAAGGTCGGAATGGGGCGGTAAGTCCGCCAACCACCATGGCGTAAACGTAGTTTACGCCATGGTGGTAAAGTGACGGCCCAGGCGGTAACTTACCGCCTGGGTCGTAATGAGGCCCAATGTCTTTTTGTTTTTTAATATAGGTTTTATTGGCGTTCTAGTCATTTCTTTTCAAGCATTTCAGCAATATATACCATAAAGCACTTCAACGACATCGTTTTACCCCCCCTCCACCCAACCAACATAAACTCCCCCCCTCCCCCAATCCCCTGGGGTAGCAGCCCCAAAGCATCCTGTGTTTTTCGATTCGTCCTGCTCCATTGGCTTTTAGTCTTCTCCATGCAATGCAGGGTTGTTCCTTTTACATCAGTCCAGAGTCTGGGATTCATAACATTGTTCACCATCCTTCCTAATATTTGCATGTTTTGGCAGTGCCTGCTGCTTTGTAGGTGGGGACCTCTTCCCTTCACCACCCTTAGTAGTTCACAAACTAACCCAGGCCATATTTGGAAAGGAACGTTCACTATTCTTGTTCCCTTGACGGTGTCCGACCACGGAGCTGCCCAGTCAGTAGTTCCATTACATATATATCTCATGCCTTCAGGGCCCATTGTCTTTCCCTCGGGAGGGCCTCCATCTTCCACCACCCTGTCCAGCAGGCCCTAGCAGCCAGCACCTAAAAGTGTTCCATATGGGGCAACCGCCTCCACTCTCCCTCCGTGACTTCCATCCCAAACAGTATCAGCAGCAGATCCTGATCCCTCTCAGCTCCGTCCAGGGCCTTTATAGATCCCAGGACCTTCTTCCAGAATCTTTGCACCTCCCTGCATCCCCACCACATATGCCAATAATCGGCCCTCTGGCCGCAATCTCTCCAGCATCGAGGGTCTACCCCTGGAAACATTTTGAACAGTCTAACCGGGTCCCATTGCCATCTGTGCAACAATTTGATGCAGTGCAGCTTGTATTGACATGCAATCAACGTCTTATGGGCATTCAGACACATCATCCTCCATTGGGCGCTTTCCAAGGTCATTGCCATATCTTTCTCCCATCTTTTCTTACATAGGTCGGCCTCTGCTCCCTGTGCCGACAGCAGTGCCTGGTACAATTTGGATATCAACTCCCTTGTCGCTACCTCAGTGCTCAAAACTCTCTCAGTGTCCGTCAAGACTCTCTGAAGGGTACCCTTCCATCACCCTGACATTAATACCCCCATTAGCTGCAAATATTTACACACTGAGATTGATCCTATTCCCAGGCCCTTTTCCAATTCCCCTATACCCACAAAGTGTTTCCCCTTGACCAGCTGGCCCACCCGCTCTAGTCATGCGTCAAACCATCCTTGGAATCTTGCATGGTCCCTGATGTGATCTCGTATTGGGGGGGCCCACATGTGACTCAACGGGGTCGGCCAAGTTGTACTCCGGTCACTTCTCTCTTCACCCTCCATAGGTTAAGCAACAGGCCCATGATATGGTGTGACTTGACTATCTCTGGGAAGGTTTTTGGTGGTGCCCAGAGCCACTCCCCCGGAGTGGCCGGTCTCCATAGGTAGTTCTCAATTTGGACCCACTGCTTCTGTTGGTCTAACCTAAGGTAGGGGATCAATGCTCTAAACTGTGCTGCCCTGTAGTAGGTGCGCATATCTGGCAGACCCACTCCTGCCCTCTCCTTTGGCTGCACCAGTACACTATACGAGACCCTCTGCTTCTGTCCTTGCCATATAAACCTGCAAATCCCCTGTTTTAGCACCACAAAGTGGGAGTCTGGCATCCTGATAGGGAGCGCGTGGTATAGATACTACACTCGGGGGAGCAGTGTCATATTTACCACGTTTAGTCTTCCCAACCATGACAATATGAGTCTCGACCAGGCTTTCAGAAAGCTAAATAACCTTCTTAGTAGCGGGTGGAAGTTGACCACATACTGTGCGCTCAAGTCCCTAGTTAATCTCCCGCCCAAGTATTTTATGCCTTCATCTTCTATCGGGATCCCTAGGCTGCGCCACTCTTCCTTACACCTCTGCACATCTTTACCTACGGGGAGCAGGACCAATTTGCCCACGTTAACCTTGAATCCCAGGGTCTTCTATGACCCGCAGTGCATTACGGGCTGACACTGGAACATTCGAGATGTGGAGCAATACATCATCTGTGTACATACTGAGCTTATCTTCTGCAGTCCCCACCCATATACCCATAAACCGCACATCGTGCCTTATTTTTATGCCATGGGGTTCTGTTGTTAATGCGAAGAGCAAGGCAGACGGAGGGCATCCCTGTCTAGTACCCCTTTCGAGTCTGACTACTCTGGACTTTCTCCCATTGACTATCATTTGTGCAGTGAGCTCTGCATATATTGCTCTGATGGCCCGCTGCATTTTCTCCCCAAAGCCCACCTTCTGCAACACAGCAGACAGAAACCCCCACTCAACTCGATCGAATGCCTTTTCGGCATTGAGGCTCAAAAGGGCATGTTCACTCGGGTCTTCGGAGACGTGCTCCATAAGATTCAGTGTCTTTCTTATAGCATCTGTGTGTCACGCTGCGCGCACGCGCACCACTTACCTGTTCTGGGGTCCCGGTTCTTCGGCCGCGGAGGTCTCCCTCATGGAGACTGTATCTGCGCTGGCGTCTTTCCTCGCGACGTCCCGCGGTCCGGGCCGGCTCCATGGGCGCGGCCATCTTGAATGTTCTGCGCATGCGCGGATCGTCAGTATCCGACGTTCTGCGCATGCGCAGTAGCGGGAGCTTGCATTCCAGGCCTCGCCTTGGCCCCGGACTATAAAGAGGCTCTGCACACACGGAAACATGCGTCTCAACGTGGTTTTTTCCGTGTGTGCGCTGCTGGAGCCCTGCTTGCCTCCAGTCCCCTTCCTGTTTGTGCTTGCCAGTCCTCGCCTGCTTACTTGCCTCCTCCTTTGGGTCCCAGTCCCAGTCCTTCCTGCCCTCTGCCCTGCTCCTTAGCCCTCGCCTGCCCCCTGATTCTGTTGCTGGGGTTTTGCTGGCCAGCCTGGGCTATTATCTTACCCTGCTCTTACTTCTTGGAGTGATCCTTCCCTGGGTGGGCTGCTCCTCCCTCCTACTCTCTTCTCTTGTGTTGTGCCCTGCCGGTACCCTGCCCCCTCCTGCTTGTGTTGTGCCCTGCCGGTACCAGTGCCAATAATCTTCGTGGGAGCACTGAAGACCCGTTTCTGGAACATCATACTGGACTCAGCTTGGCCTTCTCTGTCAGTGGTTACACTGTCCCAACGTCACGCTAATACAGAGAAGAGCTCCTCGTGGCGTTGGGAGCTGATTCAGTCCCATCCTGTCGTTTATTGTCAGGAGGGGGTTGGGTTGGTTCCTAGCATTGCACTTTCCTCGGCTGTGATTCATCGACATACTGGCAGCCTCAACTCAGCGCTCTCCAGGAAAGAAAGGTAACTCAAGCTCTCGTGACGCCTCGTATAACACTGTGCCCTGTCTGCAGACTATAAACCCAATCTGGTCTGGGTGCACTAGGCGCACCATCTTTCCCTCAAGGTGAGTGGCCAGGACATGTGTAAAGATCTTCTTGTCTACGTTTAGCAGGCAGATGGGGTGATATGAAGGACAGCGTGTCGGGTCCCTCCCTTCCTTAGGGATCACTGTTATCAGTGCTTTGCTAAAAGACGCAGGGGCTGTCCCATTCTCTAGTATGTTGTTGTATACTTTTACCATATGACCTATAAGGGTACCTGAAAACTTCTTATAAAACTCTGTGGTGTAAGGAACAAGTTTACTTACCTGTAACTGTTGTTCTCCAGCATGGGTCTGGCATGGATTCACATGCTAATGAATATTCCCCGTCGTCAGGCTGGGAATCCTCAGTAAAGAAAAAATCAGTATCAGTTTCGTTTCTGATCTGTCTTTCTTAGTAGTAATCAATCACTGATCTCTGGGTCATACTGCCCCCAGCCAATGACTGCCCTCTCCCTAAGCCCCGCCCCTGGCAGCCATCCTCAGATTTGGTAGCACGCCAAGTGGCAGTATGACCAAGTGAAGAGTCGCAGAGGGGTAGGTGGGAGGGTTTGCATGTGAATCCATGCCAGACCCATGCTGGAGAACAACAGTTACAGGTAAGTAACTTGTTCCTTCTCCAGCATGGGGTCTGGCATGGATTCACATGCTCATGAATAAAAGAATACATAGCTGTATACACATGCACAACCATGGGAGGTGGCAACAGGCTTAACATTAAGCAATACAACAACTCAACATTAAGCATCTCTTACCTCCTCACCAGGCTCACCTTAAGCGAATAGGTTGCGCAGCACTGCTTGGCCGACCCTGACTCCTCCCTGGAGTCCTGATCGATGCAGTAGAATCTTGTGAAGGTGTGCGTCGACCTCCATGTAGCAGCCCTGCAGATGTCCAGCAGGGGCACACCAGACAGGAACGCCGTGGTAGCAGCGATTGCTCTGGTCGAATGGGCTCTCGGACGGCCGGGCAGCGGTCGGTTTGCCAACCGGTGACAATGCATGATGCAGCAGGAGAGCCATCTGGAAATGGAAGTCTTCGAGAGAGCCTTCCCTTGATTCACAGACCCAAAGTTCACAAACAGTTGTGACGTCTTCCTAAAACTCTTCGTGCGGTCCACGTAGAACTTCAGCACTCTAGCTACATCCAGCGAGTGCAAAGTCCTCTCGGCCGGTGTCGAAGGCGACGGAAAGAAAACTGGTAACACCAAGGGCTTGTTGAGGTGGAAGTCCGACGGCACCTTGGGCATGAAGGAGAGGTGCGTCCTCAGCACCACCCTCGTGTCATGAAAAGTCAACTATGGAGGCTTGCAAGATAGGGCCTGAATCTCTCCCACTCGTCGTGCAGAGGTGATGGCCACGAGGAACACTGTCGTCCATGACAGGAACTTCAAAGGCGCCGAATGCATAGGCTCGAATGGGGCCCCCATGAGCCTGGTCAGCACCACATTAAGCTCCCACGCCGGGGCAGGAGCCTTCACCGGCGGGAATGATTGGAATAGTCCCTTCATAAATTCCTTCACCAGGCGATGAGACCACAAGGACGCCCGTCCCGTCGTCCTGCTATATCGGGAGATGGCAGCCAGATGTATTTTTATGGAGGCGTGAGCCAATCCAGCCTTGGCCAGCGACAGCAGGTACGGCAGCACTTGAGGGGCCGTAATTTGCAGAGGGTTAAACCTCTGTGCACGGCACCAGACAGAGAACCTCTTACATTTATGACCGTAACACTTGAGAGTTGAGGACGCCCTGGCCTTTGCAAGAACCTCTCTGAAATCAGCCGGGATATCGTACCCTCCAAACTCTAGTGCTGCAGGAACCAGGCCTGCAAGTTCAGCGACTGTGGGTCGTGGTGGAGAATGGCGCCTCCTTCTCTGGAGAGGAGATCCGCGTCCGCCGTTAGCCTGACTGGTGGGGACGTTGACAAGTCCAGAAGGTCCGGGACCAGACCTGCCTCGGCCACGCCGGTGCGATGAGGATCATCCTGCACCTGGACTTCTTGAGCTGGTTGATGAGGCGGAGCAGCAACGGCAATGGAGGGAACGCGTATAGAAACAGGCCGTCCCAAGGGAATGAGAAAGCATCGCCCATGCTCCTCGGCTGTGGGAACCTGCTGGCGAACCTCTGGCACTTGGAGTTCGTCGCCGTCGCGAACAGGTCGATCTGGGGTTTGCCCCATCATTGGAAGAGTCGATCCACTTGATCCTGGCGCAGTTCCCACTCGTGGCACAAGTGCAGCTCCCTGCTGACTGAGTCGGCGATGGTGTTTTTTATTCCTGCCAGGTGAAAGGGAACCAGAAACATCCCCAGGGCGACGGCCCAGTGCCACAGATCCTGGGCCTCCTTGGATAGGGCTGGGGATCTGGTGCCCCCCTGCTTCCGTATGTAGAACATCGTGGTGGTGTTGTCGGTGAAGATCCTCACCACCTTGTCCTTGAGGGACGGGAGGAACGACTTGAGCGCCGAGAACACTGCTCGGAGCTCCAAAATGTTGATGTGAAGAGACCCTTCCTCCGGGAGCCAAAGGCCTCTTGCGTGGAGATCTCCGGTGTGGGCCCCCCAACCCTCCAGACAGGCATCCGTAGTCACCGTCTCCTGAAACGCTGGGGTTTGAAAGTCTGTGCCCGTCGTGAGGTGAGCCCGGGTGCCCCACCATAGGATCGCCCGACGGAACTCCTCGTCGAGGGGGATCCTGTCCTCGAAGCAGCCCCTCGCCTGAAACCAGCGGGCGTCGAGGAACTCCTGTAGCGGACGCATCCGAAGTCTGCAAAGGGACACAAGGTAGATTCATGAGGACATCATCCCGAGAAGGGACTTGATGGACCTCACCCTGGCCACGTCCGTGGCTAACAGGCGCCGCACCTTGCACAGGATGGTCTTGGTCCTCTCCTCTGAAGGGGAGGCCAATTGCTCCACTGTATCGAGCTTCGCCCTCAAAAACAGTGCTACTTGCGATGGAACCAGGTGGGATTTGGGGTAGTGGATGGCGAACCCCAGCTACGTGAGCAACTGGACGGTCCTCGCCGTATGATCGACGGCAAGTTCACTTGACCTTGCCCGGATTAGCCAGTCGTCCAGGTAGGGGTAGACGTGGATCCCCCGAACGGTAGAGCTCTGAATTTGTAGTGGCGTCCCTGAACCACGAACCTGAGGAACTTCCTGTGCCTTTTTAGAATGGGGATGTGGAAGTAAGCATCCTCCAGGTCCAACGACAATAGGAAGTCGCCTTCCTCCAGCTGTCCCAGCACGTGCTGGAGGGTGACCATCGTGAATTTCTGCGCCTTGATGTATTTGTTTAACCGACGCAGGTCCAGGATGGGGCGCCAACCGCCTGCCTTCTTTCTGACGAGGAAGTACCTTGAGTACACTCCGGAGCCCCAGAGCCTCCTGGGGACGAGCTCGATGGCACCTTTCTTGAGCATCGCCTTTACTTCCAACAGCAGTTGAGGGACGTGATTCTCCTTCCTGGCCAAGGGAGGAATGTGAGGGCACTTCTTTAGGAATTCCAGCGAGTGCCCGTTGGCCAGGGTGTCCAACACCCAACGATCGGTGGAGAGGATCCTTTGGAGGCACCCTGTCTGCCTCCGGGGATACGAAAGGGCCGTCACTGCTGAAGCACCCCAAGGGCCCGGGCCGTCTCCGAGTCGGTCTTGATGGCCTGTAGAGACTCATCCACCACCTTACCAAAGAGGTTGTTGCCGTCGAACGGCATTTCCAACACTCGCCTTGAGCCATCCTCGTCGTCGGAGGCAAACTCTGTTGCCCAGTTGGCGAAATCCGGTATCGGCAATGTCCGTTGCCACCATTATGGCGTGATCCGACGCCACCTCGCCCTCCTGCAGAATTTCTAGGGCCTCCGCCCTTTTGTCATCAGGCACGTAATCTAGCAGGGGAGCTATCTTGAACCAGAGCTCCCTGTCGTAGCAAGCCACGATCGCTAAGGCATTGGCCGCCTTAATTGTCGTCGCCGCCGACGAGATGACTCGTCGTCCCATAGAGTCCAACTTCTTGCCCTCGCTGTCTGGCGGGGAAGTGGAAGTTGAAGCCGCCGCGCCCGCTGCCTTCTTCTTAGCCGCTGCCGAGACGACCGAGTCCGGCATGGGCTGGGCCCTGAGACACAAGGGGGCAGCATCAGGGACTCGGTACTTCTTCTCGTACCTGTCCCTCTTGGAGGGTGTCGTGGCAGGGTTCTTGAGGACAGCAAGCCCCTCGTCCCAGATGTCGTCGAGTAAAGGCACCGCGAGGACCGTCTTCCTCTTAGCCTCTCGTCGTTGGTACAGAAACCCCTCCTTTTTCTGTTCTTCAGGGCAGAGCTGGAAGAGCTTGGATGCCCTGGTTATCATGGCGTGGAAAGAGCCAACCTCGTCGGCTGGGGACGCCCGCGGGGGGGGCGGGGGGGGTGATGACGGGATGTGCGCTGTGTCATCACCGCCGTCATCGTCTGTCCCCATCGCCGTATCCGTCGCCGTATCCTCTCCCGGCGAGGGGGATGAGAGGTCCACCGGTCTCGCAGGCACGAAGGGCGGAGCGGAGTGGACTCTCCTCCGCTTGTTCGGAGGGCTTCCCGACGGGCCTGGTTCTGGCTCCTCCGTCGGGGTGCGTGGTAATCTCGTCCTTATCTCGGTACATAAGGATTGGATTGCCAACAAAATGGCCGCCGAGCTACCCTGGGGCTCGGGCAATGGCTGCGACAGACGGGATGGCCGCTCCACTGGGTCCTGTTCGTCGTCGTCGTCGCTATCTTCGATCACGTCAGCAGGGACTGTCCCCTGGGATCGAACCTTCTCGAACCTCTCGTTGAGGTTTATGAACCTCTCGTTGAGGCCTATGGACCTTTCGTTGAGGCCCTTCTCGGTCTCCACCAGTTCCTCCTCAGAGGCTGATTCCGAGTCTGTAATGGCCACCGCCCCTCCCCCCTCTTTTTCAGCCGGGGGCTTCATGGGGGTCTCAGCGATGGGCTGGAAAGAGGATTCCCTCCGCGGCGGCAGGGATACTCTGGGCCCAGAGGCCGTTTCCATTGGCGTAGTCTCAGCCGGCTCCGCCAGGGTCGCAGCGACCACTTCGGTAGAGGCCTTAGCCGGGTGGATCAAAGCCCTCACCACCTTAGGTGCGTCCTGGGCACTTGCCTTGGGGGAGGGTCAGCACCTCGCTCCCCCTTCGAGATCGACCGGGACCACTCCAGCGGCCTACCCAGGTTCTCGGACTTCCTCGTCCCCGAACAAGAGCACTGGCTTGTGGTCGAACGTGCTGGGGAAGTAGTGCCCTGCTTAGCAACCGAAGAGCCCGGCCCTTCGGCGCTCCCGGAGCCCGCGGACTCGCGGTGCTTGGCCTTCTGTTGAGCCCCCATCGCTGGGGCGCCCTCAAAGGACTTAGAAGCCCGCTCAGACTTCTTCTTCGCCCTTCTCACTTGCTGTGCCCTTCTCCAGCCAGGTGGCGAGGCGGGAACGACGGTCTTGTTTGGTCCATTCCGAAAGGTTCTTGCAGAACGCACACAGTCCTTCTCCACGTGCGTCTTGTCCCCATGGAGGCAGTAGAGACATCGCGAATGCCCGTCCTCCTTGAAAACGTTATATAATCCGCATCCAGGGCAGATCCTGAACAGCTTGGATCCGGGCGTCGAGCTCCCCTTGTCCTGGGCGATGTCCGTTGAGGTAGGCTGCAGATCTTCCGGAATCCTCCAAGAAGTGTAAACTCAACAAAAACTTCACCCTTGAGGGGTGTAGAAGAGTTCAGAAATGGGTCCCCGTTATCGGAAGTAGAAATGGTGGAGCTTGAAGCTCGATTAAACCGAAAAAAATGAGAAATTCTCCTTGAAAAGCGTGAAAACGCAATAAAAAACTCGAGAGCTAAATACGAGGACTCCCAACACTTGAGCGTGCGGTAAAAATCTGAGGATGGCTGCCAGGGGCGGGGCTTAGGGAGAGGGCAGTCATTGGCTGGGGGCAGTATGACCCAGAGATCAGTGATTGGTTACTACTAAGAAAGACAGATCAGAAACGAAACTGATACTGATTTTTTCTTTACTGAGGATTCCCAGCCTGACGATGGGGAATATTCATGAGCATGTGAATCCATGCCAGACCCCATGCTGGAGAACCATCTTCCCCTAGGGCTTTGCCAGTTGGGAGGCGGGTGATCGCATCTAGAACCTCATCTGCTGTAATGGGGCTCTCCAAGTGCTCTATTTGCATTTCTGTAAGGTGCACCATGTTTATAACCTCCAGATATTCCACTGCCCTGCCCGCCATTTCAGAGCATTCTGTCTTATATAAGCCCTCATAGTAATTTGCAAAGCCTTCTGCTATTTCCACTGGCGTGGTTCTGGGGGTCCCCTCTGTTTCCTCCAGAGTTGTGACCCATCTCTCTGCCCTCAGTGCCCGAAGTTTTGCTGCTAAGAGCGCATCTACTTTGTCTCCCTTTTCATAATATTTTTGTTTGAGGTATTTAAGTTTTCTCGGAGTTTCACCCAGCTTGATTTCTGTAAATTATAGTCTCTTTGCCTGCAGTCTTTCCATCTTTCTCTCTACACTCCCACCCCCTACATTCATCTGTTCCTTACCCTCCTGTATTTCTGTTCAAAGCTTGTTCTCCTGTAGTTTCCTCTCCCTCTTTTTCAGCGCCCCTTCCCTGATCAGGAGTCCTTGCCATGTGGCCTTTCCCGCTTCCCTGACTGTCTTAATGTCTACTTCCCCCGTCTCGTTCAGCTCAAAAGTATTCTGCAAGTTACCCAGCCATTTGGTCTGCGGATATCGGGTCTTTCCATAGGAGTTCATTAATCCTCCAACTAGAGTAAGCCCTGTATATTCCATCTATGTCAAGCGTCATCCGGACCATGTCGTGATCTATCCACCCCACCGGCCTGATCACAATCCAGCATGCTCCCCCTGGTCCCAGTTCAGCAACAAGTAATCTATTCTCGTGTACGTTGAGTGAGGGTGAGAGAAAAAAGTGTATCCCTTGTCCCCTCTTGGATTGCCCTCCATATATCCACTAGACCCCTCGCCTCAATGGCACGCCCCAGATGGTGCTTCCTGCCATCCTCAACCGAGGCTTTCCAATCCCTCATGGATTTTCTGTCCAGCTCCTTATTTGCCCAGGAATTGAAATCTCCCCCATTGGCATCCAGTGCCTGTATATGGTCCTGAGCATTCTGTATGAACCGCTCCTGACCCTGATTCGGGGCATATAGGGCTGCCAGTATTATCTGTGCCCCTTCCAAGGAACCTTGCACTATGAGCACTTGCCCTTCCAACAGTTTGGTCACTTTCAAGTCCTGTAGCCTGCATTGCCTATGCACAACTATCCCCACTCCTCCCTTCTTCACTGGTCCAGAGGCCCAGTGGACCTGACCTATGCCCGCCCCTTGCAGCATCCTCTCCTCTCCCATCACCTGCTGTGTCTCCTGCAAAAATAATACATAAAGGGTAGCATCTCGGAACTCCCTTAATGCAAGGGACCGTTTCGTGGGCGAGTTCATTCCTTTCACATGTAATGTACCCACACCCAGACTCCTACTACCATTGTCAGGCCTCATTACCATCCATCGCCCCCAATTCCTCCTCTTCCCCTTCCTTATTTTGGGCCCCACATTGCTTCTCGTCACACCAGTACTGGGGCAAGACGCCTGCTAAAGAACCCTGTGCTACCCACAAAACATTCCCCCATAACAAAACAACCTTTAACATGTACATGAACGTGAACAAAATACTGCAGTCCGCAGTAGAGATGGATGAGACGCCCTCTGTCCTACCGAGGGCCACCAAGGGAGGGAGGATTGCTTTCCCCCCACCAGCATTCCGTACAGAACCTTGTCAACCCCCTGACTAAGTATTCGGCCCGAGAATCACACAGTGGTCATGTCATGCGGAACAATACAACTTAATGCATGAGGAGAAACCGACAATAATGGAAGAAAGAAAGCCCCAAACAGACACAACAGATCAACCCAAGAAATACACAGTTTTAAAAAAAAAACCTTAGTCATTTTATTATTATTACAACAATGAATGAAAAATACATATTAAATCTGCATGAGTCCATACTAAATATTGGTTTGTATAAGAGTAACGTGCATCGCCATTAAAGTGCTAATCATACCCTTTAAGAAGAACCGTCTGAACGGTCCACGCCACTCGCACACAACTGGTTAACGGTAGTTTCGACGGTATAGAGCATCTAGCTGTGCTGCAGTTGATGCCCGTCTTCATCAGGATGGCGCACTCCCTTGAAAGTAGTTGTGACTTAATGTTTGATATGTGCAATTATGAAACAGTTCTGAAGCCAGCAATGGATTACTTAAAAGCCAAAATCAGTGGAGCGAACCATTCTCTCATACAATAAGTCTGGTCCCAACAACCTGTGAATTAATCCAGGAGTATGTAGGCCATGCCGGAAGAAGATCACATTGAATGAATCTAGTTAAGATAGCTGGAAAGAGTAGGAACCTCACATCAGTTGAGGCAAAAGATGATCCTGATGGCTGGGTCGTTGAGTCCAACCGGTAGTTAGTAGTGGTCAAAAGTCATCAACCTTATTTGCGTCTAGCATTAATTTCCATGGCTTTCAAACGCAAGGCCTTTGCCCAGGGATACATCCGAAAATGCTGAGAATGCCCGTCCAGGCAGTTGTCGGGAGTCCTGAAGTTCCATTCTCCTCAGCCTTACAGAGCACTTAGGATGGCTTGCGCGGGGGAAGGTCCATTCAGGCGTCGGTATTTTCACCCCATTTGTCCCTTCTTTCTTCTCTGTGTGCCAGGGATCAGCCACTGGCGGCTCCTATTGATCACACGTCTCTCCACTGGGTTAGAGTCCGCTACTGCATCCGGGGTTAAGTGGCAGAGTGCTTGTTCTGCTTCCTCAGCTGAGGTAATGTGATAGTCCATTGTGTCCACTTCTAATTGGATTGAGAACGGATATCCCCTCCTGTATCTTATCCCCTTCTCTGTGAGCGATTTCGTGAGTGGCTTGCAATCTCTTCCCCTGGGAGTGTCCGGTTCGGTCCCATGTAATAATGTCCCCACAAAAATATCGCCATGCAAAAATATCGCCGAAAAATGGGCGTTTTTTGTGGGGACATTATTGCATTTTTTTAATGTTTTTTTTTGGCTGCCCCTATCCCCATATATATGGTCACCCACATAATATCGCCACAACCTTTTCCCGGCGATATTACGTACGGCGACCATGTATATGGGGATAATATTACCTGATACCTCCGGTTCGAAACGTCCTGATATATCACTATCCTGGAACCCTCAAATTCCAGGTCTCCCTGTGCCCGGATCAGTACTTCTGTCTTGTCCCTGTATCGCAGAAACTTAGCCACAATGGAGCGCGGCACATCACTGTACAGTCTTCCACCTCTGTGCGCCCTTTCCAACTCTGTGGCCCTACCTCCCGCAGCCACAAATAGAAGGTTGACGATGGTTTGCACCTTCTCAGCCACTTGTCTCGGGGTGTCTCCTGCCGTTTCATTCAGGCCCAGTAATCGAATGTTGTTTCTTCTCTCCTTATTTTCTAGGCCGTCCATTTTCACCGTGACCTCTTCCTCCCTCAGCTCCAACTCTGTCATCCTGGCGTCTAGCCGCATTTCCACCAGGTCCGCAGTGAGCTGATTGTTCTCCAAGCCTTCCACCTTATATCGATAGTGCCGACCCTACTCGTGAGATCTGCCAGGGAAGTTTGTATGTGTCCTCTCAGTGCTTTAATTTCGGCCAAGATGTGTCCTGAGTCCTCCTTTGTGGAGAAGAAGGACATATTGACTTCCATATACATCCTGCCCTCTGGGCCCTTTGCCGGTGTGCCCCCTGGCATTTCCACCTGGTTCTGACGCTGTTGCGGTTGGTGTGGCGGAGCTCCCCATTGCCGCAGCTCTGCCGGCTTGCTACCCATCTTTTACAGGGGGATGCACCACCTGTAGCGATCACTGCTGGGGCCAGGAAAAGTATAACTTCTGTTTCTTTGCCTTTGCCTCCCCTTCTTCAGGAGAACTTTATTGTCCTGCAATTTTCTGTAGGGAGAAAACCTTGCTGGCTGGCTAGGTGATCCGGCCCGGGCCCTGTTATCTCTTATTCCCCACACTGGGCGGGTCTCGTGTGCGCAGTTGGGAGGGTGTTCAGGAGCTCGATCTCATCTGTGGGTGCTATGCCGCTGCGTTCTCCCTTGTGGGGCTGTGACTGCAATCCACTGCACTACGCAGCTTCCTGTGTCAGGGTGTCGTGTCCGGCATCTGCTCCCATGCCATTGACTTCCTCCCCAGCATGTGCCATGGCCGCTCTTCACTGCTTGGTGGGCTGGTCCTGACCCTGCTGCTCCCTTCTCCACGCCTGCAGCTGGCCTTTTTTGCGCAAAAGGGGGCCGCGCTCAGGGGCTTCTCTTCCCCTTCCCACAGTGTCCGGGGCGTGCCTCACTCACCAGGCTGTCCCACTAGGATGTGGCACTGTGCCGTTCCTGCCTGGGCGGTAGCTGTCCTCTGCCTCTTCCTCAGAGCACCCCGTGACCCTATCGCTGCCCGCAGTCAACTTCCTGCCTGGGGAACTCCAGCACTCCAGTCCGGTACGATCTCGGGCCGAGACGAGCACTTCTGCATTCTACGTGCAAACGGATTGGTGGGTGAAGACTTCTCCCAGATTTTCTCTGGGGGTGTACGATCGCTTCCTCCACCGTTTTGTGTAAATTCCCAGCGGGTGGGGCTGTACTGTAACGCCCCGATTCCTCTCTTTACGGCTGGCTGAGGCGGGAGCAGATGCTCAGGGAGCCATGTTGCGCTGCGCCCCTCGTGGTCTCTGCTTAATGGCTTTTTAAACAGTTCACTTTGGACATCCCTCCGTCAGGTTCACTCTTGTCAACACACTTTTCGTTGAGACTTCAGACTTTGCCCCTTCTCATCGGCATCTCTCAGTCGGGTTGAACTTTTGCCAATTACAGTTCTTTCTCCTTTCTCACTATGCATGATTCACCTCCCTTTCCAATTAAGTATAGGTCAAAGACTTTCAACTGTACAGGGGGTTTTGCTAGTCTCTGTATGACCATTTGACCTTCTCCTTCCGGCTCTCCTAGGACCTTCTGGTATCGGTAGTTTCACCAAACGAGGGATCAACCAGAGTCTCTCGAATGAGCACCCACGTGGTGCCGGACCCCTCTGCAGCTGGTTGTTCATTAATGTTAATGGTTCTTTGAACTTTCCTTAATTTGCCCTTTGCGACTTTCTTTCATCACAGCACGGTTTCTTATCGGCTCTCCCCTCGACTCACCGGCCGTGATGAACCGCTTGGCTTTTCTTGTCTCTGTTGTCAAGGCTGGTACCACGGTAGCAAGAGTCTCTCCCTGTTCAGATTATCAGTGTAGGCGTGGTCCGTGTACCATTGACATCTGCTGCAACGCAGGCTGGCTATTGTTCGCAGTCTTAAGATTCCTTTCAGGAGGGCTTTGCGGGTCTGGGTCGGAAAGGTCCAGGTCGGTTCTCCCCTTGTAACCCTTTCGGTTCCCGCTGCCTTTCTCCTCCTCTTGAACTGCTGTTTTGTATAGATGTTTCTTTGTGCTGTCTGCCTTGCTCATCATGCTCTCGTACTCCACCTTTTATCCCTGTGGGGAAGGGAAAGTGCTGTCAGGTGTCTGTGATTCTGGTTAATTGCCTGACTTTGCCTGACCCTTGTGTTGGGACATGTCAAGTAAACAGCCCTGCTGTTAGTCTGTTGTCTTTCGTAGTGTGCGAAAGTATTTGTGCCGGAAAACAGGGAAGTGGTAGTGTCCGAGTATCCTACGTGGTAGGCTGGGGAAAGGCGTTATAAGAAGGGGGATACCAGGTCTCAACTGTTGGTGTCCCGTTTTCACTCCCCCGAGGACCCCTCATCTCGGTGATCCTCCCGCACTGGTCCACCCCCAGGAAATGGATCCAATAGCGATGGCCATGGGCGTAATTCTAGGGGGGAAATGGGGTGTTCGTCCCCCCAAACTTTCATGCACACCATTTTGTCCCCATTAATTTAGCTGGGGCACCTTTTCTTCAGATGTCATGTCCCCACCAACATTTTCAGCAAAGTTACTTCACTGGCGATGGCTGTGTCCTGGCCACATGGATGACAGATCCCTGGGGACTAGTCAGGGAGACACCTTAAGGTTTCTCACAGAACCTCCTATAGAGTAAGGGGAACGAGTAAAGAATACTATGCCCTTATGGGTAGCTAAGGTCGGAGGTAATTGAAATGCTCACTATTGAGCAATTCATTAATTCTCTTCCTCCATTTATTCAAAAGGCAGTTTTAGAACTAAACAAATCCACTCTAGTTTTAGCTGTTGAAACTGCACAGAACATTTCCAATGCTAATCGTCATTTGCATTCCTTACATCAAAATGAAGAAAAGAAAGACCACTGAAGTCCTGCTCGTTCTAATAGTTTTCCAACTGAACAAGTCGGAAATCCCATTAGGACTAGAGAATTGATAAATAGAGGGAAGGAACGAACAGAGAAAAGATCAGAACCTAGAAACAAAGAAGAAGGGAGGAGAGGAAAAACAGAACCTATCAGACCCCAAATCCTTACGTGTTTCTCTTGTAAAGAGCCGAGTCATCTGGCGAGAAATTGTCAGAAAAATCAAAAAGAGGAACGTATGGAGTTTGGGTGTTTAATTGGAGATGATTGGGAAGAACCAGAGGAGGACATTGAAACCTTGAATGCCTGTTTTTGTGATATCCCGACAGAATCTACTCATGAACCAGCTATGATAAATGGAAGACAGGTACAGGCCTTGGTAGACTCAGGAAGGAAACAAACTGCAGTATGAGCTGACCCTTTGAAGATCTTAAGAATAGAAAATTGGTACGAATTACATGTGTTCATGGGGACCAAGAGATTTACCCAAAAATACCTGTACCTATCCAGATGAAAGGTGCTCACACTGTTATACCATCTGCTATTGTACCAGGCTTCCCCGAAAAAGTTATCATTGGTAGAGATTTCCCAGGATTTTCTTCCTTAATACAAAACATTCCATCCCGTCCTCATTTTTCCCCACTGAATACCTGGCAGGAAGAACCCTTTAATCCTGACTATCAGATCTGGGATTGGTCCACCTTACCAAATTGTAAAGAAAGGAAGTGTCTGCAAAGAGGGGAGCTGTGCACAGACACAAAGTTTGAGCGAATTAGAGATCCTAAAGAGGGGAGCTGACATAAAGCAAAGAGTGTCCTCTAGGCAGGAGATTGATCCAGGAGGGCCGAAGAGACCCCACCACCAGAAATAAGCACAGGAGTGGCCTTAAGGTGGGAGATTAATCTAGGAGGGCAGCAGAGATACCAGCATAAAGAGATAAGCAGAATACATGTGTGAAGTTTGTGACAAGTTGGTAACAAATATATGATAGACAGGTGGTGAGACCCTGACCTCAGAGGAAGTAGAAAAATGGGAAAGGGAACCCCCGAAAGAAGCTAATTCAACTGTTATGGAACTTTTGTGTTTTGCAAGTTCCACATTTGTGTCAAAGAGAATGAATGTTTTGAAATCAAAGAGGGGCTTGAAACCTAGGCGAGGCAAGTCTAAAAAGCCTGTTGAAGTGTAGTCCAGAAAGTTTTGAATCCAGGAAATGGGAACCTGTAGAAACCCAAGGAACTTCGTGTAAAATGAACTTTGTGATGCCAATAAGGGTCTGAGCTTGGACAAGGGAAGCCTGAGACTCGTTGTGAACAGTAAGGTACTTTGAACTTTGAATCCTGAAAAGCCTGTTGAACTTTAAGATCCTGAGTGCTTTGAACTTGGGGAAGGGAGCTAGAAAAGAACTCCAGTGCCATCCTGATTTTACCTAGAACACTATTGAGTTTATTCAGTCCCCTACATATTGTTATCATAAAGAAGTGAAGGAAAGTATAGGTTTTAACACAGACAACATTTTATATTGGACTGAAAGACTTGGATTTCCCTCAGCTTACTTTCCTTTAGGGAACATTCCGAGCCTAGAGCTAGGGCAAGTTATTACACCACCCTGACCAGCAAAATAAAGGTTTTGAAACAGTATAATTCTGTGTCGTCTATTGATACCATGCCTTTCTCACACCAGTAACAGCGCACTTAGCCAACCCTGTCTCTTGGGGTGGAGATGGCCATGTAGGGCACCTCTCTATGGGTGCTTGACAACCTGGACCAGGAGCTGTATATGGGTGAGAAAGTGAGAAGGATCAGATATTTGTCATATGCCCCTTGAAAGTAAAATCCCCTTAAAATATAGAGGTCCACGATGCACTGCGAACTCTCTGAACGACTTATTTGGTCGCATTGCGGAAGCCAGCTGTCCCTGCAAGATGCGCCTCTGGACATCTGCTGGAGCAGGGGTAAAGGAGCCGGTTCTACCGCCCTCCGCACCATGGATGCCATATAACGGCGAGTCCAGCCCGGCTGCCAGTGCGTACCGGGCAGAGGCGCATAAGGCACAGGCAAGGTAAGTTTCTAACACTGCCACATTCCACTCCAGCTTTTATATACACCCACAATTCCTCTGATGTTATGGCTTCCAACTTCACTCCAGGTTTTACCTCCTTCATCATTTCTCTGATGTTCCTACCACCTTCCCTGCCACTTCAGACTTTACCTCTACCCTACATTCAGCTGTCATCACCTCATCCTGCTATGGTCTGTCACCACCTCTCCAGCCTACTCCACTCATTCCATGTCCTGGGCCTATCTCCTTCCATCCTCCATCACTAAACGTGAGCCTCCTTCTCCAGCAACCCACACCACTAGAATGGTTGGATTGCACAGGACTCATGGGGCCTTATTTCGACCCTTCGGGTTAGCCGTACCGGTAAAAACGGTATGGCTGCCGCCAAAGTCGTTTTTTTTCCAGCGGCTGGCAATGGGGAATTGCCAGGCAACTACAGCCCTAGCGGTCCCGGTAATTCCCCAGAGCCAGGTGCCGGGAAAAATTACTCCCCATTCACATTCGAGTCCCATAGGAATCAATGGGAATAGGGTGGACGGTAGCACCGGCACCATTCATAATGGTGCTGGTGCTAATGTCAAAGTCTGCGAGCGGGTGCCTTTCCGCCGTTGTTGCCGGACCGGCATACTCATAATGAGGCCTAAGGTCTTCCCCTTGGGTAGAACTCCCACCGAGGATCTGCTCCTGTGAGTGAAAATGGGCTGCAGGCTTTGGTTAGTTGTGGTCCTTGACTTCTCATGGGGCAGAATGAGACTGACGTTTCTGGCCTAAATCTATATAGACCCTGAATGCCGTTTTGTAATTTTTAGGTGTACCTAGTAAGTCTGGGAGAGCTGTTTGTGCATGGGACAAGACAAGTCTACAGTGGCATATTGGGGAGGTAATACACTTTGGGGTGGATAGGGCTGTTTCACAGGCTATTCCTGGGTTCCCATCATAGTTTGCGCATTCAGTCTTTTCCCCCTGATCCGTGAACTGCTCTGCAAACACCACAGATAGGTCAGCTAACCCGTAGGAGCCTGCACACCTCATAGAACTCACAGAAATTGTTTATGCAGTGTTCTGGGGTTTTAAAGGCCCGCATAGACTCTCCTACTTCCATGCTCGGCAGAGCTGGGATGAAGGTAGAGATGTTTGGTGCAACTGTTGAGGGGGAGGGGCCCAAGTAAGGGTTTGCCCACAATGGGGAGGGGTATAATAGACTCCCTGTGACTGATCCCTGGACAGTGGCGAGAGCCCCTGGCATCATTCCGATTCTACTCTGTTCCATCATCCACTGGCTGGAGGAGGCACCTGGTCCCAAAGGCTGATCCCCCACCTGCATTTGGAGGACACGTTTTTTCACGTTTTGTTTAAACAAAAATGAAACCACAAAAGCTTGCCTTTAATTGCATCCAAAACTGTGAGAGATAGGAAGATAGAGACCTTTTCATCCAAATATAGATCATGAGAGGGAGGGAGAGAGAGGACAGAGAGGTAGGGGCAGGGGAAGAGATCACTGAAGTCACAGGCCTTTTCTTGCATGCTTAAAATTAGGACTGTTCATGTCAACATCAAGGATAGAGATCATCTTGCAAAAATGGGTTTCAAGAATGCCATGGTGAGTAGGAACAAGTTACTTACCTGTAACTGTTGTTCTCCAGCATGGGTCTGGCATGGATTCACATGCTCATGAATATTCCCCGAGGTCAGGCTGGGAATCCTCGGTGTAGAAAAAAATCAGTATCAGTTTTGTTTCTGATCTGTCTTTCTTAGTAGTAACCAATCACTGGTCTCTGGGTCATACTGCCCCCAGCCAATGACTGCCCTCTCCCTAAGCCCCGCCCCTGGCAGCCATCCTCAGATTTGGTAGCACGTGAAGTGGCAGTATGACCAAGTGAAGAGCCGCAGAGGGGAAGGAGGGAGGGTTCGCATGTGAATCCATGCCAGACTCATGGTGGAGAACAACAGTTACAGGTAAGTAACTTGTTCCTTCTCCAGCATGGGGTCTGGCATGGATTCACATGCTCATGAATATAAGAATACATAGCACTACACACATGCACAACCACGGGAGGTGGCAAGGATCAACATTAAGCATTACATAAAACTCAACATCAAGCGTCTCTCACCTCCTCACCAGGCTCACCTTAAGCGAACAGGTCGCGCAGCACTGCCTAGCCAACTCTGGACTCCTCCCTGGAATCCCGGTCGACGCAGTAGAATCTCGTGAAGGTGTGCGTCGACCTCCACGTAGCAGCCCTGCAGATGTCCAGCAGGGGCACACCAGACAAGAACGCTGTGGTAGCAGCGATCGCTCTGGTCGAATGGGCTCTCGAACGGCCGGGCAACGGTCGGTTTGCCAACCGATGACAGTGCATGATGCAGCCGGAGAGCCATCTGAAAATGGAAGCCTTCGAGAGAGCCTTCCCTTGGTTCACAGGTCCAAAGTTCACAAACAGTTGTGATGTCTTCCGAAAACTCTTTGTTCGGTCCACGTAGAACTTCAGCGCTCTAGCCACATACATCGAGTTCAAAGTCCTCTCGGCCGGCGACGAAGGCGACGGGAAGAAAACTGGCAACACCAAGGGCTCGCTGAGATGGAAGTCCGACGGCACCTTGGGATTGAAGGAGGGGTACGTCCTCAGCACCACCCTCGTCTCGTGAAAAGTCAAGTATGGAGGCTTGCAGGATAGGGTCTGAATCCCTCCCACGCGTCGTGCGGAGGTGATGGCCACAAGGAACGCTGTCTTCCACGACAGGAACTTCAACGGAGCCGAATGCAAAGGCTCGAATGGCGGGCCCATGAGCCTGGTCAGCACCACATTGAGCTCCCACGCCGGGGCTGGAGCCTTCACCCGCAGGAACGATCGGAACATTCCTTTCATAAACTCCTTCACCAGGCGATGAGACCACAGGGATGAGCGTCCTGCAGTTCTGGTGTATCAGGAAATTGCTGCCAGATGTATCTTAATGGAAGCATGGCCTAGTCCATCTTTGGCCAGCGACAGTAAGTACGGTAGCACTTGAGGGGCAGTAATCCGTAGAAGGTTAATCTTCTGTGCATGGCACCAGACAGAGAACCTCTTCCACTTCTATCCGTAGCACTTGAGAGTTGAGGACGCCCTGGCCTTTGCAAGAACCTCTCTGCATTCGGCCGGGATATCGTACCCTCCAAACTCTAGTGCTGCAGGAGCCAGGCCTGCAAGTTCAGCCACACCGGGTCGTAATGAAGAAGGGCGCCTCCTTCTCTGGAGAGAAGATCTGCGTCCGTCAACAGTTTGACTGGTGGGGACGCTGGCAAGTCCAGAAGGTCCGGGACCCAGATCTGTCTCGGCCACCTCGGTGCGACGAGGATCATCCTGCACCGGGACCTCTTGAGTTGGTTGATGAGCCTGAGCAGCAACGGCAACGGCGGGAACGCATACAGGAACAGGCCGTCCCAGGGGAACGAGAAAGCATCGCCCATGCTCCTCGGCTGGGGGAACCTGCTGGCGAACCTCTGGCACTTGGAGTTCGTCGCCGTCGCAAACAGGTCGATTTGGGGTTTGCCCCATCGCCGGAAGAGTTGATCCACTTGATCCTGGCATAGTTCCCACTCGTGGCACGAGCAAAGCTCCCTGCTGAGTGAGTTGGCGATGGTGTTTTTTATCCCTGCTAGATGAAAAGGCACCAGAAACATCCCCTGGGCAACGGCCCAGTGCCACAGATCCTGGGCTTCCTTGGACAGGGCTGGGGATCTGGTTCCTCCCTATTTCCGGATTTAGAACATCGTGGTGGTGTTGTCGGTAAAGATCCTCACCAGCTTACCCTTGAGGGACGGGAGGAATGACTTGAGGGCCCGGAACACCGCTCGGAGCTCCAGTATGTTGATGTGGAGCGGCCTCTCCTCCGGGAGCCACAGGACTCTCGCATGATGATCTCCTGTGTGCGCTCCCCACCCCTCCAGGGAGGCATCCGTCGTCACCGTCGCCTGGTATGCTGGGGTCTGAAAGTCTGTGCCCACCGCGAGATGCGCGCACGTGCCCTACCATTGGATTGCCTGGCAGAATGCCTCGTTGAGCGAGATCTTGTCCTCAAAGCTGCCCGTCGCTTGCATCCAACGGGCGTCGAGGAACTCCTGCAAAGGGCGCATCCGAAGTCTGCACAGGCGCACCAGATAGATGCAAGAGGACATCATCCCGAGCAGGGACTTGATGGACCTCACTCTGGCCACGTCTGTGGCCAGCAGACGCTGTACCTTGCCCAGGATGGCCTGTGTTCTTTCCTCCGACGGCGAGGCCAATCACGCCACTGTATCGAGCTTGGCTCCCAGAAACAGCGCGACCTGCGACGGAACTAGGTGGGATTTGGGGAAGTTGATGGAGAATCTCAGGTCCGTGAGCAGCCGGACGGTCTTTTCTGTGTGTTCTAAGGTGAGTTCCCTTGTCCCTGCTCGGATGAGCCAGTCGTCCAAGTAGGGGTAGACGTGGACCCCCTGCAGGCGCAGCCGTGCCGCCACTGGTGCTAGGCACTTGGTGAACACCCTGGGCGCCGACTTCAATCCGAATGGGACGGCCTTGAACTGGTAGTGCCGCCCTTGGACTACAAACCTGAGAAACTTTCGGTGTCCTTTTAGGATGGGGATGTGGAAGTACGCATCCTCCAAATTCAACGGCGATAGGAATTCGTCTTCCTCCAGCTGGCCGAGCACGTGCTGGAGGGTGACCACCGGGAACTTCTGTGCCTTGATGTATTTGTTTAGCTGACGCAAGTCCAGGATGGGACGGCAACCTCCTGTCTTCTTTCCGATGAGGAAGTACCTTGAGTATAATCCGGAGCCCCGGAGCCTCTTTGGGACGAGCTCCATGGCTCCTTTCTTGAGCATCGCCCTTACCTCTAACAGTAGTTGAGGGACATGGTTTTCCTTCCTGGCCACGGGAGGAATTCGGGGGCACTTCTTTAGAAATTCCAGAGTGTGCCCATGGGCCAGGGCATCCAGCACCCAACGGTGGTGGAGATGGACTTCCACACGCTGACAAACCTTGTTAGCCGGCCTCCCACCGGGGTGCTTCGGTGGGGGCCTGACGCAACGGCCGGTTCAGTCTTGCTTGGAAGCGACCTTGCCACCCTGGCCTCCCTGGCGACGACAGCGAGATCCACCGGACTTGCCTCATCCCCTGTACGACGACGAGGAGCGGGCCGCTTGACGGTAGGTTGAGGAGCCACTGCCGGATCCTATGGAGGCACCTTGCTTGCCTCCAGAGTTCCGAAAGGACGGCCGCCGTTGCTGCAGAACTCCCAAGGCTAGAGCCGTCTCAGTGTCGGTCTTGATGGCCTGCAGCAACTCATCCACAGTCTTTCCAAACAGATTGTTCCCATCGAAGGGCATGTCCAAAACCTTGGCTTGCACGTCCTGGTGGAAATCCGTCGCCTTGAGCCACTCCTGCCCAACTGGTGGAAACCGGTGTTGGCAATGTCCGTGGCCACAGTTATGGCGTGGTCCGACGCCAACTCACCCTCATGTAGGATCGCCAGGGCCTCTGTCCTCTTGTCGTCCGGGAGGAAGTCCAACAGGGGGACGATCTTGTACCACAATTCCCTGTCGTAGTGGGCCACGATCGCTAGGGCGTTGGCCGCCTTAATCGTCGTCACCGCCGACGAGCTGACTCGTCGTCCCAGCTTCTTTTCCTCGCCGTCCAGTGGGTAATTTGAGGATGAAGCCGATACCCGCCCCCGCTTTCTTCTTGGCTGCCGCTGAGACGACCGAATTCGGGGTTGGCTGCGCCTTAAGGCACAACGGGGCGGCGTCGGGGACCCGGTACTTCTTCTTGTACCGGTCCCTCTTGGCAGGTGTCGTGGACGGGTTCTTGAGATGTCATCCAGCAATGGCACTGCGAGGACCGCCTTCCTTTTGGCCTCGCTCCGTTGGTAGAGGAAGCATTCCTTCTTCTTCTCCTCAGGGCAGAGTTGAAAAAGCTCGGATGCCCTGGAAATCATGGCATGAAAGGAGCTAATCTCATCGGGCGGGGACGCCCGAAGAATCGGAGATGGTAGGCCAGTCCCGTCCTCACCGCCGTCGTCATCCGTCCCCTTCGTGGCCGTTCCCGTGTCGTCGCTCGGGATCGGAGAAGGCGACAAAGGATGAGAAGGCCGTGAGGGCTGAAGGGGCACTGGATGAATTCTCCTCCTCTTGTTCGGAGGGCTTCCCGACAGCTGAGTGGTCCGTCGGGGGTAGGGGCAGTCTCGTCCTTATCTCCGTGCATAAGGCTTGGATTGCCGTCAAAATGGCCGCCGAGTTGTCCTAAGGCTCGGGATGCGACGGGCGTGCCGGGAGCGACAATTGTTCCTCCACGGGAACCTTGTCGTCGTTGCCACCCTCGCTTTCGTCGTCAGTTCCTCCTCGGAGGTTGTGTTAGTGTCCGTAACGGCCACCACCCCCCCCACCTCTTTTTCCACCGGGGTCTTCTCGATGGGCTTAAAAGAGGATTCCCTCCGCGGAGGCAGGGAAACTCTGGGCCCCGAGGTCGCCTCCACTGGGATAGCCTCCACAGGCTTCGCCAGGGCCGCAGCGACTCCCTCGATAGAGGCCTTAGCCGGGTGAATCAAGGCCTTCACCACCTTGGGCGCGCTTGAGGCCTTCACCTTACGGGGAGGGTCACCGCCTCGCTCCCCCTCGGCCGGTTCCTCCGAGATCGACCGGGGCCTCTCCAGAAACTTAGCTAGGTTCTCGGATTTCCTCTTCCCCGAGCCAGAGCGTTGGTTCGCGGTTGATGGTGTCGGTGAAGGTGCACCATGCCTAGCAACCGAGGAGCCCGACCGTTCGGCGCTCCCGGTGCCCGTAGACTCCCAGTGCTTTGCCTTCTGTTGGGCCCCCGTCACCACTCGGACTTCTTCTTCTTCTCACCTGCTGGGCTCTTGCCTTCCAGCCAGCTGGAGAGACGGGTCCGGCGATCCCTCATCGTCCGATCCGATATGTTAAAGTAAAACGCAGTCCTTCTCCATGTGCGTTTTGTCCTCGTGGAGGCAGTAAAGGCATTTCGAATGCTCGTCCTCCTTGAACACATTTTGTAGGTTGCATCCAGGGCAGATCCTGAACAGTCTGCCGGGAGTCGAGCTTCCCTACTCCTGGACCATGTTCTTCTCGTCTACGAGGTAGGCCTCAGAAACTTCTGGAATCCTCCAAGAAGCATAACTCGACGAAAACCTCACCCTTGAGGGGCGTAGATAAATCCGAAACGGGTCCCCATTGATCGGAAGTAGAAACGGTGGAGCTTGAGGCTCGATTAAACCGAAAAATTTGATAAATCTCTTTGAAAAAACGCAAAACCCAGTAAAAGCTCGAGAGCTATAGCATGAGGACTCCCAACACTTGAGCGTGCGGTAAAAATCTGAGGATGGCTGCCCGGGGCGGGGCTTAGGGAGAGGGCAGTCATTGGCTGGGGGCAGTATGACCCAGAGACCAGTGATTGGTTACTACTAAGAAAGACAGATCAGAAACGAAACTGATACTGATTTTTTTCTTTACCGAGGATTCCCAGCCTGACGACAGGGAATATTCATGAGCATGTGAATCCATGCCAGAGAATTACAAAACGTCATCTTCAAGCCTTACTTAAATACTCAAGCCTTGGTGTGAAAGAAGTGCACAGAGATAGCACATGAGGCGTCCATGCTAGACACATTCACAGCAGTGAGGGGAGTGCATTCTTATGAGTCAAAGAGGCAGTGAAACGCAGTACAAAATGGTGTCGGCCTTCAGGGTCATATGTCATGAGAAAATGCTGATGGATCCACACTCACGGTCAGCATCATACACGTGATGATCGCTTCCCCATTGGTCGAACCACCCGGTCCAGTACTCCATAACCATCTTCGGCATATTACTCTGTGTGAAAAAAAATCCAAATGAAATCATTAAATGCCTGAAGTAGTCAATAAGGTCTCAGATCTGTATAAAGGAAGGCATCAGGATGATAGCTCAGCGGCAACGTGCTCGCCTTGGAAGCAAGATGACACAGAGCAACACAGGTTTGATCCCTGGGTCCGCGCTTAGAAACCTCTGGGTATTAAGCGCGTGATAAATAACCTACCATATCATATCATATCTAACACGGAGCAGGGTTTACAGAGACTAGTGACAATTCCTTGGAGGAATCAGAGATGAGAGGCAGCATCACAATGAACATTGAAAGTGAACTGTGGCCATCACACAAAGCATTCACCAAAAGCGAGTGACCAACACATACACTGGATGGCATTCACCAGTTCATTATGAAGAGCAAAGTGTTCACTGGGAAAACAAATAGAGCATGGGGAATTCCCACAAAGACGTGGCCATCCCGCATGGCATCTGCAGGTAAGAGTGTCGATCCCACAGGGTGTTCACCAGGATAGGATCCTCTAGGTGCATCAGTATACAGAAGCACCTCTGAGAGCATATATGGGGGCCACACTGCTCCCTTCACTTACATAAAGGGTAATCGCATACCTTGATGTAAGAACTCTTTCATGTAAGAAAATGCTTTCCTCTCTATGTCATACATAAGGCAATCAACCAGGAAACCACACCTACAGGGTCTTCAGAATTCAGCGTTCCCTTCCCTCTGTGCCAGTTTATCTCGTTTCACAGGTCTAAAGAAAGGGGTGGATCTCAGACAGCACGTCCCAAGACTCTAGAACTCACATCTCCAGGAAGCTGCTAGAATCTTCACCCTTACACTGCTTGAGATAATGGACCAGCTTACAGTCTTTTGTTTAGTTTTACAGGGTCTAAGCACATGAGGCATTCTATAACAGTGATTCTGTGCTTCCAGGTTAACAATGAAGTAGTTCTAATTATAGGTTTATTTAGAGGGGCGACACAAGTTTTTGGAAAACAATCATTGATGCACAGGGAAGGAACATTGCAAAAAGCACTTAAAGAAGAGTCAATCAAACAGGCGGTTCCAAGCAAAGAATCAGACCCCCTCCTTGCATGGTGGCGCCTCAACGCACTTGGAAAAACTGCTGAATCGTTGTCAGACCTATCTGCTGTTATCTACACTGTTAACTGTATTATATGCCCTTACTCTGCCGGTGCAGATTTGTATCGTTCAGAAATTCAAGGGCTCTGAATAATTGCTGTTTTTTCCCGTTGTTCCCTCCCTCCTTGAGCGCTTTGAAACACTTGCTTTGTGTATAGGCGCTTTACAAATAAACATTACCATATCATTCCAAACCAGGCAGTGAACACGGATGGCATCTACCAGCCATCAAGAAACTGCCCTTTGTTATTCTCTACTGGACAATTGGCCAGAACAAATAAGTTTCAGGGTATATTGATGGTGAGAGTAAATAGAAGCAGGACAGCTTATACGTCAAACTGGATTGTGGTAACTCTTTATTGGAACCCTGTTTCAATTCCACTTACTAGCTTCCTGCTAAATCTTTCTGACTGTTTGTTGGAGTTTTCTTCTCAATTCCCGGAGGATGAAATATTAACAATGGGTGATTTAGATTCACAATGTATTACAACAAATTCAATTGTATCGGGGAAATGTAATTTTATATCTAAGAATGGTCATGCATGGAACACCTTTATGCGAGAATGGAACCTATGGATGCTGAAAGGCAACGTTGGGGGTGATATTCCACCTGCCTCTACTTGGCAGAGGGGATGATCATCATAACAACTGACTATATGTTTGCCTCAAAGTCAATATTTGAAAGTTGTTCCCAGTTTATCGTATCTGATGGCAACCAGGGTGATCATGCAATCCTGGAAGCTGGATGCACCATAGAAGTAAGTCTGCAGTGTTCCATCTACCCTTATCAATTATCAGTTAGTTTCTCTGGGAATCGAATAAAGATCTTCGACTGAGGTATACGTACTCTGACTAAGAAACTGGAGGATTCTATTGAAAAATGGACAGATCAGCAACTGCTTATGGCATGTAAACCAAGTAATTGTGTGAATTTTCTCTGGGATATGAATCCTCCAAATGGTAGTAAAGTGGTGCAAAAGATCTCTAGGAAGCATTTTTTTTAACCTTTAATTTATAGTAAGAAAAAATGTCAAATGAGCAAATAAAAAAAAAATGGTAAATGACTATCAGAGAATATGACAAAGAATATAGATCAATAATCAACAATTATAGAAATCGGGTAAGGTCCAACAAATGTATAATTCTCCAGAGAGTTGGTAAGGAAATGTTAAAATCGCTTTCCCAGAGAAATTCAAGAAAGGTTTGGTCCATTATCGGTTCTATGAACAAATCGATACATTTTGCTCAAGATGCGATGATTCGGGAGCAAATTTGTATGGCGCATTTTGCTAAGGTGTATGGTCCTTCTGACACTCCGGTACCCATGATCCACTTAGACTCGCACTGGTCACTATCGTATACTACTGATGACATACAATTCTTAATAATTAAGTCATCTTCATCAAGGGCGGCGGGTCCAAACAGACTCAGCAATGCTATTCTAAAGATATCCCTGCCCTTATGGGCTAAGGTATTAAAACTTTTGTTCGATGGCATAATTAAGAAAAAAAAATTCTGACTCTTGGAGATCTTCGATTGTAATTCCAATCTACAAAAAAGGAGATCGTCTATTAGCATCCAACTATCATCCAATCTAGTTATTGGATGCGGATGGAAAAATCTTTACAGATCTTGTACTGGGCGAACTGGAGACTTGGCAAAGCAGCAGGGAATTATTCCAAAGCAGCAAACTGGTTTTAGGAGGGGACTATTGACCTCTCTAAATGGTCTAATCTTAAATTGCATCACTGCAGAGTCTCATACAAAAGGTGGTCGTGCCCTTTTCGGGGCCAGGGTAGATTTATCCATGGCCTTCGATACGATCAACAGATATTTGCTTTGGAAACAAATGAAAAGTTGGGGAGTGCCGGATAACTTACTGGCAATCATAATTGAACTCCATCAAAATTTGTCTATGAGAGTGAGAATGTCGAGATTGGGGAATCTCTCAAGATCCATTAATATTAAAAGGGGAGTCTGTCAAGGATGGTTCATGGCACCTTTCCTTTTCATATTATTTTTAGCAGATTTAACCAATGACTGGAGAAGGTGAGACTGATTAGTCCAAAAGTTGGAAATGTCAAAATAAACTGGCTTGTGTATGCCGATGACATTGTTGTCATTGACTACACACAAGTCGGGCTCCAACGATTAATAACTGCACTTGCTAATTATGCCCTGAAGAATGACCTGTCAATTAATCCTACAAATCTGAAATTGTTGTCTTTAAACATCTTTTGAAGATTGTTAAACCTTTCAGTTGGCAAATTAATACTTTCACTATCCCGATAGTAAAAGAACTGACTTATTTAGGCTCACAGATAAGAGCCAGTCCCAGTAAAAAGCACCTCCTCCTATCCTTAGATCTAAAAATAATAAACATGGTTTCCCAAATGAAGAAGATCTTTATACTTTATTGCAAGTTCTCCATCATGCCAGTAATTAAGTTTTATGTCGGTAAGGTTGTACCGATTATTCTGTTTGGTTTAGACGTTTATCCTCAATCTTTTGACCTGGTGTGGAACAAAATTGAAGCAAAGCTCTGGAAGAGCACGCTGAACCTTCCCAATTGTGTCCCTATAGCCTAGGTCAGATATGAGCTGGGTCTCACTTCTCTACATATAGGTTAATACTTGATTTTCCCGCTCTTCTTCATATGAGGATCTGGCCTTATTAATTTATAGATCAGACAATTGTTTTTTGGACATCTTAAGAACAAAATCTAATTAAATTTTAAGTCAGTCTGACTGTACTATTGAAATGTTGATTCAGAACCCAGATAAAGTAAAAGAGTCCATGAAAAAAATTGACTGGATCAGAACTATAAGAAAGATGAGGCAAGCTAAAATATCACCATCGCTTACCCTGGCGGATAAACCAAGGTCTTTTCTATCTATGTATCTTAAGAAATCACCTGATCCGATTATGAGAATGGATTTTATGAGATTTAGGCAAAATCTTCTTCTGACTTTAGAGATTCTCTATATTAGAGATAAAGAAAAATATCTAAAAGATTTGTGTGATAAATGTAATGATTTAGAGCAGCAATCAATTAAACACCTGCTGTCAGAATGTACAGGACTCAGAGAGTTGTGAGATTCCATAGATTTGTGCATGATGTTAGACTCTTGAACTCTGTGGTGTTCTGGGACAGACTTGCCTCAGGACATGAAATCTTTCTAACGGCTGAAGTTGTCAACCTTCTGAGAGACTTGAATTTGGCTGGAATGACAGATACCTCAACAGAGATTGATGGATCAGGGAATCTCACATGATCTTTCCAGTTGGTTACATATTGTACTTTGATGTATTTTGCTTTTTAGAGATTCTCTTGTTTTATTTTTATTTTTTTCTTTACTCTAATAATATCTTTTCTTCCTTTGAATTTTAGAATTGTCTATTTTATATGTATGTATTTTATATGTGATATGTGTTAAAACTCATAATTTTGTTGTGGCTATGGCACTTTAAATAAATAAAAATAAAAAATAAAAATTGACCAGACCATTTCACGAATGTGACTTTGACAACTTTACAGCCAGACATGATGCATTATCATGATCTTTCAATCCCGAACAAAGAGAATGGCATAACTACTCTGGTACAGCCATCGGTCATAACAAGAATGACCAATTACTATGATACAGCCATCGTTCATGGCAGGAATGGCTTTTCCACCCTGCCCCACCTCGCCCTGCCGGCACCCGACCCCTGATTGGACCCTATGCCCCATTTAATTGAAGTAGTCAGGGCAGCTCCTCTGCCCGGTGCAGCCCCCTTTGGCGAAGAACTCCAAGGCAAAGGACAGCTCCCACAGAAGCAGTTCCAGATGGTGTCTGTGTCATGGCCACAGACCCCAGAACACAAAAACCACACCATCTAGTGATGGGGGCAATGGGTCACTTGACTCACTTATGTCCCTTTGGGACCCATAAACACAGGGGCCCTGGCTGGACTCAGTCCTGGCACCTTTGGCGCCAGGCTCATATACAGATATAAGCAGGAACACTTTATTTCAGTGCAGGAGTGCTTTTACTTTATTTCAGTGCAGGAGTGCTTTTATTTTACAAGAACTTTCCAGGAGCTGAACTGAAAGCCTTTATTCCAGAGAACATCCTCATGTGCTGACTCAACGGATGTGGCTCCCTAGGCCAGGTCTTCATATGCTGATTCATCGGGTGTGGCAGGCAGGCTGAACCTGGTGGGCGTGGCTTCAGAAGCACCAGGCGTTCTCCTGCATACTCTCCTCCAGGAAACCAGTGCTTCATCGCTTCATCTGCAGACTCATCTCCTGTGATCCAGTGATCTTGATCCCAACGCCGCAGCACCGCACTCCGCATCTATGAACTCGGACCCTGTGAAGAAGAAGAAAGACAAGGTTAGAACATCCGTCCTAGGGCCGCGACACATTTGAACCCAGCGCGCCCCTTAGTTAACAATTTACCAGCTACTGTACCGCTGCAACTTCATTCCTCATTCCCTCCGGCTGCCGCCTCGAGCTCCGCAGCTTCTGCCAGGTCGGCAACATCACCTGCAAGGGAAGAAATCAAAAGAGCAAATTTCAAAAGTGGAACGGACAGCAATACAAGACAACAAACTTTACAATACAAAGAAAACATGAGGAAAGACAAAGGCAAACAGGAACACTTACCTGAAGTATAGTGGCTTAGTCGCAGCAGGACTGGACTACCACGTGCAAGGGACCAGTGAAGGAACTTGGTCCAGATCATACAAACGTCCCTGCCAGAAGCAGCAGGACGGAGTGCTCGCCAAAACTAATCAACAGGTGAGCTTTCCAGGGATAGGCGCACAAGCTGGCATACTCATGCCCCCTATTCTCCACGCAGGAGCAGTCCCGAGCAGTATCACCTATTACCACCAGTCACCACATAAGCGCAGAGGGCAAAGTCGGGCCCGAGCGACCTCACCCCCGGGAGGGCTGTAACTGTGCCCCAAAGCCTCCGCAGAGACCAGGTGAGCGTAACAGTCTGCCGGTGTCAGCCTGGGAAGCAAGAAGCCTGCAGCCATCAACCTGCTGCGACTGACATGGTAGGTGCGGTGCAGACAGGGGGGGCAGCAATCACTGCAATCCACTAAACAGACCCACCCCTCCAATTACTTTTATTTCTGTTATTGCACCAGCCATAAGCATCTCAGTGAACTATTGTTTAGTCATCTCTCACATCTCTCAAGGAAAGTCTCATTTCATGATTGCTGTTGTTAGGAAAGATTTCTCTATACTGCACCTTTCCTTCCATATTTATGGAACCCCCAAACGTTTTGCTTTTATTTTTGAATCTGACCTTTACTTTCAGCAGTGCAGTGAAGCCTTCAGCTTCACTACACTGACGTTTGCTCATATGTTATCGGGAAACTGATATTTCCTTCAGGCGGTCAGTACTGGGAAACATTGTTTCCCTTAGTCGTGTTACTGTGTTACTACTTTTGGTTACTTTTGTATCACTTGTGGTAACTTTTTATCATTGTACAATGCAGCTTACACTGCAGTACAATAGGGTGCATTTTCGTTTTGCCCTAGACTAACACTCAGAAAATGTTTAGTTACTCTGGGTGTGCTGAAAGGATACGCTGTTGGCAGCAGTGACTTTTTCCCCACTTTTTGGGAATTTTCATTTTAGCCTTACCGCGTTTACCAAGTTTGGCTACTAACTGGCTACTGGTCAAACATGGCCGTGCCATGAGATTTTTCAGTTGTCCTTTTGCCATCATTTTCTTTACCTTTCTTCCTGGCCTAAGAGGCCTAAGAGGCCAGGAAAATCCTCATATGGACTTCCAGTGCCCGGGGAAAGCAGGAGCTTTTGGCGGGCTACTCGAGGGCTATGTGTGTTTGCTGGCAGGATGTGGGCTGGGACTGTCTGGTCCCAATCCACAAACTGGTTTTGGTGTGTCTGAGTGGGATGCATGAATGTTCCCGCCAGTGGTCAGAATTGGACCACTGGTGGGGTGTGTGTGTGGGCTAGTCCTGCTACTGGCTAGTGGGAGTTTCAGCTCTTACCTGGATTTTAGGATAAGAGGAACCCTGCACCTATTCTTCAGAGATCCTGAAGAAACTTGAAGGAGCCAAGTATCGTGTCCGGCTGTAGGACCCGCAAAGAAATCTGAGACCTGACTGAACGAGGACTGGCAACCAACTCCTGCTGCTGTCCGGGAGGAGCCCTGTCTTGCTTGTGATCATTAGCAGTCCTGCAAAGGAGCTGTGACTCTTGGAGTGGAGGGCCCATCCATTCCTGACGTCTGCTCGGTGCCCTGCCAAAGGAAGCGTTCGGAAATGCCCTGAAGCCGCCCTGTGGCTGACCAGCTTTGTTTTTGGACTACTATTCTGCCGGTGTCACCGTACTGGGTTTCGGCCTGAAACTTGGGGGATCCTCAGCTTGCTCTACAAGACTACCTCCTGTGAAATTTCAGCATCCTAGCATCGAGGGGACCAGATAGGGGGGAACGTCTGACCGCGGTTGCGGAGTCCTTTTGCGACGTCGAGCTGCAGTGACCACCCTGCGAAATAGCTTACCTGACCCGAGTCCAGTCCTGAGAGGGGTCCTACATCAAGTTTTGCTGCATTTGTCAATCGAGAGTCCTTGCAACAATGAAAGACACCAACCGGAGATCAGCTTGAACCTGCAACTCCTGTGAATCCAGGACTGCGACTTTAGGCGGAAAAAACAACATCGGACACTATTCCTTTGTCTTACCAAGCCTGGGGAAGAATGGGAGTACGCGGGGTAAGTTACAGAGTTTCTAACCTATCCCTATATCCCATTAGGAGTCAATGGGCTTATAATAAAGCTTAAATCTAACACCTTTGACTTTGCCGTTGCTTGCTTGCGCAAGACATCTGACTGTTGGGGCTACTTTTGGGCATTAGTCTAACTTGAACCCTAACCCTAAGTACCCTTCACTGGACCCCAGAGACCCTATATGCCTTTTTCCCTGCTTCATAACTTCTGTGGAACATTTACCTGAACAATTGGGCAAAAGGCCCCAGACAACTTAGGGCTGGACAATTTTAGTTAGGCATCATCTCTGTGGACCATAAGTGCATAATACTATTCTAAACCTTCCTTTGCAGGAGTTGCCGATGTGTATTATGCCCTATAACAAAGTGAATGTATATATGTATTTAGTTTGATAGTCTTGTGTGATAACTCTACCTGCTAGTAATCATTTTTCATAATGTGTTTTGGCCATAAATAATAACTGTATTTTTATACATCCCGACTAAGTGCAATTTGTGATTCCTATTGTGTGATCTCATTGTGGACCCCTTACAAGCTCACCACCTTTGAAGAACTTAGCCTAGATCACCTGTCACTGCTACCTAAACTGGTTTGGCTACAGCTTCCCAGAGTTGTCCCTGTCACAATATAGGTTGGCCTTCTATACATCTGTCCACCAGGCCAGAGTATAGAAAATCAGTCCTAACAGCTGTTGTGTTAAAACTAGGCCTTTTCCCTCCTTTTAAGAAAGTCAAATCTGGGTGTTTTGCAGTGCGCTTTAACCATGTCTTCCGTCGACACTGCTCCTGCATTCCCCTGTGGCGTGTTGCCTGCTTGTTGCCTCATTCTGTGTGAGCCCTCCCCTCAAGTGCTTCATGTGGTGCGTGGCTTGGGCTGTGCTTCTTTTCCTCCCTCACTCTACCCTCTTGCCTCCTCGCACCCTCTATGGTGCTCTCAATCACTCCCATCTTCTCAAACTGCTACTCTATCTCCTATCCTATACCTCTCACTAAGTCTGGAAGGAAAATGTTCAAGAGGGATATCCTGGTCTCCAGCCCAGGCCTCCCTATCGCTGATACTCACATCGGCACTTCCTCCAGACAGACTCTCACTGACATCCTCTTTGTCATTTCCTCTCCAGACCTACAGACCCCTCATATGGTCTCTGTTCTTTCTCCTTTTTCCTCCTCTCCCATTAATGGTGGCTCCTCATGGGAAGTCCTCTTGGCCCCATTCCAATCCTCCCAAGATCATCCTCAATGTCCATCTAAATGGTACTATCATGGTCCAGGGCTCTAAGCCAATCTCCTCTTCCGGTATAGGTGTTTCCCGCGTCTCATCAATTTCCTCCCTTCTCCTGACACTCCTAAACACCATTCTGCCCCCTCTGCCACCTCTGCCACCTCTCTGGCATCCACCTACTCCTCTGCTCTGGCCCCGATGCCACCACAGTCTACTGCCTCTGCCCACTCTCAGGCAATTATACCGCCTCTGCTGGATGTACCTCACTCCTGCACCCGACCATGGATGTCTTTCAAATGTGGCAACCTGCGCCACGTAGCTATTCTCAACTCTCGCTCTGCTGTCAAACATTCCTCTGACGTCTGCCACCCCCTCGAAGACCTTGACCTGGATGTCCTTGCCCGCACCAAGACATGGTTCATGGACAGCTCTATCCCAAGTTTTCATACTCTCCTCCCTGAGGGCTACAAGATCCTCTCCGAGCCCAGAACTAACCGGCCCGGAGGTGGAGTGGCACTGATATTTCCGGAGTGGGTCCCTGCTTCTGTCATTCCTACGCAGGCTTATTCCTCCTTTGAATGCCTCACCTGCAGGCTCTCTGTCTCTCCTGGCCTCTCTCTGACTGTGCCCACCATCTACAGGCCACCTTGCCATGTCACCCTCTTCCTCTCAGAATGGGCTGATCTCTCCTCTTCTCTCCTTGGCTCGGCCTCTCAACTTCGCGTCCTCTGAGACCTCAACATCCACCTGTATGCTTCTAATCCCTTCTATGGGCTCTTCCACAACCTATGCGACTGTCTTTCCCTTTCCATTCTACCCTCTGGTCCGACACACTCTGCCAGACACACCTTGTATGTTCTCATCTCCTCAGACATCCCCATCTCTAACCCTCTCACCACTCTTGAACTGACCACTTTCCGCTCTCCTCTCACCTGAAACTTCTTGCCCCTCAAGCAACGCCTACCTCAGCACTACTACCTTCCTTCTCGGTCATTCGGCCCATGGAGCGAGTGTCAGTGAATGCATTTGCCTCTACCATCTCTGCTCCTTCTTCACCTGCGGCTGACTTGCACTCTGACACAGCCCTCTCTAACCAGCATCTTTCTATCTGCAACACTCTGGACATCCTTGTCCCCATCATGAGAATCTGTCTGAAGTGCAACTCTTGGTAAGACTGCTGTGAGAAACCTGAAGGTATATCACCTGCTAGTCCCCGGGGATCTGTCATCCAGGTGGCCAGGACACGGCCATCGCTATTGGATCCAGTTCTTGGGGGTGGGCCAGTGCGGGAGGATCACCTGGATTAGGGGTCTTCAGGGAGTGGAAGTGGGAGACCGAAGGGTGAAACACGGTATCCCCTTTCCTGCAACACCTTTTCCCCATCCTACCAGGTAGGATACCTAGAACCCCAACCCCCTCGCCCCTTTTCCGACACAAACACTTTCTCATGGTCAGTTCATTGTGAGTGACAACGAACTAACACAAGAGCCATATACCTGACATGTCCCAACACCCTGATCAGGCAAGGTCAGGCAATTACTAATCATTGCACACACCAGACTCCCATCACACTTCCCCACACAGATAAAAGGCGGGGCAGGAAAGCACACTCTGAGCGAGGAAAAGCACACGAGGAAGCAGCAGTTCCTAGTTGGCGATTTAACACAAGGAGAAAGGCAGCGAGACAGGAGAGGGTTGCAAGGAGGGAAGTACCTTTGACCTCTAGAAACCACTACTTTCAAGAGCCTTGGAAAGTGAAAAGGCTAAGACCGGGAACCAATGCTGATCTGTTCTACACTGTGCATCAAAGGTATCCGGGGCGCTTCTGTGTGGATAACCTAAGCCGGGAGGAGCGATTGCTGTCATGGTACTGTCCGTGGCTCCTGTAAGAAAGCTGCGCCCGTAAAAGCAGCGCAGCCGGTGAGTCAGAGAAACCGATACAAAATCAGCTTATGTTTGAACCAATATTGCAAGCGGCAACATTGTATGAAGAAATTCATAAAGGACAGTGTTTAAAGCGAATGTAATGAGAAGCGTAAACAAGTGGAAACTTTGGGAGTGAATTTACTTTGAAAAGGCCAAATAAGATACCGGGTACAGAGTGGTCTGGCACCCCATGGATGCTCATTCGAAGATCTCTATAAGGTATCCAACTGAATGGCAACTGCATTGTAAAAAAGTTACTTTGGGCCTCATCACGAGTTGGGCGGTAACGCCAGCGCTATTAGCTATCTGCCCTACCGCCAAACCCACCGGCGCTATTAGCACCGGATCACGGGTTTGGTGGATTTGGAAATTCCATTCCCCACTAAGCCCATTCGGGAATGCCCCATTCCCCATTGGGCTCAATGGGGAAATTTCGCGCTCATACCGCCGGCGGATTTCCCACCGGCGGTATGAGCGCGAATTTTCAGCGGATTTCCCCCCAGCTCAGAGCTGGGGAGAAATCCGCCGAAGCCCTGATTTGGCGGACCCTTAAATCTGGCGGTAACAGCGCTACTGCCGGATTTAAGGGTTACCGCCAAACCCGTGATGAGGCCCTTTGTATTGAAGTGGTCCTGCAACGGGTCGAGCTAAACCCTGTACACATTTGAACGTCTTTGATAAGTATAAAGTGAATCGCAATTGGTCCGAGCCCGAGACTAAATGAATCAGAAGAAGGGATCTCAACCTGGCTGAGGGGCATCCAGGGTGAATCGTCAGTCACTGAGAAGGAATAAAGGGATCTGGACCTGGCTGAGGGGTATATGAGGTGAATCGTGAGTGACCTGGGAAGAAATAAAGGGATCTGAGCCCGGCATAGGGGAATCCTGGGTGTACCGTGAGTCACTTGAGAAGGAATACTTTTGAAATCATAAAATAAAGGGATCCGAGCCCTGCTGAGGGCGATCCAGGGAGAGACATCCAAATCATATCATTATAAGAAGAAAGGAGCTTTCTATTTTTGTTTTGTACATCAGGCCCTCCGAATCAAGAGCCTTTAATGGAAAAGAGACTTGAGCACAAAAGGCCCTGATGCTGGAATTCAAACTGTATCCTTCTGTCAAGGAAGCCAGAGTGTGTGCTTGGCTCGAGTGAACCGCCTTGCCCCGTGCTGACAACGTGGGGAAGGGAGACCAACAGCTCAAACATCCTGACTTATCACTTCTTTCTTTTTCATGAACATTTCACCACACTATTTGTAAATTAGCGGTTAGAATTGGCAATAGTTTTTTTTTAGTATAGGCCCTTTTATTTTGACAAGACTTCACTAGGACTACATTCTTTTTTTTGATGGTCACAGCTTGCTCCCATCTTAGATTTAGGTTTAGATAGGTGTATATTACCCCCTTTGAAAGTTCAATAAACACCCTTGAACTGTGGACACTTGTGTCTTTCTTACTTCAGTACCATGCCTTCCTTACACTGCAAACTCGCCGCCCTGAAACGCAAGTGCGGGATGGCTGAGAGGAAGTGGAGGGCTTCAGGTGCATCCTCTGACAAACGGCACTGCCGCCTGCTCCAAAGGCAATACAGACTCTACGTTCTCTCGAAGAAGAGGGTTCATATCCAAGCCTGTGTCTCTGGGCCTCTAACATCACGGCCAAACTCTTTAAAATCTGCAAGGATATGGACAATGCTACTGCAGTCTCCACCTCTCCTGTTCCCTCCCAGGTCCTCTGTACCACTCTTGCCTCTCATTTGATCACTAAAATTCAGGACATCCTGTCCTAAGTTTCCTCTTCCTCTCCCTCTCTCGGGCCCCCTTTGGCAGCCTCTCCCTCTCCTCTTCCTTTTTTCCTCCTTCTCTCTGACAACACCTGACGATGTTTCTAGACAAGTCTGATCTATGAAAGTGATGTCCAAACAGGTGCTCCCTTGCTCCTCCAGAACCATCAAGAACCACATTGCCACCCTCACTCCAGCCGTGGGCTATTTCTGCAATCACTCTTTCGCCACTTAATCTTTCCCCTCTCTCCTCAAGCACTCTCGTGTGCACCATCTCTTTAAAAAGCGTTCTGCCGATCCTACATGTCCAGCAAACTATCGCCAGGTTTCTATCACTCTTTTCCTGGGCAAACCTCTGGAAAAGCTGGCCATCTCCCAGCTTACCCTCCACACTGAATCTGTTGGCTGCCTTCATGACCATCAGTCTGGCTTCATAGCAGCCAGAAGCATGGAAAATGCTCTCCTGAACAGCTGTGACAATCTGCTCTCTAACCTAAGACTCCAGCTCTCCATCTGTCCTTATCCCCATCACCTCCATCTGTCCTCATCTCCATCACCTCCATCTGTCCATCAACCTGGACCTATCTTCTGCTTTCGACACGGTCAATCATGCCACCCTGATCAACCGACTCCGTGTCAACCTGGGCATCACAGATCAGGCCCTGGCGTGGCTGACCTCCTTCCTCCTGGACTATCCTACCCAGGTCCAACTTGGGTCCTTTCTCTCCACCACCGCTCTCTCCACATGTGATGTGCCACAGGGCTCTAGCCTCTCACCCTGGCTCTTCAATATCTATCTGGCCCCTGTGGCCCTCCTGATCTCCACCTTCTCGTCTAACTTTCAGTTTTATGCAGATGACACTCAGATGTCTTTCAGGCTTCCCTCAGCCTGCTCACCTCCCATGCTCGTTCCTGACTGTCTATCTGCGATTCAGGAATGGTGCGCCTCCAACAACCTTTACCTTAACGCCAATAAGAGAGAGATCCTTCTCATTGAGACCCCTGCTCCCGCTTTCCATCACTCACACTGGCCGCCCTCCTTGGGCCCTCTACCTGTCACGACCCTCATCCCAGACCCCCACTGGCAAGCCCATTGGCCAGGTGGAATCAGGGCTCCGGTCTCTAATAAGGCCTTGAAGGCCTGGCATCCACTTTCAAGGCTCTCTTGGGGCCAGTCCTGGCACCTATGGCACCCGGCTCATACACTTTGAAGGACATGTGTACAGGAAACTACTTTTTTCATTTGGGGCTTTCAGCCAACATGGAGGCATCCACATAGCTTGGTTCCTAGGAACCAAGCTATGCGGTATAGTGTTTTGGGTGTGGTGGCCTAGGGACTACTTATCCTGGACTACTTTGTTGAGACTATTTAAACCACACCCGAACAAGAAAGCACGCTTCGCGTTCCTTTGCAATCTGCAACGTGATGCTCACCATGTCCAGTGATACCCACAAGCCTCGGAGAAGCAAACCTGCAAGGAGACAAAAGGAACATCGTTAGCAGCATTTTACCTGCAATCTCCATCTTTTATCCGCTCGCAGCTCCAGTGAACAGCTCCCTCTGGATCCGCATGCCTCCCGGACCGAAAGACCTGAAAGAGGAAGGGAAAAGACAGCATTAAGGAAGGCATTTTAGACATCGCAAAACCACGAACTACTCAAAAGGTTTACCTTGTTGGTCGCCTTCCGGCCGGCATCCCTCCGCAGTTTCACACACGCTGGGGAAATACTGCAATTGCAAGGAAAGAAGAAAACAGGTTAGCAAAGGCAAGACAACGCAGTGCTGCGCGTAGCGCTTACTTACCGCATCGTAGCGCACTTCAAGCACCCTCTTTTACCGGCGAGGCCCAACTCAGCCAGTTCGCCACGCTGAAGCTCCACACACCTAAGGGAGAAAAGAGACATTAGTAAACAGAGAAAGGCATGCAAGAATAACAAAACAATAGAAAAAACCTGCAATAAGACCTACCTGAAAGACACCCAAAAGGGCCCGTGCCAGTGAAGTAACTTGGCCGCACACGCCCACGAAAGACAACGCGCCCCTGCCAAGAAGGCAGGACGGAGAGCACGCCCAATTCTACAACAAGGCGGAACCTTCCCCCTAGACCCTATCTGAAAAACACTGGAAAGAAGGTACCAGCAACCAGCCCGGCTGAGTGGCGTCCCCGTGGATACCAGGTGAGCGTAAGAGAAGCCTACCATAACTAATCCACCTGGGGGCCATGGAGACATTGGAAATTGACCAACTGGCTCAACTGTTAGGGCAATTTCGTGCCGAGGTTCATTCTGCCCGGCAAGAGACTAATGCTCTCCAGAGAGACCTAGTAGTGACCAAGGATCATACTGAAGAGATCGGTAGGCAGTTCTTGCAATCACAGGCAGGACAGACTCCTCTACCCGGGAACAATCCATTAGTACAAGACCCCACCTTACCATCCATTACCCCCACTCCAGTACAAATCACGCTACCTGGAATAGTTCCCCTGGCACCACCAGAAAGGTTCTCGGGCGACCCAAGTAGGTATGTAGCATTCATAAATCAGTTTCGCCTTCACTTTCTTTGTAGGCCTGGAGCGTTTCCAAACGAGCAGGCTCAGGTAGCTTTTGTTTTGTCATACCCGAGTGGTAGCGCAGCGGACTGTTCGGTGCCGTTAGTGACCCATGATGATCCTCTGTTACACAACTTGGGGGGTTCCAGAGAGAAATGGAAAAACTCTTTGCTCTCCATACCCAAGAACAAGCAGTAGACAACAAACTCTTATCACTCCGACAGGGGAATCAGCACTTGTTAACGTACATTGCCACCTGCAATAGACTGGTTGCTGAAGCTAGGTGGCCAGAGAACAAAAGAACCATGCTATTTCATCGAGGCTTACGAGGCGAGTTAAAGGATGTCTTAGCCCAGGGGGTTGGTCCCCCCAGAGACTGTACCGAATTCATAAATTTAGTCGTGCAGTTAGACCACCGGTTGCAGGAGCGAAGAGCAAACCGGTCTAAAACGGACCCTTGGACCGTTTATGTTTGACCAAGGGACAATGCATCACGTGTGCCAGAAAACACTGTAAAACCCATGCAGATCAGAGGTAAAAAACCTTCCTTAACAAAACAAGGACAGAATAAAAGAAGACAAAAACTTTGTTTGTACTGTGGAAAACCAGGACATTTCCTGAAGGACTGCCCAGTAAATCCTCCAAGACGAACAGTTGGGGCCACAGAGAAGGATGAGGTTAAGGAGTCGGAAAACTACCAAGCGCGGCAAATGTAGAGGTCAGTTTGTCGAGTGAGAAGAAAGAGCCACTGACCTCGCACTTTGCAATACCAGTGATCTTAATTAACCACCAACGGTCCTCTAGGATGCATGCCGTTGAGGCATACATAGACAGTGGAGCAGTTGGGAATTATATTGATCAAGAACTAGCAGCAGAGATGGGGCTTCCTTTATGTTCCAAGTCGACCATGGACAAGGTAACCACCGTGGATGGGACAGAAATCGATTCCAGACCAGTAACCCAGTGCACAGCCGGGGTAACCTTGCTATGTCAAGATGGACATCGGGAGTCCTTTTCGTTCGATCTCATCAAGGCACCTCAGTTCCGGCTAATATTCGGGATGCCATGGTTAGTTGCTCACAACCCTTTGAAAGACTGACGGGCACGGAATTTAACCTTTTCCAGCAGCTGCTCTCCTGCCTGCTATTATCAAGAGTAGAAACCCGACTTCTGTATATTCATGACTCCCAGAGCGACAGCATCAACTCTGGGAGTAACTAATACCTTACCAAGTGAATACCACGATTTGCAGGATGTGTTTCCGAAAAGACCAAGCAAACACACTGCCGCCGCATAGGCCCTATGATTGTCAGATCGACCTTGTTCCAGGTGCACAAATCCCTTGCAGCAGGATCTAGGCACTCAGAGAAACAGAAAACCTCCACCTGAATTCCTATCTCGACCAGTACCTTGCAAACTGATTTATCCGCCTGTCGAAGTCCCCGACAGCCAGTCCTTTGTTCTTCATACCAAAGAAAGAAGGGGACTTGAGGACCTGTATTGACTACTGCGCATTAAAGCAAATCACTGTGAAGAACCGATACCCCTTGCCAATCATCCCTGAAATGCTAGACCAAGTCAAAGATGCCCAGATTTATACCAAATTAGACCTTCGAGGAGCGTACCACCTGGTCCGAGTTAGAAGCGGAGATGAGTGGAAAACCACTTTCCGTACCAAATACGGCTTGTATGAATATCAAGTCATGCCCTTTGCTTTATGCAACGCTCCCACGGCATTCATGAATGATGTCTTGAGAGAATTAATTGATGCTTGCGCCTTGGTTTACATAGATGACATCTTAGTGTAATCAGCCTCGAAGCAAGATCATATGAAGCACATTCGTTCTGTTCTCACCAAGCTCCGTCAACATCGTTTATATGCAAAGCTTCAGAAATGCTTTTTTCACGTCACCGAAGTAGAGTTCCTTGGTTTTATCCTCACTCCAGGAGGCATCAGAATGGACGTGCACAAGGTACACGCCATTTTGAAATGGCCATCACCGACATCTCTGAAAGGGGTTAAGAGCATGCTGGGCTTTGCGAACTTCTACCGCCGGTTCCTCTCAGACTTCTCTCAGATTGTACACCCGATCACAGTACTGTTACAAAAAAATAATAAAAAGTTCAATTGGACCGAAGAAGCAGAAAAAGCTTTTCAAGAACTTAAACGAAGGTTCACCTCCGCTCCAATCCTGCGACATCCTCGTCCATACCTCCCTTATGTCATAGAAACTGATGCTTACAGTTTGGCAATGGGGGCTGTCCTTTCACAGAGAGACCCAGAAACTGGCCGGCTACATCCTGTGGCCTTCTGGTCGAAAAAGTTCTCACCTCCGGAGATTAATTATGCCATCACCGACAAAGAACTCCTGGCTATTAAATCCACCTTTAAGGCTAGGCGGCACTACCTCCTGGGGGCCAGACACGCTATTACAGTCATCACAGACCATCGAAACCTGCAATATCTCAAAACAGCTAAGGCCCAGTCCTCGCGCCAATGACAGTGGGCCCTTTTCTTTGTCAAATACGATTAAGTAATCACTTTCCGACCAGGAGTCCGGAATGGAAAGGCAGATGCCTTATCTCGTATGGGCATTGATGAAATGGTATATACAACCCCAGACCCAGTACCCATTATACCCGAAGACAAACTCTTGGGTCTCACGACAGCATTAACACAAACAGAATTATGAAATGAAATTCAACGGACAATGAACCCCACTGCTTTCTTTGCATGGGAAACTCAGGGAGAACAGTCCTCCATCAAGGACCACTTGCCCTTTTTAGGGATTGTCTATGTACCCAAGAAGGAACTACAACAACATATTATTTCAGGTTATCACGATTCACTGATGGAAGGGCACCCTAAAATCGCCAAAACCCTAGCTAAGGTGAAACAGAACTTTTGGTGGCCAACCTAGCGTAAGGAAATCATCCAGTATATTCAGTCCTACAGTGTCCCGCACAAAATAAATCACAAAAACAAAAACCATCTAGCCTCCTACAACCATTGGACACCCCTTCCGCTCCATGGCATATTCTTTCCCTTGGCTTCATCACCGACCTGCCTCCCAGTCAAGGGTTTAACACCATCCTTGTAGTCGTGGACTTGTTGTCAAAGATGGCACACTTCATTCCTCTCAAGGGTCTCCCAAATGCATCTACTTTAGCGAAAGTGTTCCTGGAAGGCATTGTTAAGCTACATGGCTTCCCATCAGTTCTGGTTTCTGATCGAGGCAGCCAGTTTGTATCCAACTTCTGGAGAAAGTGTTGTGCAATGCCGCAAATCGACATCCGGCTATCTACCAGTCCCCATCCCCAAACGGACGGCCAAAACAAGAGGACCAACCAAACTCTTGAGCAATATTTACGGTGCATGCTGCACCATGAAGAAAGGAATTGGAAGGACTTACTATGGATAGCCGAATATGCATATAACAATTCCTTGCATTCAAGCACCGGACAAACACCCTTCTATACCCTTTATGGCAGACACTCACGCACTTCTGAACTAGACCTTCCAGCCAGCTTGGAAATGCCAGCGGTGAAGACTCTTCACACAACCATCACTCAGGCTTTTAAAAAGGCAAAGGAACATCTCATTCATGCCAAGGACAGACAAAAGAAATTTGCCGATCAATACCGAAGGAGAGCTCCTGACTATCAAGTAGGAGACAAGGTTTGTACCCATCAAGAGAACCCGGACCTTTCATCCTCGATACTTAGGACCATCAAGGCAATTATCAAACCAGCAGCCGTCAAACTGGATTTACCACCTAATCTGCAAATTCACCCGGTATTTCATGTGTCCCTCTTGAAAGCAATGCAACGCGGTACACGGGTTGTGACAACACCAAAACCCATACTTATTGACGGAAAACCAGAATTCTAAGTCAAAGATATCGGGGACTCTAAGTACACTAGGTCCAAATTATACTATCTTGTCGATTGGAAGGGATTTGGACCCCAAGATAGGTCCTGGGAGCCCAGTGAGAACATCCATGCACCATGTCTAATCAGGAAGTTCCATCAGAATTTCCCAACGAAACCTGGGCCGGTCAGAAGGAACATCGTGGGAGGGGCCTTGTGGTTGGGGGTGGAGTGCTGTCACGACCCTCATCCCAGACCCCCACTGGCAAGCCCATTGGGCAGGTGGGATCAGGGCTCGGGTCTCTAATAAGGCCTTGAAGGACTGGCATCCACTTTCAAGGCACTCTTGGGGCCAGTCCTGGCACCTATGGCATCAGGCTCATACACCTTGAAGGACATGTGTACAGGGAACTACTTTTTTCATTTGGGGCTTTCAGCCAACATGAGGGCATCCACATAGCTTGGTTCCTAGCAACCAAGCTATGCGGTATAGTGTTTTGGGTGTGGTGGCCTAGGGACTACTTTGTTGAAACTATATAAACCACACCCGAACAAGAAAGCATGCTTCGCGTTACTTTGCAATCTGCAACGTGACGCTCACCGTGTCCAGCGATACCCACGAGCCTCGGAGAAGCAAACCTGCAAGGAGACAAAAGGAACATCGTTAGCAGCATCTTACCTACAATCTCCATCTTTTATCCGCTTGCAGCTCCAGTTAACAGCTCCCTCTGGATCTGCATGCCTCCCGGCTCGAAAGACCTGAAAGAGGAAGGGAAAAGACAACATTAAGGAAGGCGTTTTAGACATCGCAAAACCACGAACTGCTCAAAAGGCTTACCTGGCTGGTCGCCTTCCGGCCGGCATCGCTCGGGAGTTTCACACACGCTGGGGAAACACTGCGACCTGCAAGGAAAGAAGAAAACAGGTTAGCAAAGGCAAGACAATGCAGTGCTGCGCGTAGTGCTTACTTACTGCATCGTAGCGCACTTCACGTGCCATCATTTACCGGCAAGGCCCAACTCCGCCAGTTCGCCACGCTGAAGCTCCGCACACCTAAGGGAGAAAAGAGACATTAGTAATCAGAGAAAAGAATGCAAGAAAAACAACACAATACAAAAAGCCTGCAATAAGACCTACCTGAAAGACACCCAAACGGGCCCGTGCCAGTGAAGTAACTTGGCCGCACTCGCCCACGAAAGACAACGCGCCCTTGCCAAGAAGGCAGGACGGAGAGCACGCCCAATTCCACAACAAGGCAGAACCTTCCCCGCAGACCATATCTGGAAAACACTGGAAAGAAGATACCAGCAACCAACCCGGCTGAGTGGCATCTCCGTGGATACCAGTTGAGCGTAACACTACCTTCGCCTTCCTGCGAGGCAAAATACCTTGGTGTCATCTTCGACTCCTCTCTCTCCTTCTCTTCGCATCACAGACCTTGCCAAAAAGGCCCGCTTCCAACAGCACCTCCACAGAGGTATTCTACTGTTTCTCAGATTCCCCCAGAAGCTCACTGTCTCTAGAGCCCTGGTTCTCTCCAAGCTGGACTACTGCAACAGCCTCTTTCTCAATTTGCGGACCTCTACTCTTCGCCCCCTGCAACTAATCCAGAACAGGACTGCAAGACTTATCCTTGGTCTCAAGCCCAGGGACCGTATCTCTCCAGCCCTGAAATCTCTCCGCTGGCCCCCGGTGGCTGCAAGGATCAAGTTCAAGGCCCTCTGCATCATCCACAAGGCTTTTTGGGGCCGGGGCCCGCACTACATCCAACTCTCTCTTCCAAAATACCTTCCTTCTAGAGCCCTTCACTCAGCTACCTCCAACTCTCTGAGGGTTAGACGCTTCACCAGGCAGAGAGTGGGGGTCGATCTCTCTACTTTGCAGGTGCCTCCCCCTCTGGAACAGCCTTGCTGCCCCTCTCAGACTTGTGCCGGACCACCTTAAGTTCCGGAAGCATCTCAAGATCCTCCTTTTCTTCTCTGCCTTCTCTCTCTCGCTCCCTTGCTAACTTATCTGTCTGCTGCGCCGACTGGTTGCTTGGTTCCCTCAGGTTCTCACTGGGTACCAGGCCCCTCCACGACCAGTCTTCCTTTGCACTGCCTCCTGGCCTACCACACACTTAGGGGCTGTAACTGTAACCCCTACAGGCCCCCCTGCCCCCTTGCACTTATCCAGAGCCGCGCTGCACTTATTCAGAGCGATACAACACTGATTACACTTCCCGCCTTCCTCTCCCCTGCATTTCCCCTCTCCTTCCCCCTTCACTTCTATTGTCGCACTTGCACAATCTGAATGACAAAAGGCCTAGTAGGATTGTTTGTCTTGTCCTCCCTATGTCTTCCCTCTCTTGTATTGTGGCGCCTAGAAACACTTGTGTACAGGCGAGTTATAAATGCCTTATCATATCATACCATGGAAGGAATGGTTAGTTCCTATGGTACACCCATCATTCATATATGTAAACGTTCGGGCTAACCTTGCGCTCCTTGTGACTTCCTCCATAGGTGGTCCAGTTGTGTGAACCACCACATTCAATATAAATATTACCCTGAACCTGAGTCACAAGTGTGACATGTGAGTATTCCTTTTCTAAATGTGTGTATGCTCCACATTGTTAAAAAATCCTAAATAGATTAACACAATATGCACAGGTGAGACCGTTTCAAATTGACATTTGCACTTTGGACATTTAGGGCCTCATTACACGGATGGCGGAGAACCATGGCGCTATTAGCGCCATGGTTCATGCCGGTAAAATACCGGCACCGCCTTGGTGGAAAGGGGAATTACTGCCCCATTCCAAGGTTGGCGGGGCAGTAATTCCCCCTTCCATCATTGCCCTTCCCCATTCCCATTTTTGCCCCATAGGGCATAATGGGAATGGGGAAGGCGCTAATTACAGTACCGCAAATTGCGGTACCGTAATTAGCTCCCTGGGTTCCTTTGCGGGTTGGTTTTTAACGCCTGCAAAAAGCAGGCGTTAAATTCCCCAACCCGCAAAGGGACCTCGTAGTAAGGAGGTAAGGATTTACCGGTACCGGTAAAATACCGGTACCAGTAAACCCTTACCACCATCCGTAGAGTGGTTAATGCAAATACCCCCACTCCTCTAAAGCAGATATTATTGGCAACCTATTTAGAATACTGTCCTGAAGAAGGTGCATTAGTTTTATAGCCCACCAAAACCGGTCGACACACACGTGAAGACGGCAGGAAGGGTCCTGCTGCATTTCACGTTACAACTGGGTGACTTAGAAATCATGATGTCTATCCCCCTGGTTTAGTCTTCACGGCACGTTTTTAGCTCTTTAGTTGGAGTTTAATTTGAGTCAGGGCATATTCACCCTCAGTACTGGCCAATAAAGCAACCGTTGCCATAATACTGTTTGAGAAATATCCCTATCTTGCAATTTTTAACATTTCTAAGAAGTAAGACTTGATGCTGGCTTCCCTGTCTAAATTACGATCACTTACTTAGAATCTAGCGTCTGCGTTGCCATACAATGGGCCTCATTATAAGTATGCCGATCCGGTAAGAACGGTGCTGGTAATCTACCGGCACCGTTGTTACCGGACCGGCATACTCCGAGTACCGCGAGTGGGTGCTTTTCAGCCCACCAGGACTGACCTGGCGGGTGGAACGGCACACGGGCTCCCGCTCGCAGACCTTGACGGATGCACTGGACCCATTCCCATTGAGTCCAATGGGACTCAAATGGGAATGGGGAGTACTATTTTCCGGTGCCCGGCAATGAGGGATTACCGGGTCCACCGGGGCTGTAATGACCCGGTAACTCCCCATCGCCGAGTGCCAGAAAAAAAATGACTCAGGTGGCAGCCGTGGCCTTTTTACCTGCACGGCTACCGCCGGGGTTATAATGAGGCCCAATGAATCATAACTAAGTTAAGAGAACAAAGAGTTGAGCAATTAGCAATTGATTTTTCCTTTTTCTTACTCTATCCACTGTTAGACAGGTGGCACACCAGCACTGCCTAGGAATAAGGTTTGTAGACAGGTAGGGATAGATAGAACCTTCACTTTCCCCCCTTTTCTCTGTCCTAAATTGATTCTCAGATTCATAACGAGATTTGCTAAGTATTCCAATATTTATAGTCTCTATGGAAAGAGCAATCTGGCTTTTAGACTAGTGACAGGAGGCAACCAGTTGTTTGTGCTCTGCTTACCTTCTGAGACACTTCAGTTCATTTATCACTCACGTACGTTATACACGCTCGGATATACCAATATGCTTTCAGGGTGGTTTGCCCCTTTTTTTTGTTTTACAAAATAGTGCTTGGGCATAACCCACACTAACCACTGGTAAGCAACCTTAGCCCTCCCTTATTTAATCAGTATTTCTGACTGCCTCTGCCGTGGGGTTTCTCTCTGACAACTTGTCTCACATCTTCCACTAGTAAGTTACTATGTGGTGGTAGACTGGTAGACACACATTTGGAATTGCTCACAGTCACTACCATCTCGTGACAATCCCCATATAACTTTCACCACTACAGCTGCAGCTCTCCTTTTGTTCTGTAAAATTATCAGTGTATTTGCCATGTTCCACCTAAAATGGCCTAACTTAATTATCTGGTATTTGCAGAGGAGCTCCTAGAAGGTCTTCTAGCAACACCCTCTATCATCAACAACATTACTACAGTAGATAAAAATGCGTCTTCAGACAATGAATAGAACGAAACTGAGGTACTCACCAAAAAACGTATTCAAACCGAATTCTACGGCTCTTTGATTACATAGTACCTGAGATCAGACAGAGCTCCGAATCGGTTGATAATCAGGAATGAGCCAAGGATCTTCCTAGATGAGCTCCAGTTCCAAAAGAACTGGAGCTATATAGCCAACAAATGCACAAGGGACTGGCTCATCCTGGGCATGTCTGTGGCCAGACACGGGCAGCGGCAATGAGCGGGGGAGGTCTGAGGTGCCCCACGAGAAATGGGACACTGGCCAGACCTACACCGACTTGCTGGAGCACAGGGGACAAGTTGAAAGGATCCGCAGCAGAGACCGGGAGAACCCCAGCCCATAGAGTAGTTGCCTTTTTCAAAAATTAAATAAAATGGTAAGTTGAAAGAGGGAAATAAAAAGAGGGAAAATAATAAAAACCACTATAGACTGGTGTAGCCTCTGGCCCAGCAGGACGCCAGAGGAAACTGTCAGGGCCTCAGCGGATGGAGCGGGCTGGCATTACACCAGGGCACGGGAGGCATTGACTGAAGGAACAGACGGATAACTATCTGGGAGCACTGCGACATGTCCTAGGAGTGCTCTGAGGGACCTGCCACCCCTCGAGAGATGATGTAGAGTGGCCCTGGTGGAA